>NC_065522.1:26488349-26492440 GCF_006386435.1 Epinephelus moara | reverse complement strand
GAAATAAAGAGGCGAGGCACCGCTCCATACTCAGTCCAAGAAGCCGTGGAAGTGCTCGCCAAACAGGCCTTCAGCCTTACCAGCCGACCGCTGCGTTTACCCCGGCGGCGGTGGCGCTTACACCGGAGAGGTGGAGTTGGGACGTGGCAGAGGTGAGCTGGGATCCCCGATAGGAGCCGGGGCAAAGTTTTCCCGTCTTGTTGTTTCATTCATCTCCAAAACAAACACATGCGCGAGCCAGGTAAGCGTCTTTACGACAATACGTGCTAGAGCTCATGGGAAATGTAGGCTTCATTCCGGCAAAACACTACCGCTTTTGTCCACAGGGTCGCCAAAATCAATCAGAAATGAAAGTTCCTTGTAGGGGCTTTAAGTAAATTGTGACTGAAGCATTGTACCTAGCTACATTTGAAATCACATCCGTTACTGAGTCAAAAAAACAAACAAAAGTTCGGCAGAAGCGCAAGCAGACGCAGCAGTTGAAATGAACAAAGAAACAAAGGAAATGAAAGAAAACCCTGTGTGCACAGTGCCGTTTATAATTGTCGGTCAGAAAACTCTTAGTTAAACAATCAAAAAAATATATAGGCCTACCTGACATGTTCGAAAAGGGGTAGGAAGAAGCAAAGCTTATTAAATCCTACCCCTTCTCCACTCAACAATTTATATTGTTATTCCATGTGTGCGTTTTTTTTTTTCAACATTTGCATAGACCATGCATGATCTAAGTAGCTACTGCCACCAGCTGAAGCAAGTAGCCAACAGCAGCAGTCAGACCTGGGGTGGAAGTGAGAGCTGCATTTATTTGTCAGAATCTGTGGCCGTACTTGGAGTTTGATTGTAAAATCGACTTTGATCAAACATCTTATGGAAAATGTACAACATGTTTTTTACTTGGAGCTCTGTGACATGGAGGCCGCTCACAGTTATCTTTACTGAACATTGTAGTTAGTCTGAGTTATAGAGCTGAGGAGGTATTTATGTGATGAAAGGACATTCAGTCAGAAGAGACTCGTTTTCATGGTAAAAGTTTTAGTTTTTTTTAGTTTTTTTAATTAAGTTTTCAAATTACCACTTAATAAATTGTAATAATCTCTCCCTCTCTTCCTGTCTAGTCAAGCCAGGCTGTTGAGGTAGCAGTTGGGAGAGAGCAATGCATCTATGCAGTTTGCTGGAACCACACATTATAAAGGTCACAGGCTGCAGCCAGTCTCTGACCACTGTGCAGTCAGTCTGTGTTGCACTGAGGTTCTTTGCTAGCAGTACATTCCTGTATAGTGTTGGTGATGCTGAGAGTCTAAGGAAGGCAACTGTTTGCAGAGAGGTAAAAACAGTGAGGGATGAAAATAGGACACACACCACTGTGGTCTGTCTGTTCCTCATCCTATAGCACACTCCATTAATTTAAGGGGATTTTCCTTATTTTGATATAATAAAGGATAGAGCTTACAACTGACTCCCAAATGATGAGCCCAAAAGCCGTACGTAGGACCACAGAATCAGTTCAATCACAGCTTCTTTTATTTTCAGCACACAGTCAGGTTCAGGGCAGACAGCAGAGAGTAGTCTGGCAAGAGAGAGCAGAGAACTCGCTGCAGACCAGAGATCGGTCTGCTGCGGACATCCACCAGCTGGGCAGACAGAAACCAGGAGGACAAGGCAGAATGTGACACATGGAAACAAGGAGGAGATGATTATTATCAACAAAGGCTGTGCCTCTTGCAAAAACTGCCCCCTGTGTTGCTACCAAATTCTCCTCAGATTCAACTAGCTCACAGATGCATGTCATCTTCTTGGTCTTGCATACAAGTATTTACTGACCCTCTCAGGTAGCCTGTGAACGGTCATTTTCGACCCTTCAATTCATTAAAAGCAGACTGAGGAGCAGCTTATCTGCAAGCAAGTTAGAGGCTTTCATGTTGATGGCCACAGAAAAGGACATCCTCATGGGCCTGGACACAGACACTGTCATTGACAGAGTTGCAGAGAAAAGTGAACTCCTTCAGAAGCTCCTACTGGTGAGAGGGTGTTTTTAATATTAACACCAGTTCTATTATTCAGTGAAATGTATTATTCAAAATTACATAAAACTGATGGTGGGACTCACAAAACACCTCCCTTTCATGGATCCCTCTTTGTTCCTCTTAGGAAGCCCTTGTCTCTCAGGTTTTGTTGACTGTTCGTTTTCACAAAGTAAGCAATATTCAGACAATGAACTCAGGATACCTCTGTGTGAATTGGAATGTGAACTACCAATGTTGATCTGGCCGCCTTGAGTCCATGTGAGTGTGTTTCACTGACTCATTTGGCGTCAGTCCAGCATGGCTGGCAGCATGCAGCACTTAGACTAGATCTCTCCCCCACTGCTGGAGAGGCAGAAGTGAGTAGTGCCTGTCGCCTGGCCTTGCAGCCCTGCAGCCTGAACCTCTTAGTCTAGTCTAGTGGGTCGGATTGGACCCTTCAGCGGCCCGGTTCTGGCCTATGGGCCATATGTTTGACACCGCTGGGGTAGC
This sequence comes from Epinephelus moara, assembly GCF_006386435.1. Lineage (NCBI taxonomy): Eukaryota > Metazoa > Chordata > Actinopteri > Perciformes > Serranidae > Epinephelus > Epinephelus moara. The sequence continues at coordinate 26,489,927 of NC_065522.1, read as the reverse complement.
GGGTAGCAATTTGAGCGCTCCTGAGGAAACTGCCGACTCTTGTTCCCAGTCCGACCCTGGCAGCAGTGACAGCAGCCCATGTTAACAACCTGCTGTCTTGTGTTTCCCCTCTGCAGACTGCCTGCAGGTTAGGCAGGGGCTGATGTCTGGCGCTTTGACATACATGAGTCATTATGGCCGTCATCTCATTATATCTTTCTCACCATCATCATGCACACTCTTTGGTTTGCTTTCCTCATTTTGCAAACAAGTAAAGTCACAGACAAGATGAAGGGCCTGTGAAAGAGGCACCAGACACGCCTGCAGAGGACAGAATGTGTCCGTTAATTGACTGTGTATTTGACCTTGGAAAGGTGCGGTTAGGCCCAGGAAGCGGAATCACCGTGCAATGCAAGGGGCAAACAAACATGCACACAGGAAACGAGAATGCCAGTCATGGTCGTCTGACATTTTGCAAATGTGAAAATACGTCTCCAAGAATATCAGAACCGGTTTGCCAGAGGGGTTTGACTTCTCTCTGTGTGTGTGTGTGTGTGTGTGTGTGTGTGTCATCCTCAGTGATGGGAGAAGGTTTTAGCTCATTTACTGAAGTGAAAGTACCAATAGGCTACCATTCTGTGAAAATGCTCTGTTATGAGTAAAGGGCAGAATGCCCGCTTGCAACAGGGTTCTCTGCACATCCTCCAGCAATATGCAGCTGTATCCCTAAGCTTAGCCACCGCTGCTGAGGGGGCTGTGAGGCAACTCCAGATGGTTTGTAAGGCAGGGGATGACTTCACCTGCTTCTTCAACAGCTTCACTGGTGAGGGAAGTATCACACTCCCTCACTCTTGGTAAGCGGGAGGAGGAGGTCTAATTCAAACCACTCCCGATAAGTCTGTAACAGAAAGACAGACCAAAGGCATAGAGGGAGAAGCGTTAATAACATTTCATCTGCAGGCCGTTTCCGTCTCTTTCCTGCCTATGAAAAAGGCCTATCTGTGGAGTGATGTGATTGGCTAAGGGGAAACCCCGTCCAGCTCATGAGTCATGAGCCCAGAGTGAGGCGAGCAGCAAGCGGGGGGAGGCAGAGCAGAGCAGAGCAGAGAGACGGTCCGACCTGAGCAGGAAGCAGGCAGAGAGTAGCCTATAGGTTATATTCCATTCAGCGATAGGTAAACCAACTTAAAAAGAAGACCACCTACATTGCAACCTTGTTTATGGAGTTCCTGAGCTCAAACAACTTAGAGCCAGTTATAAAACGCGTAAAACCTACAAGACAAGACAAATGAACAAGAGCGGAAACATGCGTGCGGCCATCTGGGTTGAGACACCAGTGATCAAATCTTAATAAAGGCTATAATATAAATAAAGTTAATTATTTTTATGTAGCTATTTATTTTAACCTTTATTTAAGCAGAAAAAACCCTCGAGATTAAAAATCTCATGTTCAACAGTGTCCTGCCGAGACAGGCAGCAACATGAGTTACAGACAGCATAGAACAAAAACACAGAATAACAAATGTAAAGCTCGAAAACAAGTAATATAAAACACTAAATAAGAACACTACAAGGTAAAGTATGTTAATATATATATTA
>NC_065522.1:26480435-26482655 GCF_006386435.1 Epinephelus moara | reverse complement strand
CTGGCACGTTGGAGAGGTGTTCTCTTCACGGGTGAATCCCGGTTTTCACTGTTCAGGGCAGATGGCAGACAGCGTGTGTGGCGTCGTGTGGGTGAGCGGTTTGCTGATGTCAACGTTGTGGATCGAGTGACCCATGGTGGCGGTGGGGTTATGGTATGGACAACGAACACAGGTGCATTTTATTGATGGTATTTTGAATGCACAGAGATACCGTGACGAGATCCTGAGGCCCATTGTTGTGGCATTCATCCACGACCATCACCTCATGCTGTGAGGCCCATTGTTGTGGCATTCATCCACGACCATCACCTCATGCTGCAGCATGATAATGCACGGCTCCATGTTGCAAGGACCTGTACACAATTCCTGGAAGCTGAAAACATCCCAGTTCTTGCATGGCCAGCATACTCACCGGACATGTCACCCATTGAGCATGTTTGGGATGCTCTGGATCGGCGTATACGACAGCGTGTTCCACTTCCTGCCAATATCCAGCAACTTGGCACAGCCATTGAAGAGGAGTGGACCAACATTCCACAGGCCACAATCAACAACCTGATCAACTCTATGCGAAGGATTCTGAGGTAAGGAGAGAGGACATGTCTCACCTCTTGTAACAAATAGAAAAATAATTCTGTGGGCCATCCTCAGTCATCCTATATTTGGGTGGATGATAACGAGGAGCAGATGATGTGGTCCACAGACAAAGCAAAAGACGCGTTTTGGTCAGGTGCAGTGCCAAATGCAAGACACAAGGAGTGATGATAGATAGATAAATAACTCAGAGAGAAGAGATGAGGAAATGTGTCTTTTAAGTTTGTCATATTGTGAATTTTCGTAAGGAGTAGAGCAATAAAACACATGGGACTGTGCACGGAAGGCTGTAGGCCGACTTTTATATGAGTCATGTTTGGCTGCAAAATGAAGTCATTCTGAAGTAGCTATAAATACCCTGGCTGCTTTCTTTGTTTATATTCCTGCTGAATATACAGCTCGTCATGCGTGTCTGTGTCAGTGCGATTATCCTTAAAGTTGCTGTGGGACTGTTGCTGTTGTTTGCTCAGAGAAAGAACACAGAGAAGGAGGAACAAGAACTATGGAGCATGTTTCCATGAACCCACTCCTGTTTGTAACCTAAGCACTGCCACAAAGCCTTGAGTAAAATGGAAGACTGTGTCATGTTCCAAGCTCAAAGCAAGACAGTTTAAAGTTTTCAATACTTTAAAAGTGATCACAGCTTAACAGCACCAACAGCTTTGGCTGCTTTCTTTGTTTATACTCCAAATCAATAAGTAAAACGGTCCTTGAAGTGTTTCATATCTGGTCACGGGCATGTTTCTGTCAGATATGAGTATGTTGACACCAATAACCTGTTTATGATCGGGTTTTTCAAGTATTGTTCAAAGTATGTAAACACCATGGGCTCTAGTTTCGCAGACGGGGCGAGGCGGGGGCGTATGGAGCTATATTTGTGTCTTTATTACATGTGAGAAAATAAATGATATGAGAGGGGAAAAAATGTTTTGAGAGAAACAATTTTTTTTTGAGAGAAAATGTTTTCACACTGATAGCAAAAAAATATTTGAGAGTAAAAAAAGTTTTTTGAGAGTTTTTTTTTCTTGGAAATAATTTTTTAAATCTCAAATTATTTTTTTTATATTCTATGACAAAATACTTTCTCAAAACTTTTTTTAGTCTCAAATATTATTATTTTTGCTATCAGTGTGAAAACTTTCTCTCTCAAATATTTTTTTTTCTCAAATATTTTTTTCCCTCTCATATCATTTATTTTCTCGCATGTAACAAAGACACAAATATATCTCCATGGGGGCGCAGCGCACCTGCGCTTCGCCAACTGGGTGTGGCCAGGCGGATTTTGGAAGTTTGGCACACTGTGCGCGCTGGTCCCTCCTACCTGCACAGGTCGGAAAGAGGGAGGAGAGAAGGCGTGGAGTGGGTTTTACACACATCACACCAATCAAATGAGCCCCTCTCCTCGCCCTTAAATGTGCCGCGCGAAGGCTTAATGAGAGTTTACTCAGTTCGCCATGGCGGAAGAGAACAGCAGCGTCAGATGGCCAAACTTCTCCCAGGAGGAAACTGATGTTTTGGTCCGGGAGGTCCAAGCTCGCAGTGTCTGAATATACGGAACTGTGAGCGGACCTCCACGGGCTGATGATGCAAAGGTAGCCTGGGAGGAGGTCACCACAATTGTAAATC
>NC_065522.1:26474620-26480219 GCF_006386435.1 Epinephelus moara | reverse complement strand
CAAGCTGGATCTGTCGACACCTCCCCCTGCTGCGCCGCCACACCCATCTCAGAGCACCTCGGTCTGCCAAACTACCAAACTGAGCGCGCCTCGGGTTGCGCTGCTCGAAACTAGCTCTGCGCGGGGTTCGCCACCCTGCGCCACCCTGCGCTGCGCCGGGAAACTAGAGCCCCATATCCCAAATATAATCACAACTGGATAAGCCTCATAAACAGATTACTCATGTAAGCACACTGTGGGAGTGGACTGGGGGACACTGAGCATCCTCTTCTGTTTAGTGAGTGTGCTGTGCAGAGGGTGTGACATGCTCCACCACACTAGGCTATAACTCTAGTGTGTTAATCAGCCCTAAACCTGAACTAGATTATAATTCATTTGAAAACCTCGTTTTTAATCTTTGACATCCGACCTGGAAAACCTCGCAGCCACTTTTATTTAGTGTACCGTGCTCCTGGCCCGTATTCTGAATTTGTTTTTATCAACAAAGCACGCCTCTGAATAAACTCAACGCCCCAACATCCATGACTTAATTAACAAAAGGACACATCATGTCTCTCCTTCGTGCCACACACTCAGCAGGTGATCAGCCTAAGGCTCAGATCAGCACAGAGTATACTGCCACAGTCTCAGGGTTACGCTGAACACACACACACACACACACCCATATAGAAAAGTGATGCCTTCAGGATTGTGTTTAACGTGCAGAAGATCCACTCTGCCTTGTATTTATTTTCCATCTATTTTGAAATTCTGTGAAGCCTATTGTTCCAGTCAACTGACACAATCATCACTGCATCTCTCCTGCATTTGCAGAAGATAACTGTAGTTCTCTCCCTCTCCTGTCAGCCATGAGTCACTAGCATAAACAAAACAAAGGAAGCCACACAAGGCACGCACACATTCTCACGCTGCATTCACACATGGCTAAAATAGTGTGAACATATCTGTAGTGACTTTCCACAAAATGAATGAAGCCTGTCTAAATAAGCTATTAAAGGGTGAACAGGTGAATGTGTTTGGCACAGTTTACTGGCCTGAAAAATAAACCAATGCCCAGTGTGCTGTATACCTTTGGATAAGGTGATCTACACTCACCAGCCACTTTATTAGGTACACCTGTTCAATTGCTCATTTACACAAATAGCCAATCAGCCAATCACAAAACACATGTGACTTGACCTGACTTGAGTGTCAGGCATATGCTGCTCAGTGTAATGGTGAAAATGTGTACCTTTGAATGGTTTATGGACACAAATTCAAGAATGTTTGCAAGTTTTTCATTGAAGACAACATTAGTGATAAATAAATTATGCATCAAAGAAGAAGAAGTGGACTCTTTGTTTTCACCTGATGAGCAGCAGGTGGTTAGGTCAGGTGAGCATGTCAATTAGTAAGCCTGTCTATGCAGCTCCTCGGTGGCTTTGAGTCTAGGCATAGTCGTTATAGCATACATATGAACACTAACTGAACACCTCCTAGTGCTGCCAGCTCATTAAGTGCTCAACTGGCAAAAAACTGAATGAATTTTATTGTTAAACTTTCACTGGAAATGCAGCGGATCAGTTTTAACGATTGCAGAAAGTAATGGAATGGAGAGGAGCAGGAAAAGTGAGCTGTCAGGCTGCATTTAATCAAGAGATTTCTGTGGAGATTAGCCGCAGGGTTGTATGGCGGTGTGGGAGTATCACTTAAATGGCCCATTTGTGGGGAGGTGGATGGTGGAGACCAACTATAGAAAGTCAATCTACCGTCACATGGACTGAGTATTTATCTTTGATAAGTTTGTTTATGTTGGCTTAAAATGGAACCAATGTTTTTTTCAACCTGGGCCCTATTTTACGACCTACTTTTGTCTAAATGAGTGATAGGATGTTCAATATGAGATATTTCTCCAGTACGAAGCTAGGGCTGACCTGCCTGCAGCCCGTGAGCATGCGCTGTATTAAATAATAGGGCACTCAGACAGCGTCAAACAACGTCAAAATACGTCCACTAAAAGTGCATTTTTTTCACACAGAGAGGCTCGGATTGTTAGTATAATTATCTGACAACATAACACAAAAGAGAGATGAATGTCTGTGTTTACCTTTAGCTGGAATCGGACATGTTCCTCTGCTTGTTGCTGCTTTTTTCTTATCTGTGAAATTAAAGCAAATAAAAGCTTTGTTTCCACTGAGGGAAATGGTTTCAGCTTACAGAAATAGACAGGAGGTCTGCGCTGTCGCAATGTGCAGCCACATGTCTGGGGAGGTGCATTTCAGGCGACGCCACAGGGTACAGCGTTGGTGCGACACAGAAGTATAAATCTTGCTATACACTGACTGGCCCTGGTATCTTCCTCAGTGCATCAGTCAACAGGCATGACTCCCTTCTTCTTAATGTTTGGATGAGAGCCCCAGGTGGTTGGCCATTGATTTTTTGATAGGGGCTGATACAGAAGAGACTGAAAAGAGCCGGGGAGAAACTGGGTGCAGCAGCACCTAAAGTCGCTTGAGGAGGCGTACCGCCTTGTATGACAGCAGTTAGCTGCAAGGAGCAGTACAGAGACCAGAAGCTGGAGGATCAAGTGAGGGATCCACCCTTTAAGTAAAGGAAGACCTTTTGTTTGGAACCATGGGCTGAAGGGCCGGAACAAGATCCATATGCATTGGACTGAGCTGAGAGGGGTACCTGCAGGTGGACTGAGGACAGGTACAGGCCAGGAGTCAGGAGAGGAACAGGTGCATACAGGAAACATACCTCTTCGTTTGCGAGGGCAAGGAGGGTGCGCAATTCCTTGTCTCCCCAGTTGCTCATCTTTACAGTGTCTGTCAGGTTTGTGTTTCCCTCTTGCTACTAGCTGCTCACTAATTCCTGCTATCAGCTGTTTCCTGTTTATCCACCGCCAGTGGGTCGCACGTGCGGCGTCATCAACAGCCCCTCCCGTAGCGGAAGGGCACCTTAGTCTTTTAAAACTAAAAGGGTTCCGCCAATATATCTACCCTATGAGGTGGAAAATTGGGCACCTCGGATCAACTCGCCAATCCGGCTATGTGTGTCTAAACGCTCGCAGCTTGCCGGCAAAACGGCCCAACATTCGCAGAAAATCTGGCAGTGTAAAAGGGGCTAATGTCTGAATCTGAGTTTTGTCCGGAGGCTAAAGCAGCTATAGAGGAAGCAGAGGAGGATGTAGAGACATTAGAGTCCCCACAGGTAGTGGAAGGCCTCTGAAACTCTACCAGAATCACAGCAGGCAAACACACTAATCCTTATCGACTGCCACGTTCTGTAAAACCAAATCATGATGCATTAGTTTAGTGAATTAGGTATTATTAGGGGTTACTGATTTGAAGATGAATTCTGTACCAGTAGTTTATCAATTTTTCGTTTAGAATTAGTACATCTTCTGGGCCCCGATGCATTTTGAGGGTGTGATGAGGAAAAAAAGAGTGCAGCAGGTAGCGACACCTGTAATGCAGGGAGGAGGTGGAATGAAGGCTGTGATGCTGGTTCAGTCCAGTAGGATGAGACAGGTGCACATCTCACTCCATGCTGGCATGTTGGGAGGACTGGGACAGTAAGATGCGGAAAAAACGGTAGGCCTAAAGCTGTGTGCATCTGTGTGTCGTGTTTTCTGCTGTTGAGTTTGAATGTTTTTCACATATTGTTTCTGTGCATTTCAGACCTGCTCTCCTGCTGGGTTGAAAGCGGCTGGTAGTTGGTAGTAAAGTAGATCGACGTACCAGGTATCTTAAATTTGAGCAATGTCATTTTAACATTTAATCGGTATACATTTTAATATTTTGTAATCGTGTTTTTAAGATTATCCATTTGTGTCTCTGCAGAGCATCAGTGGTCTATAAGCTGCTCTGGCCGTGGGACAGTTTAGGTTGTTTGGCTTTGTTTTATTTGGTCTTTTTCTTTGTTTAGTCCACCCTGGCACGTGAGCCGGTAATGGGCCAAAAGGTAAGGGTGTTGGTTTTCTGTCTTCAATTTTTGTTATCACTCGCTAAGTATAACCCCAGTCAGACAGTTGGGGCAAGCCTCAGGTGTGCTGTGGTTGAACTGTTTGCAGTGGAGATAATCTCATGTGGGAACTATGGAAACGTGTCAGCACTTTAAAATGCAGGACCTATTGATTGAAGTGTACGCTGGTGTGACGTTAGAACTTAAACTCTGCCATGTAAGAGATAGCTGGGGGCAAATCCGCAGGAGGGTGAGGTGGGAGAATATAAACTGTATGTCAAGCTTCTACAATAAAATGACTGTTTCTCCATTACCTCATTTCCTGTTGTCTCTTATGCTAGAAACCTGTAGTGGGTTTAACAGTGAGAAACTTGAATAAACAGCTGTTTGTAGTAGGACTTCACAGCATGATAAACTTCAACCTCTCCCTCTTCCTCCCCCTTCCTCTCCCTCTCCCTCTCCTCTGTGCGCCACTCTCTCTCGTCACCCAACCACTTCAGCACATTAAATGTCACTGTTCTTAGTGAATGGATGTATTGGTCTGCACTCTACAAAATTCAGAGCAAGAAATAAACAAGATAGACAGGTTCAGACAGTGCTGCAAAACAGTGAGTCACAATGAGCCAAAACCACCATTCTGCTCCGTCACCGCCCTGATTATGTGATCAGGCCACATCCGACCTCCCCCCTCGGCTTCACAAACACCGAGGTCGTGTCTTGACTTTACATAAGTGGCAGAGAGATAAAACGATAGACTTTGTTTGTCTTGTTGCACAGGATGGGTCTTCTAAATGTTGCTGACTGTTGCATCATTTATTCTTTTGTTGTGCACCGAGAACCAGCAGAAATGCTCGTCCTGCCCATGTAGCTACTGGCTGATGAGATTCTGTATGCAAAAAAAAAAAAAAAATGTAGGGGGAGTTTTACAGGAGATCATAGTTTCCACTCTGGTGTCAAGTTTCAAACAATTGACAACAGCTGAATTATGATCATAACCAATTATGCGGGGCTACAGTGGAGGCTAAATGGCTTTAAACACAGCTTATACAATTGTTGAATTACCTAGTTTATGTACGAATTGCAAATTAAATCCATTTAAGTATCCTGTTTACAGAGGTGGAAAAAGTACTGAAAAATTCTGCTCAAGTAAAAGTATCCTTACTTTGATGAAATTCTACTTAAGTACAAGTAAAGCTACCCATCTAAAAATCTACTCAAGTAAAAGTAAAAAGTAGATCGTTTAAAATGTATTTAAAGTAGAAGTTACTTAGTTACTTCCAACAACTTGATGGGGGTCACTCCTATGCAGTGCAAAAATGGTCCAGAGGTCATAAATCCAATCCAAAAACTGGTTATTTTTCTATGATGAACCATAGAATTCAATTCAATTTAGGGCTGCACAAAATCATTAGAGCATCACCATCGCAATGTGCTCTTGTGCAATAGTCACATTGTGAGACTCGCACTATAAGTTCATCATATCATCAGTATAATATTAGTCAAAGGCAATATGCCTACTTATTTTGCTGGTTAATACTTAAGGTTGTGAAGTTCTCAGTTTCCAGGACAGTTTGATTGTAAAATGTATATTTCATGCAAATACAGCCTTTCCAAATCCCAAATGATCACGTCTTTCCAAATAGAGCTATTCAAG
>NC_065522.1:26466571-26474537 GCF_006386435.1 Epinephelus moara | reverse complement strand
TTTTCCCTTGGTAAGATAAAAGTTATTCACAAAGCATCTTAGGCCTTAAGAGAGCTCCTAAGGTGAAAAACTGTTAAGAGGAGGGAGGAGGACTTTTAAGAAGCCTAAGAGTGTCTTAAACAGAGAAGATGGCGGAAAGACAGAGAGGAAGGAGAGATATTCTCCGTATATTGAACGATAGTGATTTAATAAGATGCTACCGGCGTGATAGTGCAGGGATAATGTTTGTGGTTGACCTCATCAGGGATGAGCTTACTTTTCCCACCCAGCGTAGTAACGCAATAACGCCTGCTTTGGATTGCAGCACGTAGGAGCGCTTCTCACACTCATCGCTTGTGCGTAAAAGGAGAGGGAATTACGCATTGATGTGTCGGGCAATGCGCTCCCAAGTCTGCCTCTTCCCTTGTGCCGTGATCCCGGGACCGAATTTCCCTCTTAAAACTCCTCTGTTCTCCTCCACGAGCTGTGCCAACAGCAGGCACTGCTCTTCTGTCCAGTTCAGCTTTCTCGTTCTTTTTTTCTCCATTTCGTGCGTTGTTTTGGTCATTCTGCCAAATCAAACCGCTTTTTACAAGGAGGCCAGCAATCACAGTGATTGCTGACAGCTGAGTCTGCGTCCACCATTAATATCAAATAGATTAAGTAGTAAAATTACCAGCATGGCGAGTAAACATAAGAATAAGCAAATCAATATAATAATCGGCATGTGAATGAGGTACACTGAAACATTTTGAAAAGCTGTGTAACAATTATTTTAATTTTTGACATAAAATTATTTTCATGATTACACATTTCTTAATACAGTCTAAGTTCTATGATCGGTTCATTTCACTGTCCATTCATTACTAGGAGCGCTTTTTTTTTTTCTTTTTGTAACAACCAATCACAGCTTTTAGAAGACTGCGTCATACCGAGCAACGGGGTCAACCACACCTCCTTACTAAGATAAAAGTTTCTGTCCCCTCCTTGCTCACAGTTGCTCTCAGAAACTTCCTGAATCACTCTTAAGCTAAGATTCCTTGCTAGGAATTGTTAGGCTAAATTAGGAGCTCTCTGAGAGGACTCTGAGAATCTTTGTGAATACGGGCCCAGGCCCTTAAAATAGCTCTTAAATATAAAAGGGAACATGACAAACGTAGGTTTACAACCCTGAGGAACAAGGTAAGAAGAGAACTGAGACAGGCAAAGGCAGCTCTCTTTATTACCATTATAAATGAAGCAAATGGAAACAGTAAGATGATCTGGGATAACAGAAAGAAGCTGACAGGGAAAGACAAAAAAACTCAGGGAAAACATTAGAACTTTCAAAGTTAATGGATGGGAGGTGGCCCAGGGATAGCGGTAGCAGCATACGTGATACCCAGTACCATGACTTAACACCGGCCCAATAAAAAAAAACAACTGAACACCGACCCTTGCGACCCAAACGTCAGACCGGCCCACCGGGAACTGTCCCGGTCCTCCCGATTAACCATTCAGGGCCTGGTGTCAGCCCTGTGATAGTCTGGTGACCTGTCCAGGGTGGACCCCCACCTCTCACCCAATGTCAGCTGGGATAGGCTCCGGCCCCCCGCCACCCTCAACAGGATAAGTGGTTAGAAAATGGATGGATGTATGATTTTAAAGGGATTGTAAAAGAAATAATATTTTTACCTTGAAAATAAATAACCAAATTATTACTAATTATTACTTTTTTGCCTATTTCCCTGATTTTTATCTGTTTATTCTGTGGTACACTTTACAATTTCTTTTCATTTATTATCTTAATGTATCTATTCATTGTGACACCTGATGTCTTTAGCTGAACTCTAGGTACAAGACAGGAGAGAAACCTTTGTCGTTGGCTCCCAGTGTATTATTGGTCAAATGCTGCCATCTACTGGTTCTGTGAGGGGAATGCTGGGAAGCATATCTGTCACTGGTGAAAACAAGGTGCACATTGCTCCTCTGATTTGTTCTTATTTTGCTAGTAGTCATTAATGTCTGGGACTCACCAGTGTTTTCTTAAAGAAATCCTTCATTCCCTCTGCAATAACCACCCTCTTATTTTCTGTGATCTTGTTTTTGCGCCTCTCTAAGGTCAGAGACATTTTTAAGGGTGGTCGACCAAGATGAGAGACAGCATCTCGTGTTCAGTTTCACAGTTGTGCAACATGAGGAAACAGTTTTAAATTTGACAGAGGGCATGATTCTCATACAGTCAGATTCAGATGATTATGTCTCAGAGTAATTATAATTATTGCATTATTACATTTGTGGGCTAAAGAAATGCCACAGTACCTGGTCCATTGATCAATATCAGTGTGTAATTCCAGTTACTGCGCGTCACTGTGACCAGTGCTGGACTGTAACTAAGTACATGTCCATGCTTTAAATGCTGATCTGGCTACAGCATGGAACTCTGCCACATACTCATTCCAGCCAGGCTTGATGTTAGATCTCTCTGGATAACTTCAGTCACTCCTTACTTTACAAATTAAGATTTTTTTTTACAGGTGCAGCTGCAATGATTTGTCGATTAGAGAATTAACTCCAAACGAATTTATAATTTTTTTTAAGGGGTTTTCATGCAAAAAAAAAACAACAACAAAAAACTACAGAAGCGTATTGCTGCCACACACGGACATAGCATACACATGCTGTCCTGTTGTGATGTGAATCAATTGCACAGACAAGATGTGTGCTGCTGGGCAGTGCTGATGAGTGTTAACTATGTTCAGCAAACCAGCCAGCAAGAAGCAAAAAACCTTGCACAGTTTCTTCCAAACAAACCGTGTAAGTTGAGTAATGCTGTTGCATGTAGATAATGTTAGCTAAATGATGACTCATTAATAGATGCCAATGTATCAAGTTAAGCTAGTTAACAAGAACACTAATGTTATTGTTACCTATGTTAAATACCTTGCTAGCTAGTTTCATGCTAGGAAAAAACCCACTCCTCCTTAATTTCTGTGCAGAACTTGTGCTCACTATTGCTTTGCACATATTTTTTAAATCTTTATTGCCACAATATAAAGAGCAGGGTCAGGGAGGAGACAGTGGACCAGAGGCCAGCAAGGATGATCATGCAGGGTCTTCACAGGTGAGGAGAGATTAAAACTGGCTCAGAGAAAATATCTATAGCATAAAAGTGACTTTGCGATTATTTTCCACAGCTATGTCACCACTACTATTCCTAATTCTATTTATGAATTTCGCTTTGCACATTTATTATCTATATTATTGCAATAGATAGAAGAGGGAAAGGGAGAAACCAGGCAGGTATCAGGACAGGGACCTGACAGCAGCACCAATAATCAGCCCAAGGCTTCACAGGTAAAAAGAAATTATAACTGGCTAAGGAAATGTCTATAGGATAAGAGTGACTCTAAGATTAATTTTCACAGCTAGTTCAGAACTACTCTTATTTATACTCTAAAATGTTTTTTGTCTGTGTTGCAATAGGTAGCACAGGGAGAAGGCTTAAAAAGATTTGATTAATTTTGCACATCTGTGCTGTTATATTTGACTAAAATGTAAAATACATCTTGATGTTGATATGTTTAGTGTTGTGTCACTTTCTGTCTTCATGCCATTAAATTAAATAATTTGGCTTATTACCCTGTTACCTTGTCACTTCCATTCCATTTAGTGTGCTAATAACTTCCTAACAGGAATGGTGTTTTACTGAATTTTTCATGTTCAGTGTTGTCATTTGGCACTTAATTATCTGGCTTCTTACCCTGTAGATGCTCGAGGGTCATTCTGTGTCAACTCAACAAGAGTGTGGCAGCTAAAACTTTAGATTTTGATAGTATATAATTTTAAAGAACTAAAGTTGGTCCCCTAGTACTGTACTGTGGCTGTTTGTGGTTCTTTTTACCCGCTAAGGAGCGGTGCGATTGAATGCGAGAGGATGATAAATCACTCAATAGACCTCTGAACAATTTGTCCCCCTCACTTGTCAGTATTACCTTATAACCAATGGCGGTTTTAGGGGGGGCCAGCAGGGGCAAGTGCCCCCGTAACTCTGTCCCAATATTTTTTGCTCTTCAGTTTTCAAAATGAAGTGAAAGGGGGACATTATGTCCTATTTTGTCCCCCGCCCTCGAACCATAACAGTAAGCAGTGGACAAGGTGGTACTGATGCACAGACAGAAAGAGAAGAGAGAGAAGCAGTATGAAGTTGAGGTACTTGGAGGAACAGTTGAAAGTCATGCAGGAGAAGAAAGCGCATATGAGAGACAATTCTTGTCAAAATGTCTTATTTCTAGTCAAAAATATCTCATTATACTTAATGTAAAGGACCCCCCCAAAAAAGGGAAGAATTTAAACTAAGTGGGCTCATTGAATTACATTTGTAACGTTTATTTTGAAGGTTTGTTTATTTTTTTGTGTTTTCTTCCGGTGGGGCTTTTACTTTGAAGGCTGGTGTTACCCATGACTCCTTATTTTTACCGGATGCTAGAGGCAACACACCTGTTGGCATTAATTACCAACCTGTTAGCCTGTGGTTTTCTTTTGAGCTCTGCTCCTTTTTGTCTCAAGCTACATGTAGGCTAAGCATTTCGCGGATATGGATACAAGGTATGTAAAATCTGACTATGGGATTGTTTTAATGTATGATCGTCTGAAAAGGCACAGTATTGCGACCTGCATTTGATGTCTGATGACTGTGACGGGGTGTTTTGCTTATATTGTTTGCCAAATACTTCCATATGCTTTGTTAATGCGCCAACATAATTTTAGATAATTAGTTAGGTTATATGGTTTGTCTATTGTTAACTGCAGTATGTTCATTTAGCTCTTATGGTGTGTTCAAGGAGAAAAGGAAAACGGAACGGTGGTAAATAAACTATTCATGAACCATTAGTTTGAGAGTTTGAGTCAAACCTGTTTACCCTCCCTGTAGCTCCCAGTATATTCTGGGATTGAATCTGAAGTTATACGAAGTAAACGCCACTTGTAACCTTACTTTGAAAAGTGCCTTGTTAGGCTCTTATTGTGTAGGGGTAGCTCCTGCGGGGATAATGCCAATAGGCTACTCCTTGTCTACAATATTTACATATTATTATCCATCCATCCATTTTCTAACCGCTTATCCTCTTGAGGGTCACGGGGGGCTGGAGCCTATCCCAGCTGACAGGGGCGGACTGGAGGTTCTGGAGAATCACAGAACGGCCGGTACTCCAGGACGGCCGCCGGCCACCACGCATTCATCACCGTTTTGGTTTTTTTTCTCCCTGATAATCTACTGTTCCACGTCCAGTCCGCTAGGTGGCAGCTTTTAAATTGGATGCCAGCCGGCCCAGAGATATCTATGAGCCTGCCGGCCGCCAATCAAATTGAAGAAGAAGGAAGCGCATACCGTATGCGCACCGGTTGTTGTGGGCTGGGCCGAGTCAAAATCCAGGGTTGTTTTTTTAGTCCCAGGAAGCTGAAGGTGAAGGTGATGGACTGGCCAAGTATGTATCCAGCCCTAAACTCACCTGTGCACCTGTGGGGCATCCTCAAGCTGAAGGTGGAGGAGCACAAGGTGTCTTCACATCCATCTGCTCCATGATGTCATCATGGAGGAGTGGGAGAGGATTCCTGAAGCAACCTGTGAGCTCTGGTGAATTCCATGCCCAAAAGGGTTAAGGCAGTGCTAGATAATAATGGTTGGCACATAAAATATTGACACTTTAGGCACAATTTGGACATGTTCACTGTGGGTTGTACTCACTTATGTTGCCAGCTGTTTAGATGTTGATGATTGTGTTTTGAGTAATTTTCAGAGGAAGGTAAATCTATACTACTATACAAGCTGTACACTGAAATTATGATTGAGTTTAACTAAATAGCTTTTTTTAGCGTATTAATTAGTTAATTATTTAGCGCAATATTTTACTATAGATTGAAACAACAACTTTTTTTTTTTTTCTAGACTTTCAAAATGACAAAAAACATTATGAACATGTGGCTCCAACGTGATCTCTCTATTTTTGGCAGAGTTCTCTTAACTAAGGTTGAAGGTATTTCCAGACTTGTGTATCCAGCTCTGTCACTTTTTGTTCAGGAGTCGACACTGAAAGAAATCAATAAACTACTCACAAATTTTGCCTGGAAAAATAAACACCACCACTTGAAAAAATAAATACTTTCAGGATCCAGAAAAAAAGGTGGATTTGAATTGTTAAACTTTTGTGATTTAAACAATACATTTAAAGTGAAATGGATCAAGGAATGCCTTCAAGACCCACATTCTGTTTGACACTTTATTCCAAACAATGTTTTTAATAAATTGGGTGGTCTATATTTTCTACTCACTTGTGATTTTCTCATCTCCAAATTACTTTTAAAATTGTCGAAATTTTATCAACAAGCCCTCCTAGCTTGGAAAACACCTGACAAGCCCGAAAAGCACGAGGGAATATAAATCTAGTCTCAGCACGTGGTTCATGCTGGTGGAATAAGATCATTGTTGTTTTCACGCTGTCTCGACAATGTTTACACTGAAAGAGAAAGTCATGGACATTAATAATGCACTACACACTCTTGGGCCATCCATACTGGTACCCTGCTGTTGGCATTGTTTAGCCTACTGATCTACTAGATCTCCCACGCTGCAGCTCTGATGATTCATTTAAATAAATCTGACATGCGGTTTGGTGCTACCCACACGCCTTGTGCTGCAGGCTCTGCTCTCTGGGATCCTCTATGAATATTCACAGCTTATTTACAGGATAATTTCAAGTGTCAGTTCGAGACTATTCAATGACATCACAGCGGTTTCCTCGTATACACAAACTTTATTATTTACAATTCTTGGACGGTGGATTGAATGTTAAAAAAGTGCATTTAATTTTATTTTTTGAACCAACAGGAAATAAAGAATTTAAGAGTTCTGATGAGTAATAACAACTGAAAATATAAAATAAGCTTTGCATTTAAGCCTTGAAGAAAAGAACCATGTTTGTAGGCTAGTTGTGTATTTCCATTTTACGCCACTTTATACATAGCCTCCAGCACATCTCAGAGACAAGTATTGTACTTTTTATTGGGACTGGTTCCATTTCCTTGACAGTTTTAGCAGCTAGTTATGTTTTTACAAACTTCTTTAAATGCTGTCGCTCTTGATTTCAGTTAATAAAAAATTCTCTTCACCAAATCAACATAATACAGGATGCGTAATGGATATTCAAATGCTGATTTAGGGGTTGAAGTCTTCCTTAAATGCACACCTTCTTACTTTTCTTCACAGTGTAACTAGAGTTTCAGGAAAATGTGCAGCAGGTTGGAGGAGGGCCCTCACAGGTGCACTTGCTGTTGCACACTTTGGTCACAAGGTGGCAGCACTGAGTCACATACATAACGGATAGGGAGCAGGTGTGTCGTGTCAGGTGATGCACCAGGAAGGAACATGCTTTTTCTACTCGACTCAGATATAGGCCTAGTTGTCGGGCAGACACACACTTTTAACTAGGAACTGATGCCACGGGAAACATTTAAAAACTACAATATATAAAATTATTCAAAGACATTAAGAAACATGTCTTGCAAAATGGGCACTCATTGTACAGACTGGTGAAAGTTTTGCTTATACTTTCATCATTCTGTCAATATCACGCTGAGGTTCATTGAATTAATCACTTTTCTTAGGGCCCGACAAACAGCTGTCTCTCTGATGTGTTCAGTGTCTCTGATGTTAGACAGAAAAGAATCAGAGGACAATGCATAGCCTAAATTGTGCTGTGATGATCTTGTAAATCCACAATGTGTAATATTTGATATATGTGAGTGGAACAGATTGTTAGATAAATGAAAGACTGTGAGGTCAAACAGTATCTTTCATACAGACACTCCTCCAGGGACACATCCTAACAGGTTTCTCTTTACACAGCAGGTTGTTGTCATGGCTGGTGTTGGGCCCTAGGCCTTTTTGGGGTATTTTTACTGCCTTTACTTTTAAGCTCATATCACAGTCATTATAAAGGCTACACACACA
>NC_065522.1:26461702-26463063 GCF_006386435.1 Epinephelus moara | reverse complement strand
TGAGGAAATGAAACAGCGTGTAAGAGGGAGGAGACAGAGAAAAACTCAGGGTTTATTGAAGAAAACCTGTCAGCGAGCAGGTTATGTTCACAGAGTCTGTTACTATGGTGACTGACTCAGAGTTTCCCTCATCTCAGGGTTAACCTACTCTTGAGTTTTCACATAACCCGCTTTCTGGAATACCTCTCTGTAACTAAAAGAAAAAGTTAGATGAGTGCATAAAAAGCAATAATAAATAAAGAATTTGTGAATTCAGGATGATATTTATTTGTGTGTGCAAATTTTAATTATCAGAGGTTTACTGTGTATATAATGTGCTTGGTACATCAGTCTGTATTTGATATCCCATCTGTTTTCTAATGTTAAATAAAAGGTGGTTTAACTCCCTCTTGTGGTCATTGTCCTGAAGCTCAGGGGGGAGAAAAATAAATAAACTGTGTACTGTGGGTACAGTTTTGCAAAACTGCACAGTTTACTTATCTGTCCACATGGTTGTAAATTGGCAATCTGTACCATAGACTGTATAAAATAAGATCTGTACCCACAGTTTAAAATCCATCCCCACGGACTGTAAAACGTGCACATAGTTTATTTAATTTTCTCTCACTGGAACCTAGGGGGAGCTCCGTAGAAAAAGTCGCTTGTTTTGGGCTTGTTTTCATAGGCCAGGGGCCTGTATCACAAAGCGAGCTCAACCGTTCCTGGGTTACCCAGACCTATCCTGGGCTGACTAACCCTAACAATGGCAATCAGGATAATCGGTATCACGACGCTGGATGTCAGCTCGGTAACTCAACCCAGGATTGCTTTATCAAGAGCCGTGAACGCGCACGCAGCGGACCAATCACAA
This sequence comes from Epinephelus moara, assembly GCF_006386435.1. Lineage (NCBI taxonomy): Eukaryota > Metazoa > Chordata > Actinopteri > Perciformes > Serranidae > Epinephelus > Epinephelus moara. Next base: position 26,462,213 of record NC_065522.1, on the reverse strand, counting down.
TCATGAGAGAAGCGCAGCGTCACTGAGCGTCACTGAGCGTCCTCACAGAGCGCCGTATGTGAGGGGAAAAAGTATGTCTCGTGAGGATCAGAGATTAATTCTACTAAAATATGAGGAGGAGAAAAGCAACATTAGAGAAAAGGCCAACACCGTGGCAGCTGCAGGAGGAGGAAACATGCGTGGCAACGCATAACAGGATGAATAATGTTTAGTTTTAGTTTAGATTAGTTTATTTGCACATAATGTTAAAAACAGACAGTACAACATTTACAAGATTAAAAAAAGAAAAGTGCCGGAGAGGTTAGAAGCCACTAAAAGCTTATCAAAGAAATCCCCCTGTCAAAACATCAATGAAATCACATAATAGAGAAGAAAAAAAAAACGAGTAAGGAAAGAAGGAATAGAGGAGGAGAGAGGGAAAAAACAAGACAACACAAGGGAGCAAATAAAATGATGTGTAGGTTAAATGACTCATCACTGGTTCAAGTAGCTACAGTACCTGTACCTGTAC
>NC_065522.1:26459186-26461458 GCF_006386435.1 Epinephelus moara | reverse complement strand
GGAGCAGGATAGCCGTTCAGAGTAAGTTACCATGGTGATCTACCCCGATAAGAACTGAACCGGCTTCGTGAGACTGAAAACCCAGGGTTAACCCTGAAGTTACCTCGCTAAGACATTAATCCTGCTTCGTGATACAGGCCCCAGGTTGCTTATTTGTCTCGCGAGATCTGGCAGCACTGGTCATTATTCCACTCGCGATGAAGTGATTGGCTGACACTTGAAGTCCCCCGTGCAAATACTGAGCTTGGGAAAACTGCCTTTAGTGTTTGTGCTGCACATACATGGAACACCTTACAGCAAACGCTACAACTTGATGCACTTGTATCTACAGACCAGTTTAAAACCATGATTACAAACTACTACACTCTTGAATGTCACTGTTTTTAACTGTTGTGTGGTTTGATTGTCTGAGCCACGTGTGTGATCCTCTCGTTTGTATGTGTGTGTATGTGGTGTCTACGTATGTTTATGTGTATAATGTACCAACATGGCTACTGATTTTGAAACTGCGATGTTAAATGTGTTGAACGAACTGGAATGTATGTTTTCTTTAAAATCAGAACAAACGGCTGCACTGAAAGCTTTTATTGAAAAACAGGATGTGTTTGCCGTCCTTCCTGCATAGTCACATCGCAGGACACATGCAATGTTTTCTCTTTTTTTAGAACTTGTAAGCTTTTGTTTTGCTTCAGAAAAGCAGCTCTGAGGACTAGTCCACACTGGCACGGGTATTTTTAAAACCGAACTTTTTTGGCCTCCAGTTTTTAAAAAATCTGCGTCCATACGAGGGGTGTAATAAAAATACCTCTGTCCACGACACCGCAAATTCCACTATCAAGCAATGTAATAAACATGCCAAAGCAGTAGGTGGCGATATAACTTTTAACTGTAAGGCCATTGTAGCCAATCAGAAGGCAGTAAAACGTCATTACCGGAAAAACGACACTAGGTTCGTTCGAGATGAGCCAGTCCTGCACAGATTCGATCACCGACGATCGGCGCACAACGCATGCCGGTTAGTTTTGTGTCCGACTTCATCCCGACTTGCTCTGACGTATTACAAAAGTGGACGGCGATAAAACCGCGAGTGCGAGGCGGCCGCAGTTTTTTTTTATTTTTTTTTTATTTTAATGAAAATAGAAAAGTCTTACATTCACAAAAAAATGACAATACATTTCATGAAAGAACAGAAAGCCAGTGTAAATAAACATTAACAATCAAACAAGAAGAAAATAAAGAGAGAAAGAAAGAAGAGAGAGAAATAAATAAATAAATGAATGAATAAGTGAATAAATAAATAAATAAATAAATAATAACTGTGAAAATAATACCAACATAATAACAGCTAATTACCTACCAATATTAAACTTTTCACAAATGTTCTTTGTTTTTATGGCTTTCTTATTTCCTAGTGGGGTGAGGGACTGTAAATATAATTCAAAACACTTGTAGAAAACAGAGAAAATGGGTTTATCTCCAGCAAATTTAGCTCTGTGGATGTGGAACTTTGCATAAAGTAGTACCAGGTTAATAACAAAAGCCTTATCCAAGTCTTCTGTAGTATCAGAATGAAAGCCAAAGATAACATGTTCAAAATGCAGATTAAAGTTCATATACAACTTATCAGAGATACATTTTGCTATATCTTTCCATAACATTTTTGTGTAGTTACAATGCCAGAATATGTGGTTAACTGTTTCGGGTTGTACCGAGCAAAAGGAACAATTGACATCAATATCATTCTTAAATTTCTGCATGAAATGCTTTACTGGGTAAATTTTATGTAATATTTTATAAGACACTTCTTTGACTTTGTTAGTGATCATATATTTGTGTGGTGACAACCAAACCTTGGTCCAAGGTATACTGATGTTAAATTTAGCCCAGTAGGTGGTGATATAAGGTTTCGTTGAGATTTCATTCATAAAAAGTTCCCGAATGGCTCTATTGTTGCTTTTGTGTGATCCAAAACAGACTTTGCCACAGACAGTGTTAAGCGGGTTTACAACGGAGACAGTACACGGCTGAAAGGAGCCTCTGTACAAGTTTACAACACCTGTAGGAATGGAATCAATTACCTGGTAAAATTCTTTTACTGTAACCGGAAAACCAAACTTTTGTATAAACTCCACATAGGACATTAATAGGCCATCTGGACTCAGCAACTGAGCGACTGTATGAATATCTCTTTCAAACCAGTTTCTAAGGAAGAGGCTCTTTTTGTTGTGTAAAATGTCTCCGTTGTTCCATAGATAATACTTCTGAGGGGAGA
>NC_065522.1:26456588-26458800 GCF_006386435.1 Epinephelus moara | reverse complement strand
CCTTGTAAAAATCCAGGAAAAGGATAAAACTATCATCTTCAATCAAATCTGAGTAATCAATCAAATCCAAAACAAGTCTTAGGTTATTAACAATGTGCCTTTTACTCATGAATCCTGATTGATTTTCATCGATTATTGAGTCCAGAACTCCTTTAAATCGCTTTGCAAAAATTAAAGCAAATATCTTATAATCATTATTTAATAGAGTTATGGGTCTCCAGTTGTCAATAAGAAGCACGTCTTTTCTGGGTTTGGGTATTAAATTAATTAACCCCTGTGTCATAGTAGCAGGAAGTTGTGCTCTTGCAACACAGAAAAAAACTTAAAAAGAAATGGTGCCAACAGATCAGAAAACTCTTTATAAAATTCAGAGCTGACGCCGTCATTCCCAGGTGATCTATTGTTTTTAAGGTTTAAGATAGCGTCTTGCACCTCCTGCTGGCTGATTAGGGAATCACACATCAGCTTCTGAGCGTGAGTAATGGTTCTAATAGAGTGTATATTTATATAACTAAACAACAACAACATAGCACTATGATCAAATTTAGTTTTGTAAAGAGAGGAGAAGTAATTATAGCAAAACTCGGATATCTTTTCCTTATCATTGATAACGGACCCACTGATATTTAACTCAGATAAGGAGTTGTGCTTGGCTCGAGATTTCTCCAGTTTAAAAAAGTATGAAGTCATCTGCTCTCCTTCCTCCAGCCACTTCTGCCTCGATCTAACAAAAGCCCCCTCTGCCTTACATTTATACAAGTCATCAAGTTTCGTTTGGAGTTCAATCAATCCGAGTCTATCTTTAGCAGAGAGTGAATCTGGAGGAACGCTGGTTAGGGATGTTATCTCAGAGGTGATATTTCCTACTTCTTTTCTTCTAGATTTAGCTAAGTCGCTACCATATTTCCTCATATATTTACCTATTTCATATTTCAACAATTCCCAGTTTTTGCCATAAACGTTGTCCTTCTGAGCTTGATCCCAATGCCGCTTAATCAATCTCTGCAATTCAATTTTCACAGAATTATGTTTTAACAAGGAGCAGTTCATTTTCCAATAGGAGAAGTGTTTTACTTTTAGATTGTCTCGAGACAGGTTAACATTAAGCAAAACTGCCTTATGATCTGTCAACGGAGTGGGTAAAAGATCAACTGTGATGGAATCCTTATCTAGAGAGTTAGAAACAAGCCAATAGTCGAGCCTTGATTGTCTAGAGCCATCCTTGTTACTCCAAGTGTAAACTCTGTCCCTGGGGAATTTCTCCCTCCATACATCATAAAGATCATATTTATTCATCAGCGTTTTTAATGAAGAATTTGCAAGCGAGGGCTTACCGGGTGGCCATCTGTCAAGAGACTCGTTCAGAACAATATTAAAGTCCCCTCCAATTATCAGGTGTGCATTAAAATATTTTTGTGTTAAAATGGTAAGTTCAGCGTCCAAAGAGTCCAAAAACTCATCATTATCTGACCTGCAATTATAGCCATAAATATTAATCAAAATGAAAACTATGTCCCTTATTCTGCAAACCAGACAGACATAGTGACCCTGTTTGTCACACAACGATTGCAAAGTTTCCCCTTCAAAATGACCCTTTAAGTTAGATACCCCTGCAGAGTGTTCAGAGCCATGTGAGAACCAAATATCACTGCCCCACTGTGCTTTCCAAAAGCTTGTGTCTTTAATGTTGGAGTGTGATTCTTGCAGAAAAGCAAAATCAACTTTTAGCTGTTTAATAAATAAAAATAAAGCTTTACGCTTCAGCCCATTTCTTAAGCCCCTGGCATTCAATGAAACGATGGAAAAAGCCATAAATAAATTGAAAATAAAAAAAAAGAAGAAAGAATATTTAACCTTCTGCCTAAATAGTGTCGTTAAATCAAACTAATAAGCAGCAGGTCGGCGACGCCTGCAGCACCATTGCTTTACACTACTTATCAGATTGTTTCAAAAGGAAATAGGCGACTCAGACGATGACAGAAATCAGCTCAAAACACAAGTCAAGGTTGAGCGCACATGTCATATTTGGCCCATTATTAGTTCTTCATTTAACAAAATAGATCAACAAAAGCAGTCAGAGTGGGCCTGTGTTTCCTAGCATGGTTATAGTCACTCAGGGAGTTTAATCTCACCTTCTCCCTCTATGAAGGCTCGAGCCCCGGCAAAGAAGGCCTTTTTCCCATCGGCGCGCGCCCTCTCCACCACCGGCCAA
>NC_065522.1:26455730-26456088 GCF_006386435.1 Epinephelus moara | reverse complement strand
GGGAGATTTTGGTTTGATTTGTCTGATTTAAAGGTCATGTTGTGTGACTGATGGTGACGTTTAGTAGTCACTAAATACATTCATCTAAACTGATATATGGGTCTGATAACATGTTTAATTAATTGGACTCAGATCTAACAGGATGTGAGTGTTTCTGTGACGGCAAATGTCAGCCGCCGCCTGATCTCATCCAATTTTCAGTTCATCTCGAACGAGCCTATTAACTCTATGCTAGCAGTTAAGAGGGATTTATACTTATGCGTTATTGTGAAGACAATAAAGCCTCCACAAAAATAGCATTTTAAGTCTTGTGTGTGATTTATCCTGGCTTCATATGAGCAGAGGAAATCTCTGCTAG
>NC_065522.1:26433641-26455686 GCF_006386435.1 Epinephelus moara | reverse complement strand
GTTATAGTGAAGCTGATTTGTGTACTTGTGTTTGAAATTGTCTCTATTAAGCCATGTTTAATGTGTGTTTAATGTGTGTTTTGAATCAACTAAACTTTACAGCTCTTCACAGAAACCTCCACTGCCAACTAGCGTTGTGAAAGTATAACTGCAGAGTGACACAGACACCACCACCGCACAAGTATAAATGCTCACAACAGTGTAGGCCACTTGCGTAGGCTTGGCGTAGGGCCTGCCGCACAAGTATAAATCCCGCTTTAGCATAGCTATGCTCCAAAATGAGGCTAATATGATAAAAGCAACCTCTGGTGACTGTACATGGGCAGTATGGACATGGCAGAGCAGTGAGTGAGCACACACAGGCTTATGAGGACTGTGGAGTGTTAAATACGCTGGATTCATAACAGGCTGATATGGCTGCAGGCGATATTCACACATCTTTTCAATTTGTGGCATTGGAAAAGTTGCCTCCTTCACACACGTTATCTTCTGTCAGTGTGAACAGAATAAAAAAATATCCAAGATTTTGAGTTCAAAAATAAATCTTTTTGTAAACAGTTTTCCTTCATTCGCTTCATGTTCTTTGATGAAAACACAACAAAGTTTCATGAACGCTCTATCAAGAGTTTTTTTGGTGATAACTGAGAGGCACCGCAGAGGTCCGTTACTCAAATTCCTCGCCGGCGGTGGCGGCCTCCAAAGCAGCGAGAGCCTCCGCCACCATCGAGTCCGTAACGCTCTGCACCTCCTCCTCCTGGTTCCTTGCCTCCACCTCGTCGTCGTCACTCTTTGTCACAGAGATCCCACTCTCTACGGTGGAAACGTCCGGAGTCTTTGGCAGTCTGAGCTCCTCCCTGGTGTCGACTGACGACAGGCTGGTGGTGCTGGTGTGGATGTCCACTGACAGGATGCTACCCTCGTCCCCCGTATCACACGGGTACTCCGGCGTCCCTCCCACGCCCTCGTCCACCTCGTCTGCTGACAGGCTTTCACTGCCGATCGCACACTCTGTGATGGAGCTGTCCCACTCGTTCCTCGTCACACCGCGTACCCGCTCGCCGTAGCTCCTCTGGTTCTCGTAGTCCTGTATGTCTGGGTAAACGGGAACCTGACTCACCCATCTCGGCCCCAGAGCTTGCGGCTGGATGATGTACAGACCTCCATCTACAGGTGGCGCGCTCGCCTGCCTGTGCAGCTCCGTTGCAGGTGAAGGTGCGGCGTGCAGCCTGTGGTTGACGTGGTTGTTGTCCACCTCTAGCTTCAGCGTGCTGTCGTTGGACTTGCTGTAGCCCAGGTTGTTGAAGCCCTGTTTCTGCTTGTTGGGGCTGCCGAGCGGGTCACCGCTGAGGGCCCCGCCTGAGAGGTGGTGGGGATGGTAGAGCGAGCTGCCGGCAGAGTCAGACTTCCTCACATCTCCTGCCACAGAGGGGTCATAGATGTAGCTGTGAGTGAGACAGACAGACAGAGCGTGTTACAGACACAGAATAAGAGGTGAATTTCCAGACGGTTCAGAGTTACACTTGACTTCACTCTCTGATTTCCTGGATCGGTGTCTGTCCGTCTGACTGGGCTCCAGGAGTCAGATGTTCCCGTGGCGATCAATGAAACACCCTCACATACTGTACACTGACAGCAACAAGGAAACCTCATCGTGCAGTCGATGCACCTTTCTAGATGCCACTGTTTTGTCCGAGGCATACATGCACCTGATGTTTACACAGTCTGCATGTAGCCGTGGTGTGCTGATGTTTGCACCGCTCATGTAAATGTCAGAAATATTATGCAGATGGTTATAGGAAGAAGAGAAGAGGAGAGGAAGATGAAGTCAGGCTCTGACTACACTCTGCTCTCTAACTCTGGTCTAAAATGTAGAATACTGACGTCTACTCTCACATGTTGGGTTTGTGTCAGTGTCTCCTGTGGAGGGTGAAAAATTACGTATGGCCTATCAATAAATAAATAAATACAAGAAGAAATACATTAATTAATTCATTGTTTATATAAATAAAGGGATTAATAAATAAATAAATAAATATGTGAATAAGTAAGTAAATAAATAAATGCAGAAAAAAATATGTGCATACATAAATAAACAAAAATTAAATGCTGAAATAATACGTAAATAAATAAATACATAAATAAAAGAATAAGTAAATTTATAAATAAATAAATACATGCATAAATAAAAAGATAAATACAGAAAAAATGCATACATGAATAAATGTATAAAATAATTAAATGCTAAAATAAATAAATTCCTTACATAAATAAAAGAATAAATACATTTATAAACAAATCCAGGAAAAATATACACATCCATAAAAAAATTACTACATGCTAAAATAAATAAATAATTAAATAAATTCCTTACATAAATAAAAGGATAAATAACTACAGGAATAAATAAACACGTGTAAATAAATAAATGCAGAAAAAAAGACATACATGCATAAACAAATAAAATAATAAAATAAATATGGACATAAATAAATAAATGCACAAAAAAGAAATACAAAGGCTAGGACCTTATACTTCATTAACATAGAGACGCAAAAACCCAGTAATAAATATGGTTGAGCAAAAATGAAAAAATACATTTTGGTTTAATTATTTATCAACTTTTTAAAAAAAAAAGAAAAAAAAAAAAGTACGCATTTATCTATTTATTTCCATATTTATTTCGAAATGTATTGTCATTTTTTAAATTTATTTCAGCATTTATTTATTCCTTTTTAAAATTATTTTCATGTTTATTTATTCCTTTATTTATTTTTGTATTTATTCATTTATTCCTGTATTTATTTATCTATTTATTTATTGGCACTTGAGTCATCCTCCATAGTCTCCTGGCTGGAGCTCCGTACCTATCGTACACACACAAGAAAGGTATCAACCTTCTGATCTCGCCATATCTCACACAGTATAACACTCAAAGATGTTCACCAGGATTTTCTGTCCCTGCAAAATGAGCTGTCTCCTGCTGTGAGAAAACTTTGATTACCATAAATTACAGTAAAAGGTCTTCCTGTGATCAGAGTTCAGGAAACACTTTTGAGAAAAGCGACTGAAGGGAGAAATGGTGAAAGAAAACAGACGGGCAGTTCATTATGTGCCGAGTGTGTCCAAGAAAAAAGAAACAATAAGTGATAATACACACAAAGAAATTCACATTTTTGTTTTTGTGAAATAATGAGCCACAGAGTTCAGCTCATTAAGATGAGTGACGAATGTTGAAAGCCAAGGGAGCATCTTCACCTGCAGTTTCCTCTCTGGATCAGGTAAATGAAAAGCAGCACTGATACATTATTTAGCATTGATGTGAAGTTTGTGTTGACCTCCTGCTCTCGTCTGCTCGCTCCTACGCTCAGTCTTCTACTGTGTAAATTACAGAACATCATAAGCTCTGGCAGAGATCTGTCGATGTTGTCCCAACTGCTCGTAGGATGGTCGAGGTCGATAAAGGTGTGGGACTAATTAATGCTCTGAGACAGCCTCTTGTAGGCTGTAAGGTACGGAGAGCCATGTTTCCTCCAATGTGATGAGAACAAAAGATCCTGTAAGTCATTAAAATGACAACTTTTCCCTAAATAATGACTCAGTATGTCTCTAAATAATGCATGCCCCGTGTCAACGTGGGTTTCCTCCAGGTACTCCAGCTTCCTCCCACAGTCCAAAGACATGCAGGTTAACTGGTGACTCTAAAGTGTCCGTAGGTGTGAATGTGAGTGTGAATGGTTGTCTGTCTCTATGTGTCAGCCCTGTGATAGTCTGGTGACCTGTCCAGGGAGTACCCTGCCTCTCACCCAATGTCAGCTGGGATAGGCTCCAGCCCCCCCCAAGACCATTAACAGGATAAGTGGTTACGGAAAAATGAATGAATGAATCGCTAAATAATGACTTAGTGTCTTAAAATAATTCCTGAAAAGAAAAAGACTTAGTATTGCAAATTAATGACTTTGTTTTTAAGAATTACGACTTAGTATCTCGAAGTAACGACTTCTGTCAAAATAATGACGAACTTTCTTAAAATAATGACTTAGTATCTGAAAATATCAAAAGTTTTTTAAAATGACATCTCGAAATGATGACAAAATATCTTAAAATAAAGACTTATGTCAAAATAATCAGAAACTTTTTTCAAACTAATGACCTGGTATCTCAAAATAACTATGACATGGTATCTGGAAATATTGACTACTTATGTCAAAATAATAAACTTTCTTAAAATGACTTCTCTCTCGAAAATGACAGTATCGCAAAACATGGTCTCAAAAGTGTCTCAAAATAAATAATTTTTCTTAAAATAATGACTTATCTAAAAAAATGACTCAAATGACTCAATCTCAAAATGAGATTTTTTTTTAAATTTTTCCTTTTTTTAAATAATGAGAGACATTCCTAGCAATGTTTCATTATCTTAAAATACTTGACCTCAAATTATGACGTAGTATCCAAAAATGACTAGATTTCTCTTTGGTCGAAACAAAAAAACTCTTTTAAAAGACTCCTCGAAATAATGACTTAATAATGAGAAGCTTTCTTAAAATAATCAAACTTTTTTTTAAAATAAATGTAGTATTTAAAAATTATGATCAAGTATCTTGAAATAATGAGTTCTTATGTCAAAAAAAGAAATTTTGTTAAAATGACTTATCTCTAAATTATAACAAACTTTTTGCAAAATATGGACTTAGTATTTAAAAAATATGACTTAATACCTTATAATAATATTTTTTCCTCTCAAACTGAGAGGCTTGTCTCAAAATAATAAGAACCTTTCTTAAAATAATGACTGATTTAAAAAAATGACTTAGTGTATAAAAATTATGACTTAGCATCTCAAAATAAGACACTCTCAAAATTACTTATCTCTAAGTAATGACATAGTATCACAAAATATGGACTTAGTATTTAAAAGTTATAACTTAGTACCTTAAAGTAAAGTACCTCAAAATAATGACTTAGTATCTCAAAACAACTTGGTATTTACAAATTATGACTTAGTTATCGAAATAATGACTCCTGTCAGAATAAGAAACTTTCTCAAAATGACTTGTCTCTAAATAATGACATAGTATCAAAAAATATTGACCATTGAATATTATTAAAATAATGACTTATCTCAAATTATGACGTACTATCTGAAAATTATGAGATTTTATTTTTTTTTTAAATCGAAACAAAAAACTCTTAAAACTTCCCGAAATAATGACAAAATAATGAGAAACTTTCTTAAAATAATTAAACTTTTTCAAAATAAATGTAGTATCTTGAAATAATGAGCTTAACATCAAAAAATAAATTCTTAAAAAGACTTATCTCTAAATTATTACAAAATTTTGCAAAACATGGACTTAGTGTTTAAAAATGATAATTTAGTACCTGGAAAAAAAAATGAATTTTTCTTTTAAAATAACAAGGCTTTTTTTCCTTTCTTAAAATGACTTATTTTAAAAAAATGACTTAGTGTATGAAAATTACGACTTACTGTAGCATCTCAAAATAACAACTTTTTTTCCCCAAAGTAATGAGACATTTCTAAAATAATAACTTATCTCAAAGTCATTATTTTGAGATTTCAATACTCATCACATTGGCGTCAATGGGCTTCCATAGTGACGACTGTCTGATGCGTCATTTTGGAGGATTTTGTCAGAAGGCTATTTGAGCACAGGATGACACAAACACACCTCGACAGGTATGAGGAGTGTTGGCAGGTGGGCTTTATCTTGTGGACGGTGTAACAGGCTGTCAGACATCACCTGCTGCGAGAGCCTCGTGTTTTTCTCACCCATGTCTCCGTCCTTTCATTTGTTTTCTCCTCCACCCATCTCACACCCCACCCACTGCCTCCACACAAACCTCCTCCTCGTCTCCCTCTCAGCGTCATCCTAATGTAGTTGCGGCTCACTAATCTACTATCCCTTTGCACTTGACTTCTCCTTGATTTGAGCGCCTTCCCTCGAGCTTTTTCCATCTATCGTCTCACTCACCGCCTCCTCCTTCTCTCTCAACTTGTCCTCCTCTGTTTTTTATCTCACCCCTCTTTCAGCTCTAAACAAGAACTCCTGAAAACTTTCAGATATATTGATTGATTCAATAACAGTTTTTTTCTCCCCTCCTGGTATCACACACACACAAACACGTCCTACTCATTTATAATTGCACGCTAACACACACACACACAAGCTCGCCCTCTGACTTAAGCACCTCTCCGTCTCACCCTGCATCCTTCCCTCTGTCTCCCTTCACAGCGGAAAGCTGAGAAAATGAATGTTTTCCATTTCCCTCGCTCCTGGGCAGCGCCGCCGCTGTGCCAAGGTGAAATCTGAGGCTCGCTTTCAGAGAAGCCAGACACAAACACACAAACACACACACACACACACACACATACAGAAGTTGTTTTACAGAAATAAGAGGTATGATTCATAAAGCTGGACAAACGGGAGAAAATGAAACTGTCTCCGAGCTGTTTCCAAGACTCAAACTTGTTGTTGCAAGTCTCTGTTTTTGTTCTTTTGGTGAAGACGAAACAAAAGAGCAGACGAAGCGCCTCAAGTTTTGGGTACGTTGAATACAAAAGACCAATTTTATGCTTTTGTACGGAGTGTTTCTGTGGCAGATATAAAATCACACAAAGTCCCAGAGAAAGAAAAGCAGCAGCAGCTCCAGTGTTTCTCTATAGAAGAAATTAATTCTTGGGAGTTCCTGCTTTCTCTTCTTCGTCGGGATTCCCTCTCTGCAGGGTTTTGCTTATATTAAAGAGTTGTTTCAGAACCACCTCCGTCCTGGAAGGAGCCGTCATTTGCATATAATTTAACTGTGATGGTGCACCAGAGGAGATGCTGTCTCCTGCACCAGGTTAGGTCACACAGTGATGAAGTTATAGACGTAGACAGACAATGATTCGCCGCCCTGCAGTGTGTCAGAATAACTCAAGTCTTGTGTTTCACATATTAAAGCTGATAAATATAACCTATTGATTTTAGCTCACACCAGCATCATTAAATTTGTGATGAACATCCTTATCTGTAATTTCCTTAAAGCGAGACACATTGTCCTCTTGAGTGAAAGGATATTTTTGATACAGGAGCTTGAAAGTGTAAAATAAGTACGAGGGAATTAGGAATATGGGTTACCTTTTCTTGTATGCTAACGCAGACGTTAGCATCACCCTGGTTCCTTCATCAAAAAGCCAATGGGATTTTTCACTGGATTTTGGATTACTACAGAAAATAAGCTCTGTGGCAAACAAACTTCTTCTTATTTCTTTCACAAATTAGCACCACTGTTTAGATTTTTGAAGCATAAACGCAATCGTCAGAAGCAAAAAGCTAACATTAGGCCATAAACGAACTACACCACGGTCATATGACTCTACGCCCCCCCCAACAACAGTCTAATTTACCCATTTTTTAGCAACTGCCCTTTTTGTAAAGACTTCAAAATTCACAAGTGGGGTAGTTACTGACGTATTTTATTATTATACTATCTAATTAATTTGAAGCATACAGCTCGACAAGGCCATTTAATTGGACTACTGTCTTTGTCCCAGTATCCAACGGGGGGGGGAATTTATTTACTGACCAAAGTTTGTCCGACTCCGCTACGATAGATGCCGATATGCCCCCGTTCAGATTGTTAGTATTGGACCTATTACGTCATAGACCAAACAATCGACAAACAAGTTAGCTACAGTTAGCTAGCAGCTAACTGCTACCATGGTGGACAACTTTACAGCTCTGTGTGTAGATTTCGTCATGTTGTTACCGACTTCTTTGTCTGTCAGATGTTTAATGCTTTCGAATTCCGGCTAAAAGCCCGAGGCAGACACTGTGGAGCATGTGCAGAGCGTGTCGGCCATTTTAGGTCCGATTGACTACATACATGCATGATAAATCAATCTTCTCTAATGTCATGTATACGTACTGACACTTTGTTTTTTATAGACTTTTAATTAAACGTACCTGGAAGGTAGATTTTGAGAAAGCTAAAATTAACTTACGAATCTTTAAGAAAACAACGAGAATCTGATTTTCACATGTTAACCTTTAACTCTTTTTTTTAAGCAGTTTTCAAAACAAACAGAGAAAAAAAACGTCCTGGGGTTGTTGGGACTGTTTGAGTATCAGCCCAGTGAGGCCACACTGTTGACCCAGTAACCTACAGGCCCACCCTGCCCAACCCCAAACACCACTAAGCCCAGAAATGTGACACTCCAGACAATTAGCAAGGTATGTGTGTGTGTGTCACAAGCATTCACATGTGTGTCTTTGACATGGGAAAGAAATGTGTGTGGGGTGTGTGTGTGGAGGGGGGGATTACGACTCTGGTATGCGAATCACAGCGTGCCCTTTCATTAATCTGCAATCAAAATCTCGTTTCCCGGCCCTGTTCTCTCTCCTCGTTCACCTCAAAAAGCACAATGATGTCGAGCCCTGACAACGACGCCTTGTAGGCCTTTAATGAATAGACAGTCCGGCGGAGAAATACAGTAACCAAGGGTGACGGCTATTGGCATATTGACTCACAGTTTGTACAAAGAGCCCACGTGAGGCTGAGAGCGCAGACGTATTATAAATGGACCTCTCACTATCTGCATGAAACAAGACAAGAAATCATTATGTGGGCAAGGAGACATTTGAATTGGCACGTTGGACCTGCAGATAAGGACACATACAGTAAGAGGCTGTTACTGACTGGACTTTATCTCATGCTCCTATCCACAGCAGCTGAAAGTGAATTAGAGCTTAAAATATTAGCTGACTGACAGAAATGAGTACATAGCAGTGCTTAGAGCTAAATGCTAACATTAGCATACTCACAATGGTGTTTACCATGTTCAGGTCTGTGACATGGACAGGGTTCCTGGAGAGTGATGTTCCTGCTGAATCTTTCAGTATACTGTATTTATAATTTATAATTTTCCAACACTGTAACCACCACAAATGAAATTCCAGTCACCTCCACATGTCTTGGGGTGAACAAAATACATGTAGTCATGTATCTCTAGGGCTGTCGTGGTGAAGGAACTTCCTCTGTAGTGATTAAGGGAGGCTTAACAGCGTGATATGCGACATGAAAATTACCTTGTTATTCAAATTTTAGTGCTCTGTAAATAAGCTTTATTATTTGGTGTATTGTTGCTGTTTAAATGACTAATATTAATTGCTAAATGCAGCACACAGAATGAGGCACAATAGACCAAATCACTGTGACGTCATGCTAACACTTCCCTGTAGACAACTGGCAATTGTTTCGAGTCCATAGTCCATAGGGACTTGGATGATAGCCGGTTCAAGTCCACGTCCGCACCAAATATGGAGCTTGGACTGGCAGCTGGAGAGGTGGCAGTTCCCCTCCTGGGCACTGACGAGGTGCCGCTGAGCAAGGCACCAAATCTCCAGCTGCTCTGAGCGTCTGTCCATGGGCAGCCCACTTGCTCTTACATCTCTCCATTTAAGGTATAGGTCCTGTTTGTGTATATGTGCGTTTATATGACATCTAATTTCTCCTTGAAAATATATCTTCTTCATCTTTTATGAAATACTACACACTGGATCTTTTACATTAAGTTACGTAGGTTAAGTTTAGGTAAAGAAACATGATGATGATGTACCTAAAATGACTCAAAGTCCACACGGTTCCAAAGAACGTTGTCCTGGGGAAGGTCTGTTTTTTTTTTGTTTTTTTTGGTGATCCATACCGGAATTACTGGCTCACGATTACATGGGATTAGGGTTGCCCCCGACTAAGAATTTTCCTAGTCAACCAATAGTCGTCATTTAGGGCCATTAGTCGCCCACATGTTTACGATATTAATATAGGCCTATATTTTATCTACAAGTGCACGTCACACACTGAGTGAGCCGCCTGTTAATGATGCTGTGGGCTAATGGGCATGTAGCTACTTCCATGTTTCAGATGATACGTCATGTTTGTAGTCGACCAATGAAGATGAGTTTACATATCACCTTGGGTTCGTCCTTCACCTTCTCAAAATGATCCCACACTTTGGATTTCCTGCCCGACATGTTATTAACTAGCCTGTGGAATAACCGCAGGTACCAGCCCTGGAAATTAACCTGACTCCTGTCTGACTGCTGAGCGTGGACACTTCCTGTGTCTGTCCTTTCAAATTAAATTCCCACATGGTCCAGTCATATAGGTTTTGATTTATTTTGACAAGGCGCAGCTCCTAATAGAGTTTCATTTTTGTTTTTTGTTCATTTTTCTGCAAATAAGCGACCAATGAAATCTTGCTTAATAATGACCTTTCTGGTCGACGAACGTTTGGTCGACCAATTGATTTTGTTGTTTCTAGTTTCTTCTCATAGCGGTACGCTTTGTTCCCAATGTGGGAGTATCAAACATCGTTGTTCAGCTCTGCTCTGATTGGTCCAATCTGATTGTTTCAACCTGAGAGTAGACTAACTCTCAATCAAGCAGATCACAATCACCTGAGTGATGAATGTGTTTGCGTCTATAAAACCCTTGTTATGCTATGCGGTGGTGACTTGACAATGCCTGATGGAGATCTCTCCACAGTGTCCGAAACTCTTGATTCTTGATTTAAAAGCATTTCAGATGTGCGTACCCTCCACCCTGCTGTATTTGGGTGAACCAACCCTTTAAATCACTGAACACAAGTGACTGTAAGATTGTGTCGTCGTGACAGTACCCACTAGAAGGACTCTGAAACAAACAAATAAGAGGAGGTATAATGACTCACCTTTTTATCATCCTGCAGCATTGGCACCCCATTTGGCCAGCTGTGTTGTGGAGCTGTGGAGGGACATTAACAAACACATTAAACTTTAATCACACAGACGCCCTTCGAGGATCTAAAGCGACAAAACTTTCTTTAAGAACATCCACATATCAGTGGGTGTCAGTTTTCCATCAATGTCTGAGCCTGCTCATCAAGGAAAGGTTACAGTCGGCTCCACAACCACTGGTCTGCACAATAACACACACACACACACTTTGACAGAGTCCGAGGCTGCTATTGATCGGACAGTTCACCACCTCTGACATGTGAGTGGTTTTTAAATGAGGGCTCTCTCTCGAAGATTTCACCTCATCAGTCAAGTTTTTGCTTTGCCCTTGGTCTCGACGGCGTTTGGACACGAGGATGAAAACTCTGTCTGCCTGAAGCACCGATAAAGATGTTATTGCCATCCATCACTGTTGTGTGTGCATGTGTGTGTGTGTACGAGTGTGTATCTGCGAGCAGGATGGGAGTGACCTTTTCTCTCCTGGTGGTGTGTTTCTCTAGGCTTTGGCATTTCATTGCCTGGGTAAATAATTAATCACTGAGTCTTGAATGGGTTTGTCTGCGAGCGAAGGAGACAGAGGGAGCGACAAAGGTAGAGGACACAGTATCTCTTTGTGGAATAGAAGGAAGGATATGTGCCCACAGCACAAAACTGCCTCTATTCTTAACCGTAGCTCTCTGACCCGGCAGGCTTTTACCTTTGGTTAGATCTTTGAACAGAAGTCAAGTACAACAAGTTTTGGGTACAGCTTCATCTTGTTACAAATGATGTTTCAAATGAAGGCAAGAAACTAGACTTCATTAAATGGATTCACTGCACATGCCCCATTGTTCCTATTGAAGATGAAAGCCTTTAAAATGACTGTCACACATCTGGTTTCACTTTTAAAAAAGTCTAAGTAATGACTTCAAACACCTGGGCACTGTAGTTTTTACCAAATGTAACTCAAGCCATACATTTGTTGGGGACTATTTTCAGCCGTGGATTAATACACATTTTGTGCTCTTGTGAGTTTTTACATCAGCAAGATGAAGGGTTGAAGGTTTTCTGTGATTTCTTTTTTTTTTTTTAAATGATTACCTCCCAGGAATAGAAATTATGTTATGTACAAAAATTTGGAACGTTTTTTGACATATCAGCAAAATGTTCACTGAAAACATTCATTTATTTGCCACCAACAAAGGCAATCAATCATTATTACCATTTTTAATAACACATAAGTAAAGTGATGAACTTTCCCTAACCTTTACGTGCTTTTGTTGCCTAAACCTAACCACCTGTGTGCTTGCTTTTGCAACGCAGGTGATGCTTGTTAGCAGGATAAAATAACTGTTGATTTAAGTCCTTATTTTGGAATTTGCTGACGATAAGAAAAATATAAGATAACTTTAGCCAAAAAGTACAACAACACATTAGGGCCATTGTGAGTACATAAATAAACAAGTGAATATGGAGACGGGGAAGGGGGGTTATATTCTGGTAATTAAACTCTGAATTCACGAGATTAAAAGTTGTATTAGTAAATTTAAATATAAAAAAAAAACTTGGATATTTTGTAAGATAAAAGTTATGAATGTACCAGAAAAAAAATCTCAAATTTACAATAAAGAACTTGAATTTCCTTTGAGATTTTAAAGTTATAAATCTACGAGAAAAAAAACTGAAATTCTCTAAGATTAATATTGTTAATTCATAAAATAAAAACACTTTAATCTCTGAGATTAAAGTGGTAAAAGGAAGAGAAAAAACTGCCAATTTACTAGAAAAATAAATTATTCTCCGAGACCATAAGGTCATAAATTTGCAAGAAAAAAAAAAATCTGAGATTAATGTTGTAAATTTACAAGATAAAAACTTGAATATTCTCTGAGATTATAAAGCAATAAATTTGCAAGTAAAAACTCAGAAATTATCTGAGATTAAAGTGGTAAAAGGATGAGGAAAAAACTCCAATTTACGAGAAAAACTAAATTATTCTCTGAGACAATACGGTCAAATATTTGCAAGAAAAAAACTCACATATTCTCTGAGATTAACATCCTAAATTTCCGAGATATAAACTTGGATATTCTCTGAGATTACAAAGTAATAGATTTGCAAGAAAAAACTCAGAAATTCTCAAACATTAACTTTGTAAATTTTCAAGCTAAAAACTTGGATATATAAAGTAATACATTTGTGAGAAAAATTTAGAAATTCTCTGAGATTAATGTGGTAAAAGGATGAGAAAAAACTGCCAATTTATGCGAAAAACGTAATTATTCTCAGAGACCATAAGGTCATAAATTTGCAAGAAAAAAACTCAGAAATTCTCTGAGATTAACATTGTAAACTTCCGAGATATAAACTTGGATATTCTCTGAGATTAAAAAGTAATACATTGGCAGAAAAGGCAAAAATTTCAAAATTCTCCTAGATTAAAGTCATACATTTAAGAGACAAAAACTTGAAAATTTCTCTGAGATTAACGTGGTAAAAGGACAAGAAAAAACTGCCAATTTACAAGAAAAACTAAATTATTCTCTGAGACCATGGGGTCATAAATTTCCAAGACATAAACTTGGATATTCTCTGAGATAACAAAGTAATAAATTTGCACGAAAAACTCAAATTCTCGAAGATTAAATTAAATTTTCGATATGTTAACTTTGATATTCTCTGAGAACCATAAGGTCATAAATTTGCAAGAAAAACTAAGACTTTATCTAAAATTAACATCCTAAGTTTACGAGATAAAAATTTGGATATTCTCTGAGATTACAAAGTAATAAATTTGAGAAAAATTTAGGAATTCTCTGAGATTGATAAAATTAATAAAGTCCATAAAAACCTGAATATTCTCTGAGATTAAAGTGGTGAATTTAATTTACCTGCTATGGCCCTCGTGATGTTATAAAAACCATGCCTCATACCTCCCATAATCATTACTTTTCTTCCTCGTATGTATCTATTAGTTCTGTAAATCTGCAGCTGGGGCAGGCAGCTATGATGTAACAGAGTTTAGTTATGAGGTGGGACTTCATACATCTTCTTAGAAAGTCCTGGAGGGAAGGAGCTAAGAGGTCCAGGTGGACTCTGCTTGCACAGCTACACTGTTGATGTACTGCACTCCTCATGTTAGCATTAAAAAAGCAAAGAGATCTCGAGGGCCTGCTGAGTTATGTAATATTACAAGCTGCCTTACAAGGCTATCAATACGATACCGTGAAACAAGACGTGACCGGGTCACATTTTTTTACATGAAAGGCTGTTTTATTTGTGCAGAAGCAGCAAAGCATGACTTGGCTGTCCCAAGGCGTCTAATTATCCCCCTACAGTCTGCCGCTGTGCGCCATGACATATAAAGAGGATGCAGACAAAGTCAACTCGGACACAGAGCAAATCTCAGAATACAATCCTCTTGTCTTTGAGTGTCCTCTATTGTCTCCTTCACAGAGACGATCTCTTGACTGTAACCGAGCTGAAACAATCCTCACCGCACATTCATCTACATTTTCACCAGGACCTCAAACACATTCACAGCTACTTCTGAAAAAAGCCAAGAGGGTGTTCGGTGCCAAGAGCAATTCAGACGGACCAGCGGTTCGACAGGCTGTGCTTTAAATAGAGAACCCTGTTTCACACACTGTTGCACTGGCAAGTGCCCACCCAGCTGATGTGTTCCTTATCTTCCAGGAGGGGGGCAGAAGAGGAGGTAATTTCCCAGCGGGCATCTCCAACTATCACATTAATGAAGTGTTGCGTTAGCTCTCGGAAGAAGTCGCTATCAGCTGACTTTTACAATTACTATTCACATTCAAGCAGGTCAATAATCATCTGACAAGCTCCAAGTCTCAATCCTCTGATCGCTCGTGATTTCTCCCTCCAGCTTCCCTACTCCTCCTCCTCCTGCCTTCTTGTTGTGCCGTGGCATTTCTTGCCTTGTGCATTATGTATATTCCGTATCTCAGTGATATGTGTCTGCTGCTTTCTGCTCGCCGTACCCTCGAGGCTGTTTTTAATGTGTTCTGAATCGTTTGGGGAGCATCCTCCAGCTCAGAGCCTGCGCTGCCAAATACGAGCGCATATCTATTTGTTGCAATAAATGGTCCTAAACCCTTTGACACAACTGTCTCTGACTGAATTGTTTTGAATTAATTATGAGTGTGAATAAGTTTACTTCCTTCCCAGCACTGTGTTTCCACCACAGATAAGAACACAGTGACAGTACGTGGATTATTATTGTGACAGAAGGGTAATTAAGCAACAACTTACTTCAAGTTAAATGACTTGCTTCATATTTATATTAACAAAATGATCAAGTATGGTCATGTAAAAGTAATTTATCTCCACCCATTTGACCCCTCTACTCCAACGTAGCAACATGTCAGACATAAAAAATAAAATCACAATATATTGCCTTGCTTACAGTCCTGCAATATATTGAATCTTATGTGTGTTGTATTGTCAGATTCTTGCTAATTCACAGCCTTATCCAACAGTGCTAACATACTGTAATAATCTATATTTATCAAAACCATTAGGGGCCTGTTTAAACAATCTACAGTACATGGTCTAAAGTGCATGGAGCAAATGCATTTAAGGTGTGTCCTACTCCACTTTTTCAAGTTATAAGGCGCATGATCTGGGTGCAAAGTAAAGTGCAAGGAGCAAAGGGGATGTATTACGCCTCTTAATTAATCATAGATGTGCTATGGAGTGGTTTCTACTGAGAGCAAAGCAGGAACAGCAGTCACGGCAGCAAATAGTGTGACACTGATAAATTGTAATTATAAACTCAACAAAGAGAAACAGAACTAAACTTTTAGCCTCTAAAATCTAGACTTGCACCGATTTATCGTCAGTGCTCGGAACCGGGCCGGTGTTCATGTGATCGGCCATGACCTGCGACAGACTGGTCGGTCTAAAATATGCCGATTTAAAACGCTGGTCAACTTCCCGGCGCGCTGCATGATTGACATCGTATAACATCAGCAGCGCACGCACATGTGCAACTCACGGCTTGGGTGATGTGAGGAAGTGAAACATGGGCGGCTTCTCACCTTAATCATTCACGCGCACACATCAAGACAGAGAAGGAGAAAGTTGTTAATTGTCCGTGTTAAACTGAACTGCGGTGCTCTCACTGCTGCAGTGCGCCACTTGAAACTGACGAGGCGCGTGTCCGTGCGTTTACTGGCAGGCGCGTCCTGAAGACCTGTGTGAATTTTCCACTGGAGATATTCTTACTTTTTGTCTTTTAAAGAAATTACCCACAAATGCTATACACCAAGAATTATTTTATTTATCTATGTTTTTATTTATGTATGCCTTTTTTACTTATTTATGTTAATACTGTACCTGAAGTTATATTTGAGCAAAAAGGAAAATGTTTGTTTGTTTGTTTGTTTGTTTGAGATGATTATTGAAAAGCTGGTTGTATCTTGGTTAAAATGTTCTAATAAAGCAAAGATAGAAAATATTGCAATATCTTGTGAGCTGTAAAGTGGTTTGGAAAAAAATGAAATCGTAATCGGCCAAAATCGTAATCGGCTGTCTGAACACTCTGCAAATCGGAAATCGGTATCGGCCCAAAAAATTGTAATCGGTGCAAGTCTACTAAAATCAATGACGTTACGCTGCTCCTCGCGCGTAAATGTGCACAGCGTCTCTCTTAACAAACTAGCAAACTTAGCCAATGCAATAACAGTTTCCGTTAGCTTACATCACGAGATGCTTGCTTCTCGGGGTGGGCGATATGGCCCTAAAATAATATCACAATAATTTAGGGTAATTTTGTGATAACGGGGATGTAGACAAAAGCTCTACCCTACGTTCACATTTTAGAAAAAGTTATTGTTTTCCTCGTTAGCGATGAAATACCAGAAAAATACTGCGCCATTCTGACTTTAGACCAGGTCTTTGTTGGTCAATGGCGTCATTTCTTTCTGCCAACAATACGGCAATATGGCAATAAGACTTGCATGCCCATGGGCGCACTAAGGGGTACATTGCTACTTAGACAATTATGGTGCTTACTGTTAAAATGGCAACTGTGTTTGTCTGAAGAAAGCGCCTACTGGTTCTACATACAACACATAAGTATGCGTGTTGTTTTTCCTTGAGGTGAGCTTTTTGGTATCTGCAGTATTATTTGGCCATAATTGGCTGATGAAATTACGAAAAATGTTTTGTAATACCACTACAAAGGCACATTATGAGAGTAAAACAACAAGAGTTACAGAGAAAATAGCACATCATGACCCTTCTATGAATAATTACCCCTGAAGTCGTTCACATGACTATGAGCTATAACGAGCTCTGGAAACATTGTGTTCAATAAAAGTGAACACCACAAAGAAGCAGTTAATTTGTGGCAGCAACGTGATGAATAGGGAACTATTTTTAAATGTAAAACACTCCGTCTTCATATTATGTAAGTGTCAACTTCCTGGAGTTTATGAGCAATGATGAATCGATGAGTTGCCAACTATTAAATTAATTGCCAACTGATTATTTTAATGAGTTAAAAAAAAGTGAAAATTCTCTGATTCCAGCTTCTTAAATGTGAAATTTTTTTAGTTTCTTTCCTCCACTATGGCAGTAAAATGAATATCTTTGGGTTGTGGAGGTCATGTTGGGTTTTTGGAAACACTGGTCCACAATGTTTTGCCATTTTCTGACATTCAATACAAAAAACAACAACTTGGTTACTCGATAAAATACTGGCAGATTATTCTATGATTAAAATATTCATTAGTTTCTGCCGAAATCATAACAGGCTGTACCTGACGACTGAAATTAGTTCAATTAAATGTTAAAAACGCTACAAATTCAATAGTTTTTATTGCTTTCCACCAGTTATTGTCACATAAGGTGCCTTTGCATTCTGTGTTGTGTTCCTGCTGACTTCTAACACCCAGTAGAGACACACCATCACACAGACCAGCTGATGGTTGGCTGACTGGGTCGGAAAAAGCTGGTTTGCATCGGCACAGAGTTGGGTTGCAAATTTGCAAGGCAAAAGCTGTCTCTGTGCTGCCTGTGTGCTGACAGTGTGATTGTAGTGTTACCTGCCTTGGGCCAACCATTCTGCTGCCGGTCAGCAGAAACGGCTCACAGTCAGAGGGGAACTGGTCCCGCAGGGCACAGATGACACGGTGCCATCTTAGCTGACAACCTCCAAGCAACAAGGACCCATGAGTAACTAGCTACATCACTGCGGTGATAACTAAGTGACACCAAAAGTCAAGGACAACTCCCAAGAAGTCTGCTTAAAGAAAACGGCAAGACAAACACGACTAACGAGGAGGGCTGATGTGTGTTCTGGCTCCAGTGTGTCTACTTTCTGTCATCTTTACCACACTGTTTGCAGAGTAAATAACCAAAGATACACAGAGAAGCTGAAAAACCAGTGTGGTGTGTTTTAAGATTAATCTTTGGTATTAAAGGTCTGTGTGGTCCTAAATGTCCGAAACCTACACCTGCATCCTTAAGGCTACAGCCACGTTTTTATTTTAAATTGGCATTTAAAAATGAAGACGATGTCCGTACTCACAAGTTTTACCTCCATTTCACAAAAGAAAAACTAAACATCCATACTAAATATGACCATTCATCTACACTGGGCTTGAGCATGACTGTAAACAGGAAGCAGTTATAGAAAATACTATGGAAATGGCAAGAAGTAAGGCAAGGGATGTCTTTGCTTGAACTGGTGATGAAGTGCAACTGTTACTGAAAGTTACACAAGTATATGATGATCAAGGTGCTGGAAAAAATGGATTGAGAGTCTGAAAAGCAAATATAGTAAAACTGAAAAGACCCAATCAGGAAGTGGACATGGGACTTTTCAAACTACCACGTGGTCAGAAGTCTCCATTTCAAGACCTTGTTAGTTTGGATGTAGCCCAAGATCAACCGAATACAACTGTTTCCGCCAAATGTAAGACTTGAACCTGACCCGAGAGCTGAAGCTACGGTCTTGTTTCATTTCGGTAAAGGGCTGCAGCGAAAAAAATATTTTCATTATCCATCAATCTGCTCATTATTGTCTTCATTAACCAACTGTTTAGTCTATAAACTATCATAAAATAGGGAGAAATGCCGACTACGATTTTATAAAGCCCGACATGACGCCTTTAAATTGCTTTCTTTGCCCAACCGACGGCTACAAGTTAAACATTTTCAGGGTTTTGTCACATAACACGATGAGAAGCAGCAAACCCTCACAATTTATGAGGTGGAGCATCAGATTCTTTAACATTTCAGTTGGAAAAAGATGGTTATTTGATTATCAAAACAGTTTCTGATTCTTACTTTTGCACAGTGTGCAAACTGTGCCATGACCTCTGGGGGAGCTCACTTTTGGGGGCATGTGTATGCCTCACAGAGACTGTCGTGGGGTTTCCATCCAAATGTATCGAAATGTTTGAGCGAATTTTGTGAAAATGCACAAAAGAAAATGCGAATTTATGCCCGTTTCCATTCGTTATTGTTTTGCGATTATTGGGAGTCAACAGGAAGAGCAGTAGGTGGCGCTTCCCGTGAAAAATGAACAAAATAAAAACACCCCTGTAGAGGAAGAGTGCGCCATGAGATGATGTCATAAGAGAGCATCTTATGCCCACTGTAAACAACAACACACTCGACTGACACTCAACAACGGACCATGGACAGATTCCTGATAAACCTGTCGGCTCTTGGGAGAACTCTGGTTAGCATTTTGTCAGCGTTCACAGCGTACCTAACCATCTTGAAGAAGAGACGACAAAGAAGAAGTTTTATGTTAAGAGTACTGTCGGAAATAGCTGGAAGGAGACCACCGCGTCGTTCTCCGTGTGTATGGGAACGTAGGCGTGTGAAGGACTTTTGGGAAGTAGTTGTCCAGCAGCATTTCACTCACGAACTCTGGCTGAAACATTTCCGTATGTCAAGGGCCACATTTGAGGATCTGTGTGCCACAATCGGACTGTTTGTAGGACCGCTTGTTCCAAGCCATCGGCCACCTGTGCCAACAGAGAAAAGGATCGCCACTGCTGTATATAAGCTTGCATCATGTGCGGAGTACCGGGTCGTCGGTGAAACTTTCGGCGTGATATCCGGTACGTCATCGCTTATTCGCAAAACCTGTTTTCATAGTAAAAAGTCGCATTTTCCTTTAATCGATACACTGACAAATCCAACCCCTCCAAGAGTAAAAGTATTTATTTATTTATTTGCACACAGGATAAGACTGTGAGTACTGCTCCTATTTTGACTTTATTATTTGCTGCCAACACATTAATATATTAGTAATAATATCTAATAATATATGATATGATAACATATACTCTCAAAGAGGTCATTCAGCATAAAAGGTACTTTTACATATGATACTTTAAATACATTTTGCTGCTAATACCGCAGAACTTTTAGTCAAGTAGAAGTTCAGATGCATATTTTGTTGCTGCTTCTACATTTATTTGAGCTACAACAATGAATGCATCTTACACATGATGTCACAGAGTAACAGCTGGCAGGATGTACCTGTACGTATTAAAGCAAATCAGAGGATTCACGAGGAACTAAGAGCCATGCAAACCTGTCACTAATGAGGACTTTCTCCCACAGTCTGTACAGTAACCACCAGCAGCTGACTCACATTCACACCACAACATCCAAATGACCAATCATGTTGTTCCCCTGGACACTTTCCAAAGTCATAATGAGATCAAGGATTCAATCTGTGCATCAAATGACTATCAGTCATTCAGATATTGGCCATTGTTGGCCGGCAATAACAGTGCTTTATCTGCTCCCTGCGCCATTCAATATATTATATATTGCTCCTGGTTTTTATGATAGGGAAGATCGGAGGACGATTACTGAAGGGGAGAGATATTTCAGCGCTGACAGCTTGGACCTGCTCCCATTTTTTCGCTTTCGGAGTTTTCTCCTGAGGAAATTGAAACATTTCATCTTGAAGAAACAGGTGCAATAAAAGTGAGATTGCTGTCGAGTGTCCCCTAAAAGTGGACTGGATTGAAATCCAGGGGATACCCGAGGAGCTGGCAGCCGGAGACGCTTTTTGAATGATTGCTGCTGGTGGGAAATTTTAACTGGAAAGATAAGGCTTAAAATAATTCCTCCTCTGGAAAGAGCCCAGATGAAATTGATTATACCAGTTTGGAGTTTGGTTTGAAAACAGAAGCGACTGTGTGGGAGGAGTGCTTGTTTTCATAATAACACTAATTGGAGGGTTTTATTTCCAGAGAGGATGATACTGTGCAACAATTGAAATTATGACTCCAGGACGGAGGTTCAACAACATTTTAGCACCACCGTTGTTGTTTTTACACTTTATTTTACAGATTAAACCAGATGTAACATGTTAGTTTGGGAGCTCTGAGGTGCTGGTAGGAAGATTATTTACATTTGGACAGAGTTGGATGAGCTAAATCCTGGCTGTAGCTTCATATTTAGTAAACAGGTATGAAAATGGTGATAATCTCATCTAACTCGTTGCAAGGACACAAATAAACATATTGATTTTAACACATTCCTGCCAATGGCTTCACACCATGTGGAGGTAACGTGCAAAGAAACAGGTGCCAAAAAGAGACTGCAAAACGTGGTGAGAAACACCAGGGGTCTCATTTATACAACAGGATCCATACTAAAAATGCACATACGGACAAAAGCCAAAAATCGCATGCACCAAAAAATATTCAATTTCTACAATCAGGCTTCCACCTCACCATCTGCGTCGCCAATGCCCCGTCTCCAAAATGTTCGTCAGCATGGGTCAAAGCTTCTCCCATCAAGTCTACTTTTCCATGGGAAGTGGTGTACGCCTCTTTCAGGCCTTGTTTTGTGCGAATGCAATTTTTATAAACGAGACCCCTGGTGCTTCTGGAAGTCAAGGATGCTTCCTTGGTAGGACGGTTCGGGTCCTATGGAGGCTCGGCAAGACTCTTGCCTAGCATTTGAAGAACATTTAATTACATAGTGTAGTGAGTGTTCAAGTGTGCGTCATTAAAAGGTCCCAAAATATATGAGGCCCGTTTCCACTGAAGAAGTTCCTGGTACTATTTGGGGGGCAGGAACTACTACAGGAACGTCCTCTCGCTCGGCCCTCTCAACCGCCGTGTCTCCACTGAGAGAGCGGAGTAGGAGGAAGGTTCCTGTAAAGTTACGGGCTCTGGATGTGACGTAATCGTTGCACGACCATTTTGACCGGGCCAGTGTAGGGACGTTAGCTGATAGCGGTGTCTGTAATAACTCCGGTCAAGGTCCATGAAAAAAAT
>NC_065522.1:26348363-26433492 GCF_006386435.1 Epinephelus moara | reverse complement strand
GCTAACAGCTAACGGTTAGCCCAGCTAATCTATGATAACCATGTTGTTATTTACAAAATGTCACATCCCGCCTTGAGTATATCCAGTCAGCACCAAGTAATCCCCAAGCCCCAGCCAGGAGTCTTTCGGGGCCGTTCTGAGTACGTACTCCGAGGCAGGGACTTGTTTAGCCCCTGTAAAAGTTCCAGAACTCTGTCCTTCGGGGGTGGTTCCTGCGGTGGAGACACGCACCAACGGCCCCGGCCCTGTAAAATTACCCCGAAGTTCCTGCGGTGGAAATGGGCCTATGGTTGCAGTACTGCCAACTGTACCCTTAAACAGTGACAGCTTCAGTTAGCTAGCCTCACAAGATTCGTTGCTAATTAGAAGCACTTTCTACTGGCATTAACACGCATTGCTTTACTTTGATGAAGCACATTAAGCGTATAGGACTGCAGAAACTTTTCTATACGAACCACCTTTGTTTGTTGTGTCCGCACCACAAGAACTAGGAACAATTGCAGTTCTTGGAACGCTGTTTTGAGGGACGTCTTCTAGCTCACATTTCAGACTAGGTATTCTGACGTAAGTGTACATTAATTAGTGGAACAACTGAGCCAATGCAGCACCAGCAATCGGCCGTTTTTAAAACCTCATTAGCTGTGTAAACAACACGAACAACAGCTTCTAAAGAAAAACTAGAATTACCGCCTCATGGTTGTATGCCTCCACGCACTACTCAAGCTGCACGTAGAGTGACATCCATGTCGGTAAAAAACATGGATGCTTCACACACATCTTCCTCCTATTAGCGCAGAAGATCTATACAATCAGTATACTTCCACGATTAGTGTCACCAATTCAGTATCTGATTACGTCTCCACAAATGACAATTTATTGTCAAGTTCAAGTGAAAGTTCGTGTTAAATTTGAAGAATTACCTCAAAGTACTTGTGAGATCTGTGTTCAAGATTTCATCTCATCATGCGTGTAAGACTGTGGGTACTTTAAGAGCGCTGCGGATACACCCAGGCATCCTTGAAAATTCTCTGAATAAAGGACCGTCTTGGGTAAAATTCCAGACAAACTCCAGACATCGAAAGTCTTTCGGATGGGATTCGATGACATAGCATACCTTTACAATACTTTTTCATATTTATATTCATACCTGCACATAATAGTTGAATGGTAATAGTCGTCAATTTTTGTTTACCTTCCTCAGCTTTATTGTCCTAGTTTTGAACTGTACGTCTATGTGTATGTAAATTGAAACCAGTCAGACTCCCTGTACACATTTAAGCAAAGCAAAGCAGCCATTTAAGGATCCTTCCTTGACTTTGAGAAGCAGCTTATAAATATAAATATAACGTTTGTTTGCAAGAAAGCACAGAAAACCTTTAACATGTAAGAAATAAATAGGTGTTTTGAGGTGATTTGATCTGCAGCCTCTAATACCACCTCAAAACACAAAAACACACCGTCACCTCCTTCAGTGCACATCTGATACCAGTTGTTTTTATTGTGCCCTTGACTGACTGAAATCCATCCACAACCATATCCGTATAAGTGTGGGTTTGAGTTGCTGGTCTAAACACTGCACATACCAACACTGTAAAACTACAAACAGGCAGCCGAGGTCCAGAGACAAAAACAGAGAGCTTGAATAACATTAGAGGCTTACTAATAGATCAGAACAATCCCTTTCCTCTTATCTGCTGACAGCAACTGAATGCACATCCGGAGAGTTGTTGCCTCAGGTGTAGATATGAGTATTTCTCTGGAGGGTCTCTGCTGAACTTTTCAACAAAGGAGTGGAGTCTTTCACAGACGAGACCCCGCCGCCGCTGCTACACGGCTCGGTCACCTGATAGATGTGTTCTGCTTATGTAAGCCACCTGTTACATTATAAAGTCATAATTTACAGCTCGACGCCGACTCTGCTGGTGTTTGGTGTGTGTGACGGGACAGTGAGACGGGAGATCATGTTCATGTGGGTGACATGGGAGCGGTGTGGTGGTGGAAAAGTGGGCTAACTGGTCCGACATGTATCTGAATGTGTGTTGTTTTTGTTTATTGTTCTTCGTCTTCATCTGCAGTGTGATTCATCGCAGTCACAGACAGAAATATGGCAGGATTTTCCGTTGGTACAGTAGATGTGCATGTCTGATATGCTGAAAGGGAAACTGAGGGACCTGGTTTACAGCAGATTATAGATATGTTGTAGATATGTAATGTTATCATGTAGGACATCCTGCATATTCAACAAGTTATCTTTCCATTGTATCTAGAGCTGAACAGATGAATCAATAAGAATAAAAAGAAAATTAATCAGCAACAATTTTTATATTTAATTAAGTCATTTATCAGGCAAAGTGTCTGCTTTTCTAATTTTTATATGACTGCAAACAGAAAATCTTTGAGTTTTGGACTGTGGTAAAACTAAAAACTTGGGCTTTTTTATTTTTGCATTTTTCTGATATTTTAAAAACAACATTATTTGTAAATTAAAGGGGAAAATAACCTAAAGATAATGAACATAATTATTACCTGCAGCTCCGCCACTACAATCCATATTATTTCCTAAGCAACAACAAACTTTTTCAGGATAGTATTTGAGGATATATCATAGTTCAGGATGTCTACAATGCAAGGAAGTGGTCACAGGGTTGTCCGTGCTACACTACGTTTTTCAGATGTCCAGATGTATTCCAACAGAAACATACAGCCATATTTAAATCAGTACAGGTGTGCACACGGACTACGTTACAGCTTGTGTTTTTTAAATTTATTTCATTGTATTATTATTTTCATTCGATAGGACAGATAAGACAAAACTTCGACTCAGAGTAGAAAAGTGCCCCACGTCGTCATTTTTCCTGTTGTCCAATCAGATGATTTGTGGTGGTCACGACAACAAGTTCACAGTTGGTAAACAGTGGAGGAGAAACTGGTGGTAGTGGTTGCTGGATTACTCAGAGCTACACGGCCTGACGATAGACAGCAGGTTGTCAAACTGCCCCAGAGTCATCCTAAAATACGCCTGGAAACATCCATCATGGAGGAGAAGCTCCTGGACCAACTGGTGGTACTCCCCATGATCCACCCTCTTTTTTAGGGTCTCATGTACCCACACAGATCTCTGTTTATCTGCTGACAGCCTCTCACCCTCAACCAGAGCTACAGACAATACCCTCTGCCTCAACATTTTAGGAACTAGGTACTAATTACTGTCAAATAACTAAAATAAATAAATGGTAGATTGATTGCACAGGAAGGTTAGAATAAGGAGGTAAGTCCATGGTTGTTTTACTCACGCTTTACGCATGTAGTCATTACCTAAAGCTTATTTGTTTTGCTTGAGGTTTATGTTGATTTCCACATGTGCGTTAGCCTCTACATAGTTTTCC
Organism: Epinephelus moara; assembly: GCF_006386435.1. Classification (NCBI taxonomy): domain Eukaryota; kingdom Metazoa; phylum Chordata; class Actinopteri; order Perciformes; family Serranidae; genus Epinephelus; species Epinephelus moara. Next base: position 26,430,106 of record NC_065522.1, on the reverse strand, counting down.
ATAAGCGCCAACTGTCGTCTTAATAGCCGGACATTAGAACATTTCTAGACGATTTCTGTCACTGTGTCAAGTCACATCACTGGAAGTTTTTAGATTTTGGTTTTAGCTCTGTTTTAATAACCAGATAAAGGATTTTAGCCATCTGACGCCTGGATCTTAAGTCATCAGAGACACGAGCTAAATCCTGGTCTGTGTCAGTCAAAGATTTTTCATGTGAAACTGTTAATTTAGTGTTTTAGCGTGTTTTCAGCAACAAATAAGCAGTGTCGATGGTCTGGTGTGAAATATTTGCAGGATCGTGTTGTTTACAATGCAGTGATTTGCACAGCTCCATAAATATGTGGCTTTCAGTCGTGGAAATACAGTTGTTACAGCACCTCTGAAGCAGCGCCGCAGCAACAAGCGTTTTAGCATTCTGGTGTGGACGGAGATATTTTGTAAAACAAGGTCATGTGGACGGAATTTCTTTTAAAAACAAAGGGGAAAATATCAGTTAACAAAATGCCTGCAGCCTTGTTTTTGTGCAACACTTCCTGGTGCTAAATTAAACCTGATCCAACAACTTATCAAGGTGCAACCTGCTTTTATCTCACGTGTGTGTTCTTATGAACATAGAGTCAAACTGTAAGCAAAGCCGTTACTGACAGGATTTCCTTGTAGTCACCAGCAACCGGCCAGTGTGACCCTCTGCATTTCTCTGCTGAAAGAGAACTGCAGCATTCGATAAGGTGGTCAATTTAGCCCTCTTATCAGCTCCGAGGCTTTTAAAAATCCAGCTGAAATGTCAATACGTGGTTTTAAAGTCTGTGTAATGGCAGAAAAACGGCGCTGTCTCAACCCACTGCTTTTACCCAGCTTTTAATAACCTGCATACAGTAGATGAGATAACCTTCCACACCTGATAACGCTCCCCATAAAAGAGCTGGAGCTATTCATCTGAGCAACACGAGCGCTCACACAGAAGCTCACAGTTAAATACATCTGTTATTAAACACAAGAAAAATGAAATCACTTCAAAATAAGACTTCTGATTCGAGTGTTTGACACGTGTGCTTGACGAGCTGACCTTGAGCTGTCTGATTTGAATAAGCCTGGTGTGATTAGGCAAGTGTATCCATGGCGAGTTGCCATGGCGACCAATTTATAAAAAAAGTCTGCCCTCGTTAAGGATCAATCTACGGCAGATACTTTGATTTCAAATTTCTGCTTACACATGCGCCTGCTATTTTTCCATCCAAACAAGCCAATGTACATTTGTGGAGGTCCTTCAGGTGAGTATTGATCAGCTGGTGCAGTAAGGAGCGTCTGAAATGTCAAAATACCTCCTCTGATTTCAGAAACCTAACATCCTTTCTCAGATGGCCTTGGGCAGCAGTCTGATGAAAACAAGTCCTGTCTCCTCTCTATTACCCAGCAGCACACACTTATCAATAGCACTCCCCTCCTTGCTCACACTGCAAACAGACCTGCTGCTGTTTTCCTCCTGTGGATCCTCCTGACCCCAGCAGCTACCAATTGTACTTTAAGCCAGTAAACAAGCCTGCCGAGCACCCAAGAAGAGTGCACTCTTAAATGATATGGAGCCAGTGATGCAGGTGAAAATAAAAAGGAGGCTAAACAACGTCTTTATGTTGATCTTTAACAATAAACATCCATCATGTTATTAAAAAAATCTGTTGTTTGTCTTGAAATATATCTTATTCAGGTTTGACACTACTTGTGTACAGAAGTCAGAAAAGGGGAAATGGAGTGTGTCTTTGCTTCATAAACAGAAAGTGTTGCATGCAATATTAAACTCTTTTCATACGGACTCAGAGTTCCTTGAATTATTCCTTCTTTTTTAAATTTACAAGTCTGTTTAATGCTACATAATAGGGATGTAACGATACCAGAAACTCACGATACGATATTATCACGATAAAGAGTCCACGATACGATATATATCACGACATTTATACAAGGGGAAAAAAAGAGAAAATTTACTGTTAAAAATAGCAATTTTATAAAAAAATAGTGCATGTACACTGTACAGCATGTTATTTTTAACTTGGAAGCGTATCATAAACAAATCAACACACAGTTGAACATGTGCTTTCATTTCCCCCTTATTACTGCTAGGCAGGCAGACATTAAAGTGCCATAACAAAGTCATGTCAATTAAAACTATAGTGACAGAATATGAAAATGGAAACATTCAGTATTTAATAACCTACTCTCAACAAAAGTCGTATAGTACTATTACTAGAAAGTCATCTGAATGACATCAAATTATGAGGATAGAGTAGTCTTAATATTCATCAAATATACAGAACTTAGAACAATAAGACCCTGCAACAACAACAAAATAAACAAATTAGAAATAATGTAAACTCAATAACACACAATCCCTCACTCACAGATACACAGAGAGACACAGAGAGAGAGAGAGAGAGAGAGAGAGAGACAGAGAGGTGGGTAAAGATGTGTGTAAAAGAATACCAAAATAAATAAAGCCCAGCCATTTCCCTGGAAGTCATAGAAAAACTCAAAAACACAAATTCACTCAGTTTGTTCACGCCAGGTTGACAATCTTGACATCAAGGAGACCCTAACACTTTCTCAGAACAGGAGATGAGGAGAGGAAAGCTCTGCTCCTGCGCTTTCATGTGATATGCGTGGCATTTCTGTGCGACCCTGCATTGGCGAGTAATCCATCCAAAAGTAATGTGTGTGCAAAGCTGTATGAAAACTTTGTTATACATTATTTTAGCATAACTTTATCATTTTTTTCCACTGTGAAAACATTGGACTACTGACAAGTGCTTGGTCTTGTCGGAAAGCCACGATTCCGCTGTTTCACGTGATATGCGTGGCTTCTAGCTATGATGAACAGTCGCGGAGAAAATCCACAGAGAAGAACAATCAATCTCCTTACTTTTATTCGCTGTTTCCTCCGGTCACGCACGGGTCAGAGTCGGAGGCTGAGCTGCTGAGCTGCACGAGTCTGCTCTCACCTGCGCGCGCAGTTGCATGCAAAGGATTATGGGGAATGTAGTGGCACAGTCATATTACCGGCTCTGTAGGAGAACGCAGCTATATAACTACCATGGCATTCCCACGACGGTATCGAGAATTTATTTTATCGCGACACCGCGAAATTCGATATATCGTTACATGCCTACTACATAATGCATTCACTTGTGAGAAATATTTTCCCTGTTTTTCTGAATTATTAAGATTTTTTATCTTAAAATTATATTAAGTTTTCATGGGGAAAAAAAATCCCCTTGTTTTTTTTTTTTTTTTTTTTTAATTATTATTATCTTCTTTTTGGAATTGACAAGATTATAATCTCAGTAATCTCAATCTCAAGAGATACATTTTCATGAGAAAAATCTCATGTTTTTACTGAGTTAACAAAAATATCATCTCAAACATTTTGTGGTGTTTTCATGAAAAAAAAACCAACTTTTTTTTTCTGAATTTAGAATATATTCTCAGAATTATGAGAAAAATTTCCTGGGAAAAGTTATGAGATAATTATCTCAGAATTATGAGAAACGTTTTCACGGAATTAAAAAAAAAAGATCTGCTCTTTGTTTTTTCCTTAATTAACAATATTATTTATGAAAAATTATGAAAACATTTTTATGGAAAAAATAATCTTGTTTTTTCCTGAACTAATGAGATAATTATCTTGGACTTATAAGAAATGATGTTTTTTTTTCCGGGATTAATGACATTGTCTCACAATTGTGGGGAAAATTGTCAAGTAAAGAAATATTTGCTTGTGCGTTTTCTGAATTAATGAGATTATTATCTCAGAATAATGAGAAGTTTTCATGGAAAAAAAGTTTTTATTATCTTCTTTTTGTAATTGACATTTGACCTTTTAGAATTATGAAAAAAAAATTCATGAAAAAAATCTTATGTTTCACTGAATTTACAGGATTATTATTTCAAAATTCTGGGGTGTTTTCAGAAAAAAACTGCTTTTTTATTATTTTTTTTATTGAGAATATATTCTCGGAAATATGAGAAAAGTTTCCTGAGAGAAATCTGCTCCGTGTTTTCCCCTGAAGTACGAGATTATTTTCTCATAATTAGGAGAAAAGTCTTCACGCAAAAAAAAAAAAATCTGCTTTGTATCATCTCAGAGTTACGAGAAGTTTAATGGAACATTTTTTTGTGAATTTCCACAATTATTATTTCAGAATTATGAGAAAGATTTTCATTTAAAAACATTTCCTTGTTTTTTCTATACTAATGAGATTATAATCTCGCAATTATTTGAAGTGAGAAGAAAAAAATGTGCTTGTTTTTTCTGAACTTTCAGGAGTTTTTCAGAAGTTTGAGAGGTCTTCTTTAAAAAAAAAAAACTTGTATTTTTTAGTTAGTTATGAGAAGCTTTCATGGAAATAAAAAATCTCATGAATTTGATTTTTTTTCTGATTTAGGGGGAGTATATTACATTAACAAGATTATTCTCTTGTTAGTTCATTAAACCTTTTCTCATTATTCTAAGATGATAATCTAGTTCATTTAAAAAAAAAAGTTTTTTTTCTCAAATGAATGCATTACACTTATACATTACTACATTTTACTTCTCTGTCCATTAAAATTACATGATTAATTAAGGTATCCCTTCTAGGACACAGTGACACATCCCTGTCTTTAAAAAGAAAACATCCCACTGTGTGTCCACCAGCAGCACTGAGCTCTGTTCCCATGTTTGCATCCTGTTTCAGGCCGAGTCATCCTGCAGGAGCAGCCCTGCTGCAAAGCAAACTAAACCCTGAACAAATAATATTTGCATACACTTGTGATGGCTTGTTTTGTCTAATAGGCTGCCACATGGGTGGAGTCTGCCACTAAAGGCAAGAAAATGAGTTTACCAGACCACAGCTTAGCATCTTGTGTAAATCAGCTGTCAGGATGTTGTAAATCCAGCCAGCCCCGAGCTAAAAACACATCAGACAACCATCAGAGGGTTTTAAGAGACGCTTGATGTATGATGGCTGCTCGTACACGGCTGCTAATATCCTGTTTAGGAGTGTTGTATGTGACAAACGACAGACAGGACAGGTTTGGGCTCAGGCTTAACGTTTGTACGCTGTTTTAAGTGACCTGGAGTTCAGCGAGGCTACGTGTTAGATGTGCAAACACAGCCCAAGGCCATGTACATGAGTTCTGCTTAACTGATTCAAGACCACTCCTCCACCTCCACCTCCACCTCTGCACTCCGTCCCAACAAAGAACAAGCGTCCCCATTAACAGCCCTCCATTCACTCATTAACCTGTGTGCAGTTTCAGTTTGTCACATTTACAGCCATCTGTGTGACATAAAAACACAATGACGTGAGGTTTTTAGTTTTGTTTTTATGCAGATACACATTTACATTTCAACTAAAGCTGCTGCTCTGGTGACTGCTTGTTCATTGTGTTTCTATTTAAACAAAAATGACAAATACTTGCTGATATCAGTGTAATAAATGTGAGAATTTGATTCTTTTCTCTCTTTTATATCAATGTAAATTAAAAATATTTAGGTTTCTGAAGTGTTATTTGGACAACAGGCAGCTCGGGGAAGTTAGCATGGAAAATGTCCTCATTTTTCATACATTACAGGCAAAACACTGAATTAACTAATGTACGAAACACGATTTTGACAAAGAAACTGTTAATAACTTACACATGGTGGGTAATTTCAGAGTCCGATTTAAGTGACTTTAAAATTTTCACTATTTGAAGACCCATTAAAGAGTCAATAAATGTAGAAAAGTTCAATGTTTTGATATAACACTGAGAGAAAGTATTGGAACTATGGGCGTCGCAACATGACCGTGACAGTTAAAAATTAAATGTTGATATCATGTTAATCATCAACCCTGGCTCCTAGAAATTAAGTATAAATGTTAGGTTTGTTTGCTTTCTTAATTACGTTGTTGTGGCAACGTAATTGCTGCCTGGACGATGCTCAGAGACAACGTTTCTAACTCTACTGTCATCCATCTTGTACAGTTCGAGAGAAAGTGGGTGGAGGGGATTGTTGGTATACAAAGTGCAGGATCTTGACACCAGAACATCCGGCTCATGTCCCGACTCCTGTCTTAGGTTTAGGCATCAAAAGTTCTTTGGTTAAAGTTAGAGAAAGAGAAAGATAATAAAAATAAAAATTTTATAAATATCACGATTATATTTTTATTGTGAACTCTTTTGGCCATGATAATCATGTAGTATAAAATATGATATTGCGTCAGCCCTAATGGGAACACTTAAATTAACTCTTAAAATATGAAAAATCCAAGTAATTTAAGACTTTAAGATAACTTTTCTTAAGTCTTTTTTTATTTTATTTTTTTAATCAAAATGTCTTTAAAAATGGCGGCGGGACTCCATACACTACTTATCTTGTTTACGGCGATGGCTCCCTACAGTTCGTAAACATGCAGTGTTGGGGAGGTTACTTTTGAAATGTAACAGGTTACCGATAACTAGTTACCCTGGTAAAATGTAGCAAGTAATGTAGCCTAACTATTTTAACGAAGAAGAAGAAAAAGAATATAATTGGATGAACCCCTTTGCAATCACCAACATTTTGATAAAATAGTAACTGTAATTTAATTACATTTCTTTACTCAGTAACTAACTGATTACAATCACATTAATTTAGTAATTCAACGACATGTAACTAGTTACTCCCGAACACTGTATATGTATCTACTGATTTGTTAATAGCTTGTGAGGTGACTGCTGCATTGTTTTTGTTTTGCAATTGTAGCCTCTAGTTCAGTCATTTATTGCCGACGATAGTTCACGTCAATTTTTAGTACATGTTAATGCCACAGCTAACGTCTTTTATTATATTCTATGAAAGAAAGAAAGCAAAAAAACTTTAAGGTAAAATTCATTTCATACAAATAAAATATTCTGTACACATCAGGTGTAATATTTCATATAGGACATTTTCTGAGTCATCACTTTTGTTTGTTTTTTTAAATATCGTGATAAATATCGTATCGTGGAAATTTTTTTTCTTTTTTTTGTCGTGGTACCGTCAGTTTTTTTGTAATTTGGTAACAGTCTGCGCACTGACTCCTGCATTATTTTGTTTTGCAATCACGGCCTCTAGTTTGGTCATTTATTGCCAAAGATTATTAACGTGATTTTTTAGCACAATGCTTAGATAATGGCAAGCTACGTTTATTTTAAAAAGAAAGCAAAAACACTTCACTGTAAAAGGAAATCACAAGGGTGATGATCACAAATCATCATTTGTGTTTGTTTTTCAAATATCGTGATAAATATCGTATCTCGGTATCGTACAGTGAGTTTTTACTATCATTACATCACTAGTAATAGCCTGTCAAATATGAGCTCACAACGATGTTATCATACCTGCTTTTGTATCTTTACTTACTGTGGCACCACTTAAACATACATTTTTACTTGTTTTTTAAATATCGTGATAAATATTGTGTCATGGTATCATACAGTGGGTTTTTAGCATCATTACATCACCAGTAATAACCTATGAAAAACGAGCTTGTAACAACGTTATCATACATGCTTTTTTTTATCTTAATTACTATAACACCACATAAACACACATAAAGTATAACTATAACTACTTTATTTTGTTTTATTTTACGCGTTATTTGAGTATTTCTTTGTTTTCAAAGCGGGCACGCGCCATATGGTTGACATCACCACTTAACGCTCACCTGTTGCTGCTGATAACCCTCGAAGAAGAGTTAACAACGGTTTACTATCGCGTCATTAACGCTTTTAAAACTCTTTAAAGTTAATTTAAAGCATTATGTGTAAGGTAAAGGAGACAGAGAGAGCGGTAGCAGATGGTGTTTGGACCTACCTGTTGCGCTAAGCGAAGGTGTGGCACTTTGCCCTAGGTATCCAAAATGAACGGATAACTTCAGTTGTCATTTAAGTTGCGTGTCTTCCGGTGGTCCTGGTGGGAATTAGAAACACAGTGGAAGAAGAAGAGCGTCCATTAAAGGATGTTCAGCGGGATATGAGCTCCTCGGGTCGGTTAGAGTTGTTGTGGAGAAGAGTTTCCCCCCCTCGGTGACTCCACGGTCCCATGTCTCCTGTGTGAACAGCCGTCTGATGGTGAGTTAGCCTGGGAAACTACTGCACCTCCGTCAGGCTACACACCGCCAGCTACAACTGCTTCCGGTCGACGCTTTCAAAATAAAACTCAACCCTGACAAACGCCACAATATTTACAGTATTAATTATTTCAGTATGTTATATTTATTTATTTGTAGTTCACAGAACTGCGCTTACTTAGCAGTGGTTAAATATAACTAAAAAATAAATATATTTAAAAATATAATATATAAAATAATATAAAAATATATTTTACTTAAGTAGAAATTTAAGGGATTTGTACATTACTTAGGTATGATCTTTAAATGCCACTTTGTACTAAATTTCTGGGGGAAATTTTGTGCTATTTGCAATTTCAGATTTTTGCCCTCAAAAGATATGAAAAATTTATAAAATATGACGTTTAATTATAAATTAAACTTCCTAATAATTTACAAAAGTGGACCGACAGCTTAAATAATTAGTCATATAATCGATTATATATTTACAGAAAATTAACTGGCAACTATTTGAAGTGTTTTAAGTTTTAATTAAATTTTATTTTATTTCTATTTATTTTGCAAAAACACGTAATGTTTCCAGCTTCAAAAAATGTGAAAATTTGCTGCTTTTCCTTTTTATCATTTTACTTTATTTTTAATAATCTAAATGGCTGTAAGGCTGTCACTTTGGGCCCTGGGTAATTGTGACAGTATTTCTTTATATTTTTACTTCTTAATAACAAAATAAATAAATAAATAAAAGTGTCATGAGTGGTACTTCTTACCTTAATCATTAAAATAAAGTAAAAATTACAAAGTGCTTTGCATGAAGCAAAACAGGTTACAAGATTTAAGACACAACAAATAAAAGAAATGAACGATGTTACAACTGTCCGGATTAACATGTAGCTAGTGTTTATTAGGGTAACTAAATGTGTGCCGTTTGAAACACACATAAATCTTAATGATAAAAATTCATACCAGCACAGTGGTGCCCAGAATAAACCTGAGGGGTCACAAGATGATTAAAGGAATAATACAGACAAAAAAGACCTTACCATAAAACCTTTAAATGCAACAACTTGAGATGAAAAACACTGGCTGACTGCTCACCCATCACACACTGATACAGCTGTAACCTGAGAGGAGGGGCTGATTTATTTTTAGAGCTCACAAACACAAAGGCTTTAACAAACCTGACTTCCTGTCTTGACGTGGCAAAGTGCGTCCAGCTTGACTTAGTTTAACCTGACCTGCCTCTTCACAGTTGATCATATGACTTGGATGCGATTAGAGTGGAATCACCCCTGAACATGTTACACACTTAATAAAACCTGGCCTCAGCCCAGGAAAGAAAAACTCATATACAAAAAGTATAAAAAAAAAAGTTATAATTATTGAAAAAAAGGGGAATAAATTGGCAACTAAGAGGAATAACTCTTATATTGTACTGTAATGCATTTATAATCTGTTCTCAGGAATTATCCATCAGGTGTTCTTCAACAATGTGCTCTTCAGTTTTGCTGTTTCACATGACATCATAGGCAAATTACTTCCCTTAGGACGACACACAACTGGAAAACTGGTTTGTGTGTTTACAGATGCACAGGCAATAAAGTTTATCCTTGGAGGGGTCAGAAAGAGACATCCTGAGATGCATGTGGAGCTGCCTCATGAGGGTGTCACAGGTCATCTGTGGTGAAAGAAGTACTCATATCTTTAATGTAACTAAAAGTACCACAGTGTAGAAACACTCTGTCACAAGTTAAAGCCCTGCATTTATAATTTTACTGAAGTAAAATCACAAATGTGTCAGCATCATAATGTACCTGAAGAAAAAAAAAGCAAAGTACTAATTTTGCAGGAGGGCTCATTTCAGAATGATGTCGGCCTACAGTATAATATTGGAATATAATTATTGATGCAGTGTGTGTACATCACTTTAATATTGCAGCTGGTAAATGTGAGGCTTATTTCAATTATTTCATTTATACACTGAACAAAAATTTAAAAGCAACACTTATGTTTTTGCTCTGAGTTTTCAGGAGTTTAAGTTTTGAAGAACTCTGGACTGGACTTTTTTAATGCCCACGAAAGACTTACTTCTCTCAAATTTTGTCCACAAACTTACTGAACTTGTGAAAAATGGTACCAACAAAAGTGCTGCCTTCATCGATGGATTACTGAACTGGGCTAACAGGCACAGTCTCAGAGGCCCAAAGTGTCGGGCACCCCCTGGCCTTCACCTGCAAAATGACACTCAAATTAACACGTACTGACGAAGCAGAGACCATAAATGACCACAAAGAGATGCAAAACAACCAAAAAAATGCACAAAATTGAATTAAAGAGATGCAAATGACGGCAAAAAAGACACACATCGACCACAAGGACACACAAAATGACTACAAAGAGAAACCAAACCATAAAAAAAGATATATATTTACCACAAACAGACACTAAATCACTTCAAGAAGAAACTAAATTACCTCAAGAGACCCAAACGACTACAAAAAGACACAAAACAACCACAAGGAGACACTAAATAACTAACAAGGGCCTCCAAATAACCAAAACAAAGAATGAAACCCCCGTCAAAACGTCAAAGTGACACAAAATTACCTCAGAGAGACCCAGTAGACCACAAAAAAGACACAAAACAACCACAAGAAGACACAAAATGACTACAAAGAGACAGCAAACCACAAAAAAGACACATATTTACCACAAACAGACACTAAATTACTTCAATACTCACAAAATTACCTCAAAAATATGACTAATTAGAGACACAAAACACCCAAAAAGACAAAAAGTATCTCAAAGAGACCAATATTACCTCTAAAGAGACACAAACAACAAAGAGACACAAAACAACCACAAGGAGACAAAAACTGACTGATTAGAGACCAAAAAAAACAACCAAAAAAGACACAATCACCTCAAAGAGACACAAATGACTACAAACAAGACACAAAACAACCACTGAGACACAAAATGATCTCAATAAGATACAAAACTATCTTTAAAGAGACCCAAACGATTACAAGAAAGACACAAAACAACCACAGAGAGATACAAAACCACCAAAAAAAGATACAAAACTACCTTTTAAAGAGACACAAATGACTACAAAAAAGACACACAACAACCGACTAATTTGAGACATAAAACAACCAAAAAAGACACAAAATGACCCCAAAAAGAGACCAAAACGACTACAGGAAGACACAAAACAATCACAGTTGGACAAAAATTGACTAATTAGAGACACAAAATTATCTCAAAGACACACAAAACCACAAAAATATGCATAACAACTCAAAAAGACACAAAACAACAATGACAAAAAGAGACAAATCTGAGTAACTTCTCTGACTGTGATAAATGTGAGTGTGTTTGTTTCCTTGTTTTTTGTAAAAACAGTTTCTCATGATAACGACAGTATGTACATGTGAAGGTATGAAGCATGTTCGGACACAGCAGGCTTTAGGAAAAGAAAACACTCAGAGAAACACTGGAGATGTTTTTCCTGCTCTGGCTGCGGTTGACAGGACGGCGGCTAACATTCTGGCGAAGACACAAAACATGACAACAATGTGACACGTCACATGCAAAATGGAGAGCCCTCCTAGACATTTTAAAGATTCAGCCAGTGGTGCTGCATAAATACAATCCTCACTTCGCTGCTTCCTTCTCTTTTACATTTTCCTTCTTGCAAAAAAAAAACTCCTGTGAAGGAATGAAACAAAGAAAGGGAAAGAAATTGTTTCATATTTTCAGAGGTACATTTATTCGATTTGTAACACAAAACCTCTCATTAAACCACAACTTGTTGCTTTTACACTTCAGTTTCTTTGCAGATATGACGTGTTAATTAGTGAACGTTAAAAGTGATGGTGATCTATTGGCTTCACACTAATTTACACTAATGGGTACCTTCGTACAACTAAAGCAGGATTCATACTTCTGCATCGAATTGTTGCCGTACCTATGGTGTAGGCTGTGTTGATATAGAGTCATAGTTATAGAGTAACTACACGTTGCGGTGATGCAACAAAGCTTTTATTTACTTTAATTTCACAGATAAGAAACAATAAATTGTGAAGACAATACAGCCTCCACAAAAATAGCATTGTAAGTCTTGTGTGTTATTTATCCTGGCTTCATATGAGCAGAGGAAAAGTTTGCTAGCTGCTAGGCTAATTTATACAATGTAAAATGACATAGGCTTGTGCTAATAACGTTAGCATGTTTTATTTATTTGGAAAACGTGTTTGGTATAAGACAGTTGTTTTGTCAGTGAACCTTGTGAGTTGTAATGGAGCTGAATTGTGTAACGTTACCTTTGTTAAATGTTGCTGTTGTCCCTGGCTTTATATGAGAAGAGGAAAAGTCTGCAGCTGCTAGGCTAATTTATACAATGTAAAATGCCATAGGCTTGTGCTAATAACGTTAGCATGTTATATTTGTTTGGAAAACATGTTTAATATAAGGGCTCATTTATGCTCCCTTTACGTAGGAAAATGTATACGTCCGTTTCAAACGATGTTACCGTCACTGCCCACATACTTCCATGCGCCCTTTACGTTGGCATGGGTGTTAACCAATATATCCACCAGGAGGCAGCCCAGCATCAAAAGTTTATGATAACAACAAACTCAAAAACAAACATGGCGACCGTGGAGGAAATACTGATAATGTACCTCTTGCATAAAAGACAAAAACAGAGGCAGCGTTGTAGGAGGCGGTGGTCGGTGAGGCTGTTAAATACATCGCGACTGGAGGACGGAGAATTCTTTTCTCTAGTACTGCCGATGAGAGAAATTGAAGTGTTATTTCTTCTTCGTGTCTCACTAGAGCTACATATCGGGTAGTGACAGCAACACTGCCCCCACGGTTCCCGGTGGTACTGCTCCGTTTGGCCCGTATCCATAAGCTTTATGGAAACGTGCAGAAATACGGACGAAATGAACACGGAGCACGGACAGAAGGCTCTGTCCGTATCCGGATCCGTATTTAACGTTGAGCATAAATGAGCCCTAAGACAGTTGTTTTGTGGGTGGCAGTCTGGAGCTGAATTTTGTAGTATTACCTTTGTTAAATGTTGCTGTTGTCCCTGGCGTCATATGAGTAGAGGAAAAGTCTGCTAGCTGCTAGGCTAATTTATACAATGTAAAATGCTATACTCTTGTGCTAATAACGTTAGCATGTTGTATTTGTGGGGAAAATGTGTCCAGATAAAGACAAGTGTTTGTCTGTGAATGCTGCGAGTTATAGTGAAGCTGATTTGTGTACTTGTTTGAAATTGTCTCTATTAAGATATGTTTAATGTGTGTTTAATGTGTGTTTGAATCTTTATCTTGTGTGTGAGTGACCTCAGAGTAAATCGTAATGTTTATCACATTTGTCATTTAAATGATTCTTCACACCAACTTTGACTCGTTGCCACACTGTTAAATATCCTCGTTGTTGGGCCTCGGCGGTGACGTCAGCTGGCAGAAAAATAAATGGACTTTGGTGTGTACTGAGTCACTCCTAGACTGTTGCCTTTTAAACGGTCTCATTGTCTAGAATCAAAAGCAAAGCACTTTACTGTAATGATTAATTCCAACAGAAACTCCGTGGGTGACTTTGGGATAATATACTGAATTAAACATTTTGGCGCGGCAGCTTTTTAACTGCCATTGTCTGTCCCCTTCAACGTGTTTGATTTCCTCCTCTGTCCCAAACTCGAGCAGGGGCAGGGTGGACGCTGTAATCTCTATCACAGCCAAACAGCTCCTCCAACATCTCCTGTTTCCTACTGTTCACCTGGAATCAAAATAGAGTCCTCCTCCCAGCATGCTTCAGAGGAATTAGGTCAGGGCTTGTTGGTAGTCATCTTCCCAAACTGGGGTCTAGTGTGGGGGAAAGAGTGCGAGATAAATGAGCAGGGGTTGTGTTCCAGTGATTGGATTTGTTATAACTCACCTAGGAGATAAGGCACTTCGTAAAATGTAAGCTTTGTCTTTGTGCGGCCTGAAATTGGTGTGATTTCCCCGTGCAAACACCCCATATTTGGTGAACAGCTTTTAGTTAGTCAAACACGGGCTACTCAAACAACCAGAGGATTTGGAGTTTTTTTCTTTAGCTTACTCTGCAGGGGGGGTTTGCTTTGACTTAAATTTAAACTGCCAGTAAGGTTAAAGTGTTTAGTCGTGGCTGGTTTATCTGGCCTGCCAGAGAGGAGATGCGGGGGAGGGGGAGAGACACGGGTGAGTCACAGGCTTCCCCGTCGCTGAAAATACAGGTTACAGTTGGAAAAAATGCGAGGATGACAAAAGGAGGGACCTGGATTATAGAGTAAATGCAGCTGACAATGAAGAGGCTATTTTAGGGCTGAGTAAATATGAGGCAATGTCATACTGTACCTACTGTAGGACACACACACACACACACACACTCTGACCTGTGGAGACCTCCTGTTCAACAAACAAGTGGTGTAATTATATGCCTGTGTGGTGCTGCAGGTGGAATGTGCTAGCGATAGTCAAGCCCTTGTTGTCATAAGGACTGGAAGCAGCCCCAATAGCCAACAGACATGAGCTCACCATCATTACAATGAGAGGCGTGATCAAGCCCGTCACCGCTATGGACCTGATGTTGCCGTGGAGACAGGACACACACACACATAGACACTTGCATACACACAGATTGGCTTAGAGTGACACCACTGGGAAATTAAAATGGTAGCCCAAAGCAACAGGCTTTTATTGGCCAATCACAGCTTGATCCTGGATGTGTTTACCTTGCAAGTTTGTGTGTGTGTGTGTGTGTGTGTGTGTGTGTGTGTGTGTGTGTGTGTGTTGGCGCAGGGTGCTGTACAGGTGCACTGCACACGCATTGCCTAATTATAATGACAATGTCAGCCACTGTTGGAGAAATATTCACCACGCTTGTCTGGCATTCGGCATCAAGCGCTGAAGAGCAATTACGGGCCAATCAAATCATTTTACAGCTTTGTTCTTTCTTCCTGTGTGTGTGTGTGTGTGTGTGTGTGAAAACTTGTCCTTGCTACACAGTGGGGACTGAGACATGTTTTTAACCAACAGTGTGAGGACTTTTTAAAAAGCGAGGACATTATGGCTAGTCCTCTTGTTTGAGGGTCAAGACTTGGTTTTACGATTTAGGTTTGAATTTGCCTGTCATAAGTCCCGCCCCTTTTCAATGTGTACCCCAATAGAGTGGTGCAGGCATGAGTCCTAAAACCCAAAAATGAGTTAGCATTTTAGCACTCCTTGTTCCCTTGTCATGAGGTCAATTTTTGGTCTGTGTTTAACACGAGTTTCAGAGACTTTCACATTTTGTTTTCCGACATAAAATACGTCAATAAAAGCCACCCTCGTGAATTTTGAAGCTTTTATGTGTCTTAAAAAAGACGATTGCTAACACTACAGAATGTCATCACCCGGTGGTGACGTTATGTTACGTGACCATAGTGTAGTTTCTTTAGAGCCTAACGTTAGCTTTTTACTTCTGCAGATAACATTTATGCTTCAAAAATCAAAAAACATGTTGGCATCGAAACTGTAGTTTGAGGCCGCAGCACCTAAATTCTGAGATGCTCTCCCTGCACCCTTACAGTCCACAGATTTTGTTGTTTTTTTGAAAAGCCAGCTGAAGACACACCTGTTTAGATGGGCGTTTGGGTGACCTGTATGTAGTAGCTTTGTATTTTCTTTACATTTTGTGTATTCTTGTTGTGTATTGTATTGCAAACAGTTTTGCACTTTTATGTGTGTGGCTCGTGTAGACACTTTGTCTTCTATGTTTATTCTTTTATATTGCAGCGTTTCTCAAATGGTTTGCCGAAGTGTGATGTGATGCGTATCCAGGTGTGCTGTGGGATTTTGTGATAACCACTAAGTTTTATTGTAATTATCACCTGGGCCTGTATGAAAAGTTATGACTGAATTTTTAATTGACAGTATCAGTATGTCGTGCGCACCCATTTCCTAATAAAGAGGCAAACTCCAGCTGAAAAATGTAGTTTAATTTAATTTAAAAAACCTTTACAGGGAAACTATTTGTTGCCGTTTGCGCGTGGGAATTATAAGTGTGAGACACATCCAAAGCTCTGATTAGCAGCTAGTGTGAGGGATGATAACACTTAAAGGAGAAAGCTATGAGTGGGACAATAGATTGCTTTATTGTACGAAGAAAATTACGACAAAGTACCAGCGACAGACAGTAGACAGTATCACGAAAGCTACTGGTCTTAGTCTTTCTTATTTTCATTGTCTCATGTCGTGATGAAAGTGCTGACTCATGTTATAGAAGCTATTGTGCACAGATATAAATACAGGTGTGCCTTGAGATTTTGGCTTGCTCTTTAGTGTGTTGGGCACAAAAAGTTTGAAAACCACAAGTTGTATATTGCCCTCGTTAAGCACTTTGTGACCTTTGTCTGTGAAAAGCGGCATGTAAAAAAAAAAAAAAAAAAAAAAAAAAAAAAAGTCTTACTTTTACTAAATATCCATAAAATCTGTCACTATATTAGGGGTTGTCAGTTCACTCAGTGACTGAGAACGGGCTCCTTAAAGAAAAAGGTTTGAAACTCTTTTTCCTGACACTGAAAAACTGTCTAATAAACCCCTTTTCACCCTTTTTGTCTGACTTAGCAACAGTAACTAAGGGGGGGCGGGACTCAAGATCAGTCAGTTAGTTTTAGGTTAAAAGTTGGGTTTAGGCATTTAGTCGTGATTATTAAGGTTGGGGTAAGGTGCTTGGGAATGCTTTATGTAAATGAGGGTCCTCACAAAGTGAGATGTACAGGCATGTGTGTGAGGCTGTCAGTGTTTTCTGACTCTGGGAAACAAATAAAAACCCCATGAATTACCTGTTTCACAGCAGACTCTGCAACTTAACCTACAGCTACCGGCGCGTCAGGACTCCACTAATTGTAGCCAGTTAGACGAGAGTTTGTTCACATCAGTCATTGTCTCCTGAAATCAAAGGCGGTGATTAAAATGCTTTCATGTCTAAAAGCAGAAACAAGATCGCAACATGTTGTCGCAACCTCTAATTACAGTGAAAAGCCCGAGGCGGTGCAGTGGAGGCAAAAAGTGAACCATTTTATTACATTAAAATGTTCCATACAAACGATGCATACACACTAGTTTCATATTGCTTCAGACATAAGTTTCTTTTCTGTTTGAATTCCAGTTAAACAACTCTGTAACAAAATGTTAAGTACAACATTTATGAAAATATAAATCTCTAAACAGGTAAGTCAGTCCTGACGATACAAAGAATACCATAGAAACATTCATTATACCAGTATGTCAACTATGAGTTGCAAACATGTAAGTTATTAAAAGTCATTCAAGTTACTGAACATACAATAATACCGTTTACTGGCTTCCATATGGACACATTCAAATATACTCTTAAACTGGCATTCCAATATATTTTATTATAAGAGGACTCTTTTTAAACTTTTTAGCAAAGATAGCACATTGTCTCTATCATAAACATAATCACAGTAGAACACTGAAACAATCTGGTAACAATATAATTACAGTACAAGCCTCAAAAAACAAAATCAGACAAAACGAAACACAAACTATAATCGGGACTTTGGCAATTACATATTATATATTTCTTTTTTCAATTTAGAAACTCTTTAGGGAAATAAAGTACTTTAAAGCTCGATGCTGCTACCCGGTTTTGAAATTATCCAAGGGCCATTGTCTCAACAGTTCAAACCTAGTAAACATACAATAAGATGGAATAGCCCTTAAAAAGTATATGTCAAAGTGTAAGTGTGTGGTTTTCAATCATGCCTGGCAGATGATTGGTCTCATCGGAGCAAGGTTATTACAGACATGCGATCGTGGTACCTGCAAGGTACAACCTCATAGATGAACTCAAAAATAACTTCTTTTAGATTGTCAGCAAACCAGATCTCAACAGCTTTGATTTCAGCCCGCTGTGATGTCACCAGGTTTCTATGGGCTCACATAAGGCTAATAGATACTGTAAATATATATATTGTGTATCACCACCCTTGCAAACACTGTGAATATGTAAGAAAAGATTTGTATTTGTAGAAATATTTTCAGCATGTCTACATAAATTTGTGCAAAAAATAGTTTCAACAGTGAGGTGACTCAAAGACAAGCAGAACTGCTTTCGTGTGATCTAAGTACAGATTTGAAGCAGGAAGTACAAGAAAATATGAAAAAAAGTGATTTAAATTGAATATCTTGTTCATGAATTTCGCCATAAAAACAAAAGATTTACATTTGTAACCTAAGGGAACCCTTCTTCCTCCAAACGACCATTTGTATATCAATTACTGAACTGAATTTGTGAAGTTTTTTTTTCAAAGATGAACGAAGAATCCAAAAACTGAGAAAATTCTTGAAGAATCAAAATCATAGGCGACCAGGTTTAAAAACTGCAAAACGGTGCGTGTTTTCACATGTAGTCCTTTTAAAACAAAGCAAACTCAGTCCTCTGAATGTGCTTTCACACCTGCCCTGTTTGGTTCGGTTCAATCGCACTCAAGTTCGTTTGCCCCCAAAGTGTGGTTCATTTGGGCAGGTGGGAACACAGCAATCCCACTCAGGTAAGCACCGAAACAACCGGACCGAGACCTTTTTGAAGAGGTGGTCTCGGTCCGGTTACAAACAGAACTCTGGTGCGGTTCGTTTGCAGTGAGAATGTGTTTCTAGTTGGAGCCGCGCCTCATTTTCAAACTGTATGGTTTGACTAAAATGAACAATGACAGCAATATAGTCCACGATGAGCAGCGCTAAAATCAACCTGCGTAGTTGTCCCTCCATTGTGACATTAGAAAGTGTCACATTTATCTTGCAAGTGTACTCTTCTTCAATGATTGGTTTACTTCCTGGATTTTTCCTGCACGGAAATTCTGACCAATCAAGAGCCGCTTTCTCACACAAGGCATGTGATCTGGTCCACTTGTAAATACTGCATGCATCAACCAACTCTCGGCAATTATATAACTTTATAACAAAACCAGTCCCTGATTCGGACCAAACCAAGACAACTCTAGGTCTAAAAGCACTAAGGATGTCCCGATCACATTTTTTTTTTGCATCCGATCCGATACCGAGTCCTTTATTTTGAAACCGAGTCTGATACCAAGTCTGATCCGATACTTTGCAAAGCATTAGGAAAGAAAAAAAAAGACTGCATCCAAGTTGTCCCATAAGGTTTCTTTTTTATTTCAATAGTATCCAAAAACCTTATCGGTGGTTCAGCAGCACAAAATGTAAACAAATTCAATATCTTCTTCTTGTCTTCAAACAAAATAGGCCTATATCTTTATACATTGGAAAGCAGAGGCAACAATGAACAACACAGATGAAAAACCTGGCCATTTTTGTTGTTTTTATTCCTCCGATCTTTTATTACCAATTCCGATTTTGTAAAAATAACGTGATTGGATCCGAGGATCGGATCGGGACATCCCTAGAAAGCACCCTTAGTGTTCACAGTGCACAGCTGAAGCGAACCACACTGCGGACTTGAAGCGAACCATACCTTGGACTCATGCAGTCCAATCCAAGTCTCATTTCTCCAGTCGTATGCTCAGTACTTCCTGAACAGACAGCCCTGTCTGACGGGGAACTGAAATATAAGTGAGAGTTATCTATGCTCTCTTCAATTCCAAGTAATTTTTACTTCCCAAAACACGGGAGCTTTTGGTCTACTGCTGCCTCAATCGGTTAATTAGTTGGTATTATTTTGTAACTCTGGTGTTTTAAAGGGTTAGTTCGGACTCACCAAAGTCATACACAAACTACAGACTGAGGCAGCGCCTGTGTTCAGTGAGGTAAAATTCTGTTTTTGTGACTGGATAATTGACACTTGGATTATACTGAATGAATTGCGTGAGTTTGTAAACGGATGTTTTGATACAGTTCTACTATAAACGCAGCCCCCAATGACTTCAGTTCAACAAGAATTTTCTCCATTTTTGGATTCTTAGGTCACCATAGAGGCATGCGAGAAAAACAGTTTTCCTTATGAATTCAACGTAACACAAGGCAAGTAACTGATATCTAAATGACCATTTGGAGGAGAAGTATTCTTTGAAATGTTTTCTGTTTTGAATCTGTTCTCACAAAAGCAGGTTTTTTCTGGGTAACCTCACAGTTGATACAATTTTAGAATTTTGTGTTTTTATATATTACTATACATTTATTTATTTGATGTTGACAGTCTCAATTTTTTTTCTACAACTACATTTTCCCCTACACAATCACAATCTTGAATTTTCCATGCAGTTTTTTTTCACAGGTTAACAAAAGCAGATATGCAACCAAATGTTTTCATATTACTCTAAACATCATTTCACAAGCTCAAAATCTTATTGACCCTTATTTGATCCCATAAATTTCCAATTTCCTGACTGCTAGAAGTTGTTAAGCTAATGGCATCTTAATTGTTTTTTTGTTTTTGTTTTTACTGATGCCAGGCATCTATCAAGAGACTGTAGCATTTCAAGTGAGTTAGCTGTAGCCTGCAAGTACCTGGATGGCCTTGTGTATTTTTGTAGGCAAATCCAAAACCTATTTTAAGACAACTCTATAACACGTTAAACAATCTACACATTTTCATATGAATAAATAATTTCTCACAAACCACTCATAAAGTGCATCCACCTACTGTCTAAACCTCTAAGTATATTCACATGGCCGAGTTGTTTCAGTGAAACATTGGGCTAATCACTCTGTCCTTTTCTACTGGAACATTTGAACAAACTCCACTAAACCTAAAGCAAGTACACTGGTTAAGGCGTGAATGTGTATGGTGCTATGCTACACTGTATGCTCAATAGTGGTGTTTCCCTTAAAACAAACGGCACACACACTGATGGAACTGCCGGTAAATTCACACCAAATTTACGTAAACTGTTCCGAGAAATTTCTACAGCTATCATTACAAAGAGCAATGCCGTCGATCTCTCGTGTTGTTGACTTGATTTCAGCACGCTGATCCTTTAGATTTAACATCAATGCAAGTATTATGTAACTGTGTGTATACTGTGTTTACAAATTCCCTGCATTTTCATAAATCTTGTAATCTGCACATAAAGAACATTTTAAATTCCAGGCACTCACTTTGATTGCATTAAGCACAACATAACATTTTTAAGGAGTTGCACAAATTGCAGCAGCCAAAAAGGGATATGTACATATGTTCATAGTTCTTCCTTTTTTTTGTACAGTACCGACTGATGTTGATACAAACATAAATCTACTTGTATGGCTTAATGTGCACAATGAAAATAAAGCAGCCCAGACGCCAGAAGGAAATATTGGCATTGTATGTCTCTGCTAACGGCGAATATTGTTACATTTCCATGTTTTATACATATCAACGTCTCTAAAGTGATGTGGTGACTAAGCTGAGTTTGTCACTGGGAGGTGGAGGGAATGGTGGATGGTGTGTCGCCTCGGTGAGATGCAGACCACTGTTCAAGACCAACAAACAGCAAAACCAGTTGCTTTTTAGAAACTAATTGCTGTTTTCAAGCAGCTTTTTAGGCACCAAATGTGGGTCTCTTTTGAGTGACTTGTCGCTGTTTTTCCACCGGGGCTAGTGCCACAAAAAAGCAAGTATAAGCCTGCCACGCTGCAGACCACTGTTAGGGACCAAAAGTCAACAAAAGCAGTTACTTTTTTTTAGCAAGTCATCGCTGTGTTTCCAGCAGCTTTGTGGCACAAAATGTGGGTGTTGTATTTTAGAAATTTGTCGCTGTTTTTTTTGATTGGGTATAGTGCCATGAACAGCATCTGTTTTTCTACCAAGACATTGCTACATTTCCAGCCAGGATAGTGACACAAGAAGTAGGTATAAGCCTGCCAAGCTGCAGACAGCTGTTCAGGACCAACAATCAACAAAAGTACTTATTTCTTAGCGAGTTATTTCTATATTTTCAGCAGGTTTTGGGCACCAAATGTGGGTGTTTTTCAGCAACCCATCGCTGCTTTTCCACTGGGCATAGTGCCACAAAAGGGGATTGTTTATTACAGAGACATTGCTGCATTTCCAGCAGGGATAGTGCCACAAGAAGAGACTATTTTAAGCCAAATCTTTTCTTAACCATAACCAAGTGGTTACTTTGACTAAATCTAACCACATATGAATCACAGCATTGTTTAAACATAGCCCCCAACCTTAGGTGTTTTTTTTTTAGAAATCTGTGGCTTTTTTTTTTTTTTACAGCGGCTTTTCAGCCCCAAAACGTGGGTGTTTTTATTGAATAATTGCTGTTTTTCCAGCGGGTATAGTGCCACAAAAACCAGTTGTTTTCTACCAAGACATCACTGCCTTTCAAGTCAGGATTGTGCCCCAAAAAACAGGTATTTTAAGGCAAAACTTGATCTTTCCCTAACCATAGCCAAGCCATTTTTGTGCCTAAACTTAACTACATGTTAACCACAGCTTGGTGAAACATAACGTTTCAACTTATCAACTACATATGTATGTACAAATGTGACATATCTGTGGTTTGCAGAAATGTACGATGCCAACTTTTTTTTTCTGGCGATTGGGTTGAATAAAGATAATGTACAATGAAAGTGGCTAAGATCACTGGAATGGCTTTGGAAATGTTTGACCAAGACATTTGAATAATAACTTTGTTCTTCAAATGCAAAAGGACACATAATGGCAAACTAATACCTCACAGAATTTTACATTTTTCTTCTTTTCAAAAACATCTAACAGTCTTGTGTGTAAAACAAAGAGACACTGTATCATAAGTTGGAAGTAAGTAATACATAATTTAAGTGCAGCGTTAAAACGGTCGGCCCATTAACTACCCAGAGGGCTGACATCTGCAGCTGAATCACGTGGCTGTAAACAAGAATCAACTGCAACCCCAGAGATTCTAAACTTCATCACCTAGCTCCGCCTGCCTGTCCTACCTCCACCCACTCCTCTGGTCTCCACCTATCACTGCAGCAGTTCAGTCTTTTTTGTAGGCGTGGTCGACTCACCTTCACCGGAGTCAGACACGTTTATAGGGCTGTCCCTGGAGAAGACCTCAGTTGACTCCCTCCAAATGCAGTCGGCAACGGTCTTAAAGGAATGATTGCCGCATTTGGGCCGCACCTTCTGCGAGGCATTGTTGACAATCTGTCGGCTGTTGGAGGTGGCTATCTTTATCTTGAGGGCAGCATCCACACGATCCACGACTGTGTATGTGCCGATGCTGCCATCCTCGAAGCCAATGATGATGTTTAGTGCTCGCTGGGAGAGAGACAGGAAGGTGGGCGTCTTGTAGAGGGAGCATGTGCCAATGCTCTTGCCATCAGCGAGGCGCATCACGATCAGATTGGACACAACGCCAGCATCGTCGTCTTCATCACAGTTCCGGAAACAGACGTACACCAGATAACGTCCATCTCTTGATAATTTCTGACGCCAAATAATACCGGCGGCGTGGACAAGCCTCAACTTCCCACTGTGAAGATCGAGGACATTAATATTTTCATCACCCTTGGAGACTATTCCCAGTTTTCCATTGGGCGAGATCTGGAAGTCCTCTAGATTTTTAAGGAAATTGGTGGGCAGCTGGACTCGCCTGCAAACGGACTCGTCTGCCACGCTCCAGATGAAGACGGTCTCTGTGGATGTGATGAACACCACGCAGTCGGGACAGTCAGGAATGAGCTTGAAGTTGACGATGGTAATGCCATCATCACAGACAAATTTCTTGGATACGCTGCCCGACCACAGGCTGACGGCGAGGAGCTTGTTTTTGGAGGTTCCCACGAGAAAAGTGTTTGCTGTAGTGATGAGTGCGTTCTGGAGGGTGACTAAGATGTTGCACACTTTGTGCCCAGTCCCGAGCCTCCAGACTCTGGAGGCGTTCTGCTCACAGAGGGACACCACGAACTGGTCATTGTGGGTGATTAGCAGCTGTGATATTCTCTGTCCATTGATGCGGAAGATGTTTTCTCCGGTGTTGGTTTGCCAGATGTACTGACTGGACTTGTCGTCTGAAGTCACCATGAGATCCCCTGAGGAGGTTAGGACACAGTTCTCCACTATGCCCTCGTGCTTAAAGACTGTCTCGATAAAACCAGTGCTGAAGTTCCACTTGTGGACAGCTTCTGAACCGTCCATGGTAAACACATAATCCTCTCTGCCAGACAGCTGCAAGGTCTGGATCTTCTTGCCTGTTTTGTCGATATTGGACATTGCGGTGATTATGTCAATGTCCCAAACAGATAGCACTCCACTGCTGGCAACAGAAAGGAGCAGGTTGTGGTGGGCGGATTTGATGAGTTTGACAATAGCCCCTGAGATCTCAATGAGGCTGGCCATGCACTGTCCACTGTCCCTTCTCCAAACAAAGATGGAGGAGGTGTTTTCCATGGAGGCAACAATGCTTTGTCCGTTCTTGGAGAGAACAGCAGCGACAAAGCGTTCAGTGCGTTTTGCCTTAAACTTCTCCACCATTTTCCATACTTTTGTGTCCAGGACCTCGATACTTCTGGCTTTGCAAATGAGAATGGAGCGTTGGTCTTCGGATAACTCAATGCCCACCACTTCACTGTCGTCCCCTCTACAATCGTAATCCTCCATCAGACGTGGGTTGGTGATCTCTTTGGTGTTCCATACTGACAAACTGCCTTCATTGTCAACCATCACCATTTGGTTAAGGGTGTCCAGAACAAGAATGGACTTGACGAATCCCCCAGAAAACTCTGATGTCACAGTGGCCAACTTGTCCCCATTTCCCAGATGGAAGATGGATGCAGTGTTGAGGTACTGGCCACAGAAGGCATACATTCCATCTGGAGAGCACTGGACACAAGTCACCTCATACCAGCAATGGAACTGGTAGAGAGGCCAACCGTAGAGTAGGTCAATGACGTTGACGTCTTTACTCGCCTCAAGCCAGGCCAAAGCATGATGGGTGGACAGCGTAAAACCATTGATGAAGGCCACCCCACCAGCGACACCACCATGCTTGGACCCCTTGATTTCAACCTCGGATAAAAGGCAGGACTTGTGATTATCATAGATGAGCAGCGTGTTTTTGGTTGTGGCCACGACCAGATACTTTTCATCAGTGGTTAGTCTTATTCCCAGCACAACAGATCTGGCCGTGTCAATCTGTCTTAGAAGTTGTCTGCTCTCAACATCCCAGGTGCTGACAGACCCATCTTCAAGGGCTACAAGGACTATGTTTGGGGCAAGAGTGGGCAAGATCTCCACAATCTGCATGTAGCTCGAGCACAGAGGAAGCCTCTCTGGACTGTAGGTGACGTCCATAGAGGAGTGGAGAGGCACAATGGAGCAGTACTTCGGGCCATCTTTGTCACACTCCAGGAGGAGGTGTCTGAGCTTGGGGAGGGAGGTGACAACAGGCAGAAGCCTTTGTTGCAGTTCTGCAGACAGCGATGCTGGGTTCTTCAGCACTTTTACCTTGATGCTACGGAGAGTGGTGGCCAGGAACTTCAACTCTTTTTCTTGGGTGTAGCTGTAAGCTAGGTCAATGTCTGTTAAAGCCTTTTCAAACTGGCCAATCTTGATCATTGTGTACAGCCAGCTGAAGTTCATGATGACGCCAAACATGAGGTCATCAGTGCGCCCACTCCTGGTTAGGTGGTACACCAGCTCTGTCATCTTCCTATGGTTGACAAAGAAGATGTCAGGTTCCAAAAGATTACACTGGAACACCCAAGGCTGCTCTGGAGTCTGTCTGTCATAAGAGTACTTGTCAGAGGATGCTTTTTCATGGGCCTGCTGATGGTGGGGGTTTTTGTGATGAGATATATTCAGGGAAGTGAAATGGTTGTTATCATAAGTGAAGATCTTCTTTCTGCCTCCTGACCATGCCCCCAGGAAGTACTCTGCTAGGAGGCTGTGCATTTGATGGACATCCTCCTCGTTGCTAAGATACAGCTTCTGGGCAATGAGATGCAGGTGTCTGTTGGCCCAAACCATCAAGGTGACGTTACGTACCTGTCGTTCCACCAGATAACCGTCCAGCTCCTCTTTGAGCCTTGCAACCAAATCATAAGAGATTCTCAAGGGGTTTTTGAGATATGTTGCCACAATGACATCCCCAAGAACGATATTATCAAGGGACAGAATATCTTCCAGCTCCACCTCAGTTAGCCCAGCCTTGGCCATGGTGATGTACCCTAATGCTCTAAAGACAAACCGTTGGCCCAACTTGTTCTCCACCGAGTAGAAGAGCTGTTCTATGCTCTCATGCACTGTGGAGCACAGGGACCTGTCGTCCACATCTTTGTGAGACCTCCAATGAACTACTTCTCTGTAGATGAGGTTGACAAACATTGGCAATGTACACTTGGCAAGCGCCTCATTGACATAGATCTGCTGGCCTGAAGTGACCTTTCTCTTCACCCCCAGCAGCTGCTGTTTTAATGTTTGGCTGCAGACCTTGCGGTCCCTCTGGCATAGTTCCACATAATACCCCTCATCATGGATGAGTTGTCGGAGCTTTTGCAGGATGCCATGTTTATTGGGCAACGTTGAGACTACAATGCGGACTGTCCGAGGCAGATGTACGGGGAGCCACCACAGCTTGCGAACTTCGTCGCCATCTGCGAGCTGCTCCAGGGCATCCAGGACGATGACCAAGGGTCTGTGGAATGAAGATTCCCCTAGAAGGTTGATCAGGAGCTCCCTCATCTCCTGGATCTTGTTAGGCAAAAAGTGAATCAGGCAGCGGTAGTTTATTGCAATCTGTTCACAAATGCTCTGGAGGAGGCTGCGTAGGTCTGTGGAGAGCTGGCTGGAGCCAATGAAACGGACGATGACCACTGGATCGGTTTCAGGGCCCATCTCTTTCTGCAGCCACGTGTAGGCCTGAAAAACAACACAGAGAGATGTTTGTTAGGATTCATAGAGGGCATTTTTCAAATGTAAGAGTGTTTCAAAGGAATACTTCTCACACAAAATGACCATCTGTATATCAATTAGTCATGTTACCTTGAATTCATGAAGAAAACTTTTCGCTAAAATGTTTAAAACTGAACTGAAAGTGAAAGTTATCCATGCTCTCTTGAAAGCCTGACTCCAATACACAGCAAGAAGAGGTTTAAGACATTTTACCTCATGGCAGTGTATGTGTGCTAACTTTTATTAGGCACAGAAAAATGTGTTAAACTAAGTAATGTTCATTTTTAATGCCTTCAAACATTCTTAAAGTAATTAATACACAGATTTAATTCATAAGTGAATAGTTTTTTCTCATCATGAGAGACGTTCTATGAATGAGCACGACTCCAATTTCTGAGGCTTCATTGATATTATAATTTCATTCATGAATTCATTAAATGGCCCAGCTGAGATTTCGTGAGACATTAAGATGTTATTTGACACTTTTAGGCCAATAGTGATGACGCCTGCTCCACATTCAGCTGTGTGTGTATGTGTGAGAGATGGGAAGAGAAAGACAGAGGCATCGTTTCTGTCAGTAGATTTAAAGGTCCAATGTGTTGGATTTAGGGGGATATATTGGCAGAAATGGAGGATAATAAGTATGTTTGTTGTTAGTGTATCGGTGTACCTAACTACTGTAGAAACATGGCGGACTCTGTAGATGAGGACCCACTCCCTATGTAGACATTCTTATTCTAAGGTAACAAAAACCCAACTAGTCTTATTTTAAGGTGATTAGTGTGCTGAAAACAATTACCGTCGAGCAGTTGGACCTCATTGCTGTTGACATACCGACCGAAATAAGTGTTGAACGCTTACATTGAATGAATTTGTAATACCTCTTACTTATTAAGTGATCAGATAAGAGTATGATCAAGGGGGGATCTATTGGCAGAAATGCAATATAATATAATAAGTGTGTTTTCTTTCCACCTTAAAGTAAGAGTAGTTGTGTTTTTGTTACCGTACAATGAGCCATTATATCTACATAGGGAGCAGGTCCTTGTCTATGGAGTTCGTCACATATCTACAGTCGCCCAGAACGCATAAACCAAACACTGGCTCTAGATAGGGCCATTCATATTTTTGTGTTGGCCACTGTAGTTAGAAGTCGGAAAAACACTGACTTGTACCGTGAAACTACTTTATTTAATGTTTTTTCCCGGGTTAAATCACCAAGTCTGTTTGTTTTGGAGAGCTTTAAAGTCTGTTGTGTTTGTAAAAGTTTGTAAAAGAGTGACAGAGTCCACATGGAGAGGAAGTTGTGGTGGATATATGGGTCAAACACAGGACTTCCATCCAGGAGACCGGGGGATAATGTCACGAGTGTGTCACTGTTTATCATTTGTTCATGTCAACGTCATAGGAAGGACGGCCAGCTGACGGCCAAATAACGTCACAAACGCCAACACTTTCATTTCGTAACTGTTTTCGAACCAAAACAGGATGTCTTTATTGGACATTCAAACAAAAGTCATTCAGCATCTCAGTGTTTGTTGGCTTACTTGCCTTATGTTGATCACTGGCGGGTATTGTCTCTAACAACCTTTTTATTCAACACTGAGTCACTGCACAGCAACAGGCTTAGCTTTTCTTACATCTGTCACATGATTGCACCAGTGTTAACTAGGTTTTCTGCATTCAGTGCACCCAGTCATAACATCTATTTTGTAATTTCGTCACCGAGCCATGATGTTCTTCCATCTGTGCGGATGCAACAACTATCAGCAGACTGTAAAATATCATTATGTAGCTTAGTTATAGGCTGCAGTATTTCTAAGAAAGTTTGCAGAAAGAGACCTCTGTTGATAATTCATCTCCCAGTAAAAACCTCTTAAACATCTGGGGCCGTGTTTGACAAAGCTTCCTTGTACAAAGAGTTGCTTCTAGTGACGAAATTCTAAGAAAATTCTTAGAGTTGTGACGTTTTCTTAGAAAGCTGTTCACTAAGTGTCTTAGCCCTGAAAAGAGCTCCGAAGGTGAAAACCTGTTAGGAGCAGGAGGACTTTTAAGATGCTTCAGAGTTCCTTAATCAAAGGAGAAAATGGTGGAAACATGAAGAGGTCGGAGAAATATTCTCCAAACACTGATGACAGTATATAAATGAAATGTTACAGATTAGATCGTGCAGGGATAATATACGTGGTCGATCTCATTAGGGACACGCACGCATTTCCCACCTAACGCTGTAACACTAGAAATAAAATGATCACAACACTAAGATATTTGGAAAACTTGAAAAACACAACAGTGCAGCAGTGATGACTTGAGTCGGCCAACCTAACAGTTTGGCTTCAAATACTCAGTAAAAACTAAAAGTATTTCTCATTTCTTTAGTTTGTGAACAACAACAGTAACTCAGAGTGAGATTCAGATTCTGCATACTTCTGTATACTGTATATTTCTCTCTTTTGATGTCTTCACCTGTGTCTGATTGTCTGTCCCACCCTGATAAGCCTCACCAGCAGCCCATCTCCAACATGGCGAACAGCATCAGAGAAACAGACACTGTTTTATTCAGCGATTTTACCAGTTTTAATCACCTGGTCTGTTTGTTTTGGAGAGCAAGAGATCTCTACAAATAATTCGGCTCCTGGTAAAAACCTCTTGAACAATGAACACTGAAGGAATTCTGAGCGGGAAAAGTTTCAGCTGGTTGCAATCTGCAATCCTCACCACTAGATGCCACTAAATCCCCCTAAATCTTACACTCTGGACCTTTTAAATTATCTACAACTAAAATATTACTACAATATTCATTTTACGTAACCACTTATCCTGTTAGGGGTCGCAGGGGGTGGAGCCTATCCCAGCTGGCACTGGGTGAGAGGCGGGGTACACCCTGGACAGGTCACCAGACTATCACAGGGCTGACACATAGAGACAGACAACCATTCACACTCACATTCACACCTACGGACAATTTAGAGTCACCAATTAACCTGCATGTCTTTGGACTGTGGGAGGAAGCTGGAGTACCTGGAGAAAACCCACGCTGACACGGGGAAAACATGCAAACTCCACATACAAGGGCTCCCCCACCCTGGGTTCAGACTACAAGACAACTACAATATGCCATGTGTTATCTATGTTACATTGAGTACAGCGCAAAGTACCTGCAGAACAGGAAGCAAGATCACAGAGCTGTAAAACATAATGTACAGGTTTCATTTTCTCTCAGCATAGCTTTTGTGAATCTGTATGCACAAGCCTCACACCCACCGTTACAATCAGACATAAATGAAAGTCTACATAACTTTAATTAACTTTATTCTTACGTGCAGTAAATGCCAGCCATTATCATGAGCCCGAAATTCAGCAGAGTCTCCAATGACTCGTTCCTGCATTGGCAATATTCTCTCACTGTGCCAAAGCAGCCATTTTACCGTTAGGAACCAATTACACACCACTGTATATTATGCTCTAACAGTCTATTTAACAACCAGTGTAATTCATCATCTGATATGTATTATTCTTAATCTGCAACTGTGTACTATTTGGCTGATGATATGAAAATGTGTTGTAGCTTTATACACCTGTTATCATCACAAACTCTACTGAGGCCCGAGGCTGTGAGTTACTGAGAGGATAAAAGCTCCAAATAAAATACCTCACAATTCCCTTTGACATTATCTCTCCCTTTAAGCTCATTTATTAAAGCGTGCACGCACAAAACAATCTGTCTTTTTACATTTTCAAATCCAATTTTGTAAGAAAGTGGGGAAAATATACTTTTCCTTACACACACACAGTTGCTGTGAATTTTTTGAGCTGGTTGCGACTGACAGACAGATCACCGTGCAACACACAGCTCTGCCCCGAGTCCCACAAATGTTTGATGACACTTTGACCTGGATTCCTCTGGTCGTGGTGGACTGATTTGAATTATATATCAAACACGAGACCCTGTTCTCACTTTTATAAGGGTTCCTACACCTTTTCCAAAGTGACTTCAAGCACTTTTCAATCATTTTCAAGGTGGATTTTTAAGCTTATATAGCACATACTGAAAGTACCAACACATTCTCACTCCGACCTTGTCACGTATCAACGTTTGGTCATGGACTTTCCGCATCCAGATACGATGTGCAAGGTACCCTGGTGTGTTGGTTGTTGACGTTCTGGGACACCGTGTCAAGATCTGCCTGTTACATGCATCGTCTTCTTTCAAGATACACTTCTGTTTTCACAGGAAATTTACTGTTCACATACAGTTTCTTTCAAAATAAAAGCACTGTGTCAGTACAACAAACACACATGGTTGGGTTTAGGAAAACAGAACTGGGTTTGGCTTTATAATCTTACGGGATGGCAACACCACTCTCCCGAGTGAAAGACTGTGTTTGTCGGACCCATCCACCCATCCTACTCTTGACTTTTGCCGCCCTAACTTTC
This sequence comes from Epinephelus moara, assembly GCF_006386435.1. NCBI lineage: Eukaryota > Metazoa > Chordata > Actinopteri > Perciformes > Serranidae > Epinephelus > Epinephelus moara. The sequence continues at coordinate 26,398,670 of NC_065522.1, read as the reverse complement.
TTTCTTGTCCCGCCGTGTTTCCCCCTAATGCTACCAAGCACTGTTAAACTCTAACGGCGACCGGCTGCGTATCATGTTGATGTTAAAGGACGGCTTTTTCCATCTCTGTCTGACGTCGCAAGTTGCTACCCGAGCGCCAGATTTAGACGACTTTGGAGTGAGACTGGGTTGAAAATACAGTACACTCATTAGTTCACTTCTTCATTACATTAAAGCATTTTATATTTATATTTATATTTTATATTTATATTTTTTATCTGTCTGAGAGAACGATGCCATCCGAGACTGGTTAACTAGTTTCCTCCCATATCTGTTCATTTTTCTACTGTGGAGGGAAGCGCCGTGAAGCAACAATGTTGAGTCTAAGTCCATTCCCCTACTGTTAAAATGATGCTTCTCGCAGCGCCCCCCATCTGTGGTTGGTTCAGATTTAGGCAGGGGGAAACAGATATCAACAGGGAAACAGTCTTCTACTAGATGCCTGCTCGCAATCTGCAGCGATAGTTTGAACATCTTGCGCATTTTGTCCACAAGCCTACCCATCAAATCCAGCCAGGACACACACTAATAATCCAGTCCATCCATCCATCCATCCATCCATCTTTATCCACATCCATCCATCTTCATCAATCTCCATCCATCCATCGTCATCCATCTCCATCCACCCAACTTCCTCCATCTCCATCCACCCATCTTCATCCATTTCCATCTATCCATCTTCATTTGCTTATCCAGGACCGGGTCACAAGGGCAGCAGGCCAAGCAAAGCACCTGAGACGTCCCTCTCCCCAGCAACACTTCCCAGCTCCTCCTGGGGACCCCAAGGCATTCCCAGGCCAGATGAGATATATAATCCCTCTAGTGTGTTCTGGGTCTGCCCCGGGGCCTCCTACCAGTGGGACGTGCCCGGAACACCTCTAATGGGAGGCGCCCAGGAGGCATCCTGATCAGATGTCTGAACCACCTCAACTGAGTCCTTTCAACGTGAAGGAGCAGCAGCTCTACTCCGAACTCCCTCCAGATGTCCGAGCTCCTCACCCTATCTCTAAGGCTGAGCCCAGACACCTTTTGAAGGAAACTCATTTTGGCCGCTTGTATCTGCGATGTTATTCTTTCAGTCACTACCCAGAGCTCATGACCACAGGTGAGGGTTGGGACGTAGATGGAGAGCTTTGCCTTCCGACTCAGCTCCCTCTTCACCACGACTGTCCAGAACAACGCCTGCATCACTTAAGATGTCGCGTCAAACTGCTGATCCATCTCACACTCCATTCTACCCTCACTCTTGGGCAAATCCCAGAGATACTTGGACTCCCTTGCTTGTGTTTAGAATCTAGTTTAAAGGATATATTAATTTATTTGTCAGAGATGTTAGAAACAGAATAAAGACATTCTGTATCCTGCACTATGATATGACGATAAGCTTAATAAAGATAAGTTTGTCCATTTTTAGCTTTGTAATCTGGACATACCTCTGACAACTCGGCCCACTCAGAGGACCTCTGTATTCCAGTAGATCTGATGAGGTCTGGCTCAAAAGTAAAGTCATAAATGCTCCGGGGTTCAGATGAATAAAACCAAACAGGTTCGCTCTGAATTACACCCTGTGGACTGGAGCGCAGAGTTGTTCGGCACAGTGGCCCCAGACCACTTCAACTCTGTGAATTTTCCCCTTTTAGTCCCGCTTAAATCTAATAACATCCCTCTCTCCTTCAAACACTGAGGCCGCAGAGGATTTCATACTATTATGTTTTGTTTTAACTTGCTGTGAGTGGTGAACGGCTGGAGATTAATACACAGGACGATACGGTGGTGAGAAACTTTAGCCGAAAACTACAACTGTCATTCAAAAGCTGTGATCAACATCCAGGTTCTGGTAGCAAGTATTTTATGATCTAGTCATTTTTCAGCCTTTAACTAAGTGCTAAAGTTTCCAGTTTCACATGTAATACAGGACCTAATGTGAACTGGACAGCCCACTCACACACTGTATGTGTGTTAGTGCAGCAGAGCTGTGAGAATATTCAGTATGCTAATCAGTGTGGGCAGTAAGAGTTTAAAAATACTGGATACTATCTGATAAATCATACACTCATTTGGATGAATTGTTTCATCTACTTGAGCCAAAACAGGCTGTTTTTAATTGTGAGAATTTAAATGGGTGAAATTAATATCAGGATTTTTGTGAAGTTCTCAAACTGTTTTTCCTTTTTTTCTGTTGAACCAAACTTGTTTCCACGGGAGGAAACACAGTGTGACTACCAGCCTGTTACAGAGAATCTTCTGAAAGATCCACCTGGTATTGAAAACAAGAAAGAACAAAGACGTTCGTGGCACAAAAATCAGGACAGATTGTGAAAACAGGTAAACTCCCCTGATGGAAACTAGACATGTGATCCCGATGCACTGAAACAATAACTTCCATCTGTAGCAGAACTAGATGACAGCTGTAGAAATTGATTGTTGCTGAATTGCCATTAAATATCACCTTTTACTTTTTCATCCTTAAGGCCATGACACTTTCTGTAATCGTTTTTAATGAGATTGAAGCTTTTTGCTTGCACTTTCTGTGTTGCTACTCGCCTCACATTTCTGCACTCGATGGTGCCTGACGTTTTTGCTGGAGCGTTCTGAACTCCTCGAGTTGAAAAAATTTCAACTCAGAGAGGAAGAGCGCCCCACGTTATCTCTGCTTTTTCCCCATTCTCCACTTGGATGATTTCAGAGGCGGCTGGCCTTCTGTGGTGGTCACAACAACAAGTTTACCGTTTGGTAAACAATGGAGGAGAAACTGGTCGTAGTGGTTGCTGGATACCCAGATGATAGACAGCAGGTTGTCAAACTGCTCCTGAGTCATCCTAAAATATGCCTGGAAACAGCCATCATGGAGGAAAAGCTCCTGGACCAACTGGTGGTACTCCCCATGACCCACTCTCTATTTTAGGGTCTCATGTACCCACACAGATCTCCGTTTATCTACAGGAACTAGATACTAATTACTGTCAAATAACTAAAAAGGCAGAGTGTACTTGCTGTAGCTCTGGCTGAGGGTGAGAGGCTGTCAGCAGATAGTTTGTTGGGGACAGATAAAAGGAGATCTGTGTGGGTACATGAGAGGGGACAGATAAAAGGAGATCTGTGTGGGTACATGAGACTCTAAAAAAGAGGGTGGATCATGGGGAGTACCACCAGTCAGAGTCCTGCACTGGGTCGGGTACCCGCAAAAACAGCTGATTTGCGGGTGGTTTTTAAAAAAACATTTTTTCCCGGGTTCGGATCTGGGTGGAAAAAATAGCTGTTTACACGCGTTTCACCATCTAATAACACAATTTGTGATTGGACGACAGAATCAACATGGCTGCCACCGTCTAACAAGCGCCGCTTCCAAAACAGTAAATAATTATTTAGGTATTTGAGAAATAAGTGGATAAAACGTACAACTATCACTTTATAATGTTTCTGAAGTGTTTCCCTGATGGATTACTTCTCTCCTCGATGGATTCTAAAAACACGTGACGGCTCGTAACTGCTGAACGTCGCTCTGGACAGAAAGTAAGTCTATTATTACACATGTAAAGTTCCTTTACATAGATTAAAAGTTTAAAAGCATTAAACGTAACAAACGAGTGCTTTTACACTCGTATGGGAGAAGAACACAGAGGGTTGATGATGGAGCTGAAGTCAGGTTTTTATTGTGAGAGCTGCTTCATTCAGGTCGTTGTTTACTTACTGGCACCTTAACTGTGGCGATATGCTGTTCAATATTCAGCCAATATGACCCAAAATGATTACTTTAAATCCGGGTTATGGGTCGGGCTGCGGGTCGTGTTTCAACGGGTTGGACCGGGTACTAATTGGCCTGATGCGCGGTTTGCGGTTCGGGTGCGGGTTTGTACGTCACCGGGTCGGGTCGGGGCGGATCTTTAAAACTGGACCCGTGCAGGACTCTGCCACCAGTTGGTCCAGGAGCTTCTCCTGGACCAACTGGTGGGTCATGGGGAGTACCACCAGTTGGTCCAGGAGCTTCTCCTCCATGATGGATGTTTCCAGGCATATTTTAGGACGTCTCAGAGGCAGTTTGACAACCTGCTGTCTATCGTCAGGGCGTATAGCTCTGGGTATCCAGCAACCACTACTACAGTTTCTCCTCCATTGTTTACCAACTGTAAACTTGTTGTCGTGACCACCACAGAAGATCCGCCTCTCACATCATCTGACTGGACAATTGGAAGAAAGATGACGAAAAATGAGTTAATCTTTAACTCTGAAGTTTAGGCTTTGATCATCGTTTTATTGCTTGTAACATTTTATACAACCATACAACAGACTCGGATGATATGAATGGCGCTGACAATAAATAATGAGTGTATCAGTGTGACGTTTATTGCAAAGGTTGGACAGGAGGGGTAGATCTGTGGGTGTGTGCTGTGTGATCTTGGCTATGGTGTGATCCTAATGTAGCCGGGTGGCCAGATGGCACACACAAAGGCAGAGAGTGAGCAGAGAATACAGCACACAAACACACAGCCACATGCACGCTCACTTTAAGTAACAAATGTCTTTGCGGAAATATCCACAGGTGTTCGCACACAAACGTCTAAAAAGCAAACCTCTGTACAGATGTGTACAGTGCACGGCTTCACGGGAAATTAGAGACGTGTGCGTGGCAGTGGACTGTCTTTTTGGCAGACACACAGATGGTCAAGCAAGCGTTTGATGAGCAGAGATGAACAGTTGCACGCCCCCCATACTCTGTGGTACAAAGATGGACACATGCTCAGATCAGACAGACAGGAGAGCACAAGCATGAACACACAGCGAGAGGCGGCCAGAGTGTGAGAGCAGCAGGGGCGGGGATCAGACAAAAAGAGAAAGATAACACCAACGATTTTAAATATTCTCTCTATGATGTCTCACCTGTTTGGCCACCTCAGACAGCAGCAGCGTCTTCCCAGTGCACGGTCCCCCGTACACCACCATGGGGCTCATTCTGCTCCCCTTAGACGGCATAAGGTACTCTTGTACGTAATCCAATGACTCGGCTTTGAACTCGTAGAGTGCCGCGTAGCTTTTACAGAGGGACAGGTGCTGCAGGATCTCGTCGTACAGCGGGTCCGTCTCCGTGTCAAAGTTCTGCTGGACCGTGGCTTGGATGATATCCACCATGTCCTCGTAGAACTGTTTACACAGACCCTCTACGTAGTGGCTCTCCACTTCCTGGGAGTAGCCGAGCTTCATGTCGCAGTGCGTGACCGAAGAGTAGACACGGAGGTTGGAGGCAGCAACAACTGTGGGGATGAATTCGTCCCGCACCTTCAGAAGGCGCTCGTAGGCTTCCTGGTTGCGCATGATGCGGTCGCCGCTCACCACGATGTCCATGTATCGGGTCATCTCGGGGATTTTGGCGAAGCGGTCGAAGTTGGAGATCTTGCGAATGTAACAGACACATTTCCTGAGAAAGGCAGGAGTTTGTTTCCCAAGGGCGAAGTCCAATTCATCCTCCAAGGCTGAAATAAGAAAAAAAAAAACACAAGTTTTTCTTAACTTCTCTGTACACTCTTAGAAACAAGGGTTTCTGACAGGCTGAGTTTCTACCCAGAACCACCAACCAAAAGAAACACAGTTGGGCATCTTTCTATTTATGTTATTAAATATACGCAGAAAAAAGAACTAATTAAAAAGTAATGATGTACTTAAAAATGACTCAAAGTTGACCTGGTTCCAAACACTGGTCTCCTGGGGAAAGTCCTGTGTTTTTTGACCCGACCACCACAACCTGCATCCTTAGCGGACTACTTCCTTCTCTACCTCTGTCAGCGAATTGGTCACGTGATCACAGTCATCCCAAATACGTGGGTTATACCCGAATTATTGGCTCATGATTAGGTGGGATGCATACAAATTTTGGTGCATTACTGTAAGTAGGTGAGGTGTATCATAGGAGGTCCTGGGTGGAACCTTTCATAAACAGTTCAAGCTATAACCCTTTATATGTTGGGTTCTACCAGGAACCAAAAAGAGTTCTCCTTTGGGGACAAGCCAAGAAACCCTCCATGCGTCTAGTTAGTTATTTCTAAGAGTGTATGTGATAACTTTTGAAAACCTTAGATTACAGTGTATCTGGCCAGATGCAGATAAGGACCACCTCTGGATTATTATGACCAACTTCCAAAGATAAACTTCAACCAGATGTAGGATTTAAATCTATTTCAGGAGCAGAGCTGAACAGACTTTAGGTTCCTTTAGCTTCCGATTAGATGGATTTCTCTGGAGCCTTATTTAAGAAGAAACAAAGTTGATAAAATCACATAAGCCAGCACTACTGAACTGTATCACAGGCTCCCCAACAAAGAGCCGGCGGACTGAAACTCTGCCAGCATCTCCTGTGTAGTTTAGCTCACATGGTCGCCTACTAATTAGGTGGGAGAGAGGAAAAGTGTGAAAGGAAAAGTTCCAGGAGACGGCACAACTTCCTCTATACGGTACAATTAAAGCCCAGAGTGCTCAATTAAAGTGCAGTTTCCTGACACAAAAGAGGTGCTTCCTTTTCATGGGAAATTATAAAACTCGCAGTCACTTAATCAGCGTTGTATTTTTCTTTATTTCCTCCGTGAAAAAAGTCTGCGCACTGTGCTGTGCTGTGCCTGCTCTGTAAGAAGAGGCCAATAAAACAAGGACTTGTCAACGGATCCTGATGGCATATTGCTTAGATCATCTCCCACAGTGACAGTCTGAGGAAAGAACAAGAGATGTCTTGAAAGATTAGTTCAGTGCTGTCCAAACAATTCAGTAATAACTTGGTGATTCCCAAATGGAGTCTTTTACAGACAGGAGCTGATGTGGAGTCAACCGAACAGGGCAAAAATAAACAGTGGGAGGAACTCTTCAAATGTCAGAGTCGTACCTTTAGCTTCTGCAAGTACCAGCGAAGGAAGGAAAACCGAAAATAACTGTTTTGTTTTTATATAATATTCTGTTTTAACCTAGTAGGAGAGCTCAGATTGGCCCCTTAGATGAAAATAATTAGTATTTTCAGGAACCATGTTGAACAGAAACTGTGATTTGGTGACTAACACAACATGCAGCAGAGTTCCTCAATAATTACCCCAATAATCATTGAAAATATTGCAGAATAAAATAAAAACAACATGAATATAAAGAGTAAAAGTGGTCTTGTAAAGTCACCTAACAAATCTCCGTGTCTACCTGACATCCCGGCACACTGTTTGGATTAATCACTGAGAGGTGAACGTACAGTGCGATCGATCAATCACTGTCATCTGCCAAGCTGAGTCTGACACATCCTGATTGCATCTCATCTCTTGTTACCAATTCAGTTACAAGATGACGGGCTACGCAGCAGCCTCTCTTATTAGATATGTGACCTTTTGACATGTGATTTTTATGTTTTCTCACTCTGAAGGTTAAGGTTATATTTTTAAGTTTTTTCCCCATCATTGTCACCGTCAGATGTTCTGCCTCTGCTTGGGAAACCCTGGCATGCAACACCTCGTTTCAACTTATGTATGTGACTTAATAAATATTTGTTTTACTATAAAAAAAAGTCATTACAAAGACGTATGAACGGCAGAACGAGCCATAACGGCAATCTATCAGTATAATGGATAACCATAGTTTAATAGAACAACATTACTCAGATTCACAATGCGTTAAAACTAGATAAACAAGTTATTTTTAATCATAGAAATGCACTTGACAATAAACAGGCAACGGAATTGACGGAAATGGCCTGTTAGCTAAGCTAGCACACATTCATGCGGTCTCTCCAAAATCCACTAAATTTTTTAACGTACTCAAGTCAAATTCTGGACCAAAATTTTACGGAGGGGAGGAGTTGCGCAGGCACATTGGCTATCACAGAGATTCCCATAGAAATGAATGGACTGCCTGTTGACTCGTCTCCGTACGCTTGCATGAGTGGATACGAGGCGTAAATATTATTTTAATCGGAATCAGAATCAGTATCAGAAATACTTCATTGATCCCCGAGGGGAAATTATGATTCGTCACTTTTGCTCCGATGTATAGAATAGAGAATTATAAGAAGTAAGAATAAGACTATGAAATAGAAGTATGTAAATATATAGAAATAAAATGAGATGAAACAGAAATGATACCAGACATACATTGTTATAGGGCTGCAACTAACGATTATTTTCATTGTCAACTAATCTGTTGATTATTTCTTCAATTAGTCGACTAATCATTTTATCGAAAAATGTGTTAAAATTATGTCATCTAATGTCTTGTTTCGTACTCACGCTAAAGGGTTTTAGTTCACTGTCATGGGAGAGTGTGTAAAGCTGCTAATATTTGAATGTAAGAAGCTGCAATAAGAGTACTTTGGGGTACTTTGTAGTACTTTTCTATGAAAAATTACTCAAACCGATTATTCGAATACTAAAATAGTCACGGATTATTTTAGTAGTCGATTAGTCATCGATTAGTCGACTAATCGCTGCAGCCCTACATTGTTATATTTGAACTCTCAGAGGAAGTGTTTGTGTAAAGGTATGGTTTGTTTGATTTTATAGGACAGGCCTTTTCAACTGGAGGTCAACTCCAGCCCACCGATCTGTTCTGTTCACGAATAAATAAAACTAAAATCCTGAAGAAGATAAGATCGTGCCCATATTGGATATGTTGCCACAATAAATCCTCAAAACAAGCAGACTGCTCCTAAGTACTTAGCTATGTGTCTCTGAACCCCACAACCCATCAGCAGGTTTGAAAGACATGCTTTTCTTTTAAAAAAGTCTTCAAAATTACAAGTAACACCATTTATCATCACCAGAAACTGTAAAAACAGAAAGTATTGTCCCATTTTTAAGTTTCTGACAGGCCATGAATGCACCATTTGTCCAACTGCTTCAGTCAGGAAACCAAGCCTCCAGGAACAGCGCCATGCATTGAGGCTCATTTTCAAAGTGGCCAGACTTTTATCTACAACTGACCGGGTCCATCATGTGCTGCCATTGGGCCTGAAAATACTTTTTCCCATAGACATGGGAAAGAGGCGTCTATAAGTCAGTGGCTACATTTTTGTGAGTGTCAAACCCCCTAAAATGCCCCCATTCACTATTGGGATTTAATCCATTCAGTCCAATATCTTAACAACATCTTTTGTCTGTTCCAGAGGTCTTGCTGAAACTAAAGGGGACAGAGTGTTTGCTGTCAGGGCCCCGAGGCTCTGGAACAATCTGCCCGAGGAAATCAGGTCGGCTGAGTCAGCAATGTCTTAAGTTCCTTCTTAAAACACACTTATTGAAGAGCATGTTGGAGTTTTAAGTTCATTTAGACTGTCTTTCATTGCCTCAAAACTTTTTGTCAGTTCTTTCAAAAGTTGTTGTTTTCACATTTTGTCTCTTTTAATTGAAAAGTCGAGAAGAGCTGCATGTTAGAATCATTACATACCCATTCAAGTTAGTGGAGTGCTTAACCAGAAGTAGCCAGCACGGTCAACAAAGTCTTCAGTGCGCTTTCTCTATGGGCCCAAGGATGCAGAAAATCTGGGAAATTCTATATCCAGGAAGTCAAACTTTTTTGGCTTCATGCACCACTGAGCAACTTTCACTGGAATGAATGGGGCCCAGCTGCTGTCACTGTATCTAATCATCTTTGTAGGAACATGCAGGAACCAAATTTATGCTAAAAAATAATGATATTTAATCAAAATAACCTCTAAATATCTCTGCCAAAAATAAAGCCTTTGCACAAACCAGATCTTGTAAAAAACATTTAATTCCACACTCCTTTGCGCAACTGGGAGGCCATGAATGACTCGACTGAGACTAACAATCACATAACTAAAATTCTGTGAAACTTCAAATAAACTTCAGGCTGTTTACACGGAGCAGAGGACCACAGAGGCTGTAAGAATGTCAATTTAAATGTAGTGAAATTAAAGTTTTGAAAATGTGGCGCTGTATTTTGTGTCAAGAGTACAAAAATAATGAGGATAATAGCTCAGGGAAATATCTGGCCTCCTGGCCCCCTGAACAATACAGTTAAATAGCCCTGTTGTAGAAGAAATAAACTGACTGTAAATCCTCTTTACATACTTTATCTACTGTAGCAACTAAGGCTGCAAGTATTATTTTCAAATAGCAAATATATTTACATTTGAGAAGCTAAAACCAATGATTTTACTGGCATTTCTGACGAGGAAATGACTTCATCTCTTAATTGGTTCTCAAAATCTTTCATCTCATTGGACGAATTGATTAATCAACTCATTGTTTAGCTCAAGAAAGAACAGATATGATATGTGACCCAACATGACATAAAGGTAGGTAAAGGTAGATCGTAGAGGTTGTCGTTTCTCAGACTTATTAGAATATGAGGTCAAATATTAAAAACCAAATAGAAAACCAACGAGATAGACGTGACCTTCATCACACAGTAAGACCTGCTCCAACTTGAAAAGAAATCAAAAGTAGAGACATGAAAAGACAAAAAGAAAGAAAGCGAAAGTCGACCTGAATCTCACCAGAGCAAAGGAATTTCTTGGCCTGAGCGCTCTTCATGGTCCCCTTCTCCTGAAGCTGCAGCACCGCTGTTCGGAAGATCCTCTTGATCTCCTCCGACACATTCCTCCAGGCCTTGTCATTCTTGGTCTTGGCAGCGCTGCTGGACTCCATCTAAGCAGGACAGGGGGGGGGGCAGGGAGAGGACGGTCTGACTTTACAGTTTGGACAGAGGACTCTCATCGCGTACTGAGGGAATGTGGTTATTCATGTTTTCTTAAGTACGGCGCTGAAACAAAGGGAATATTGTTCTCTGTTTCATGTGAGAAACAATTTAGAATGAGTGTTTTATGTGGCAGAGATTACTGAAGAGACATGTCATCTGTTAAATCTTTACTAGAATGATTTATTTTTTAGTGACTCTGCTCCAAGTAGGGGATTTGAGAGTACCCCAAGTATGAAACTTTCATATATGAATGTTTCTAGCACCCTAAAGTGTGTCAAAGAGCCACATTGGTCAGTTTTAATGATTTAAGGGGCAACCTGGATCCTATTTTCCCATGTGTTTTGTGTCTAAGTGACTAATGGGAACAACGATTTTTGAAATTGGTCCAGTATTGAGGCTGGAATGTAACCTCTTGGGACATTTGTCAATTTACGCCCACTAAAAGTGTTTGTTTTTGCCACTGACAGGCTCCGATTTTTATTATAAGTGTCTGACAACATTACTGAAAGGATCCCTACAGAGATAGACCTTTTTAGTTAAGAGTAAGATCCCTTTTGTTTAACCAGAAACAGCCCAGAAATCGCAGTGGCCAAACCCACCAGGATCCATTTAAATTGATTTAATTTTATCATCTTAAAACACACTTTATTCAAAGTCCACAGAAACAAAAAAATAAAACAAAAAAAAGACGTCCTTGGTTCATCTTTCCACTGTTCCAATAATCATTAACTCTAGTTTGATTGAAATAAATGGCGCCTGGTGGGTTTGGTGATAGTGATTTTTTTTTGCCACTGACAGGCTCAAATTGTTGTAAGTGTCTGATAACATTATGTAAAGGATCCCTACAGAAACAGACCTTTTTGTTAAAGATAAGATCCAGAAACAGCCCAGAAATCGCAGTGGCCAAACCCATCAGATTCCATATAAATAAAAAGTAATTTTATTATCATTAATCATGCCTCATTCAAAGTCGACAGAAACAAAATAAAACAAAACATGCCATCCTAGGTTCGTCTTCCCACTGTTCCAACAATCATCAACTCTGGTTTGGCTGATATAAACACTTAAATCTCCCAGTTAGATGGCTGGTGGGTTTGGCGACAGTGATTTTGAGGATGTTTCTGGTTAAACAAAAGGATCTTCTCTTTAACGAAAAGGTCTATCGCTGTAGGGATCCTCTCTATAATGTTATCAGACACTTAGAACAATCTGAGCCTGTCAGAGGCAAAAAAATACCCATCACCAAACCCACCAGACTCCATTTAAATAAACAGTCATTTTAGCGTGTATAGAGCCAGCAAATTTTCACATCTGAGTGAGTAGCAAACCAGAGTTGGTGATTGTTGGAACAATGGAAAGACGAACCAAGACAACTTTTCCAAGGTTTATTTTGTTTCTGTCGACCTCTGAATGACGTGTCTTTTAAGATGATAAAATGACTGTTTATTTAAATGGAGTCTGGTGGGTTTGACGACGGCGACTTCAGGGCTGTTTCTGGTTAAACAAAATTAATCTTACTTTTTAACAAAAAGGTCTATCTCTGTAGGGATCCTTTCCATGATGTTGTCAGTGGCAAAAACAAGCACTTTTAGTAGATGAAAATTGATGGTGCACAATTGCCCTGCAGGGGATTACATTGCAGCCTGTTTCGCTCAATACTAGAACAACTTCAAGAATTATTGTCTCCATTAAAACACCAAAGTTACCCTTTAACTTCAGTGAAACTCAAGAAAACATTGTCATGCAGTTGTTTAACAGAACTCATCCAGATATTTTATCACCTCTATAAAGTTCTGGACAAAATAACAAGGTGGAACTCCAAAGCTAAATAGTTTTACATAAAATTAACTGTGCTGACAGAATTGTTGTTAAATGACTTTTATGGGGTCATTTGCAAATGTGCTAAACTTTTTTTTTTTTCCAAACAGTAAAGCACAGGACTTCAAAACGGCTCTAGAGATGTCTGAGACAAAGCAACTGCTTTTCTTTTTTGTATGTGCATATAAAATATATTCCTCAAGGTGAATTAAATTCATGAACCACAGAGCTCAAGGACAGGAATCCATTATCAGCACTCCCCACCCCATCGATGTGGGAAAATTACATATCAGGGGGAACAACAAATCCCCTCCAGTGTAGCATGTTGGCTGTACTCACAGAGTTCTGGTAGTTCTTGAGCATTTGGGCTTTGGGTTTGAGGTAGTATGCGGGTGGCACAGAGTTTTCATCCCTGCAGTACCACTCTTCCAAGATGTGTGTGTCCAGCCCCGCCTCCACAGCTGCATCCAAGATCATCTCAAACTCCGCTGACTCCACCTCCCCCGGCACTCGGATGCTGCCGTACTTTTCACCCACCAGACCCTAAAGAAGAAGGAAGGAAGGAAGGATGGACAGAGAGACAGACAGAGGGCACGGGAGGTGAGAAGGAGAGAGACAGGATATGTGTATAATCATGATCCTTCAAACTGTTCCAGGGCTCTATTTTTTGGATCAGTGGCGCAGGGTGAATACTGGAGTCAATGATGCACACAGTGCGACTTATTTAAGGCAATTTCAGAGCCACAGGCGCTAACTGTGGTGCGGTTGGGACATCCACCAGCCAATTTGTGACATCAGGGATGTAGCTGCCGCCACAATCCTCACTGCACTGTGGTCCAAACTGACAGCTCTGGGTCAGATGGAGAGTGCTTTACACCACAGCCACATACAGTGCATGGTTTAAAGGGGACGTATTATGCTTTTCTTATTTTCTGTCACATATATAATGTCACCACGTTTAAAGTTAATGTGGCCAAAGTTCTAAATAATGAGGTAAACCTTGTGAGGCTTTAGATATTCTGAAGACTCTGTTTCCAATTTTTTGTCTACTGATGGCAGCCTGTGACACATTGTTTTATATTGTCATCTGCTCCAGGTACACTACTGCAAGTGTTTACATTACATACTACTACTGCTACATGTAGCTTCATGCTAACGTCAGGGAAATATGTAACCTTGGTTGCAGATGGTGTTAATGTCTCCAGAATTTCTGATCATATTGCATGCAGATGGTGTTAATGTCTCCAGAATTTCTGATCATATTGCAGCTGGAGCATGTCCTGTTGTGTTTAGATGCTTTTATTGGTAAACATAATTTTGGAAGCCAATTTTAAAAATTTCTCCCAGATTTCAGATCATATTCCTGCTGGAACATGTCTGGTTATAAAAGTTTACAAGCTTTAGGTCGTGATTTTAAAAGTAAGGAAGTAACGCTATACACAGTAATTGCATAGCTGCAAGTACACTGCTACATGTAGCTACATGCTAATGTCAGGGAAACATGTCATCATGGTTGCAGATGTTAATTTCTCCCAGAGTTTGGATCATATTCCTGCTGGAACATGCCCAGTTGTAACGATTATGGTTTGTACGGCTGTGCACTGTCATTCTCCTGCTGCAACTACACTGCTACATGTAGCCACATGCTAATGTCATAGAAACGTAATCTTGGTTGCTGATGATGTTAATTTCTCCCTGATTTCGGACCATGGAACATGTCTTGTTGAGTTTAGAGGTTTTTACTGGTGATATTTCATGGTAAAAAGTGTTGCCATTCTATATTACAGTCATTTCCCCAGGTGTAAGTACACTACTACATATAGCTACATGCTAACATCAGGGAAATATGTAACCTTGGTTGCAGATGGTGTTAATGTCTCCAGAATTTCTGATCATATTGCAGCTGGAGCATGTCCTGTTGTGTTTAGATGCTTTTATTGGTGATTTTTCAAGTTAGAAAGTGCTGCTGTGCTGTATTACAGTCATTCCTTGGCTGCAAGTACACTGCTACATGTAGCTACATGCTAATGTCAGGGAAACATGTCATCATGATTGCTGATATCAATTTCTCCCACATTTTGGATTATATTACTGCTGGAACATGTCCAGTTGTAACGATTACGAGCTACAAGCTTTAGTTAGTGATTTTAAAAGGCATAAAGTGCTGCTGTGCACCGTCATTCTCCTGCTGCAACTACAATGCTACATGTAGCTACATGCAAATGTCGGGGAAACATATAATTGTAGTTGCTAATGTTGTTAATTTCTCCCTGGTTTCGGAGCATAGTCCTGCTGGAATGTGTCTGGTTGAGTTTAGAGGTTTTTACTGGTGATATTTCATGGTAAAAAGTGCCGCCATTCTATAATACATTCATTTCCCCAGCTGTAAGTATACTTCTACATGTAGCTACATGCTAACATCAGGGAAATATGTAACCTTGGTTGCAGATGGTGTTAATGTCTCCAGAATTTCTGATCATATTGCGGCTGGAGCATGTCCTGTTGTGTTTAGATGCTTTTATTGGGGATTTTTAAAGGCATAAAGTGCTGCTGTGCAGTCATTCCTTGGCTGCAAGTACATTGCTACATATAGCTACATGCTAATGTCAGAGAAACATGTCATCATGATTGTTGATATTAATTTCTCCCACATTTTGGATTATATTACTGCTGGAACATGTCCAGTTGTAAAGATTATGGTTTACAAGCTTTAGCTTTTACTTCCTGCCTTTGTGTGTTTTCCCGCCTGTTTTCTATCACACCTATCTTCCTTCAGTCTCGTTAGTCCTTCCCTGTTCCCAGTGTCCTCCCTTCACACCTGCTCTGTGTCCACCCTAATGTTCCCCACCACACCCTTGTTGTCAGCCAATCCCCATTTCCCTTCTTTTGCCCGTGTCCACCTACTCCAGCTGTGTCTCGCGCTTGTGATTAGTTTCCTGTGTATATGTACCTGTGTGTGTTTCCCTTTGTTCCCTGTCAGTTTGTCTGTGTTCATCCCTGTGTTCATGGTGTCATTTCCTGTCTGGTCTCCTGTGTTCTGTTTCAGATTTCGTCCTTGGGTTCATCCCTGTGTTCATTGCATTGTCCCTGTTGGTTTTCAGTTTACTTTGTTTCTCCTTCCTGCCTGTTTTGGATATTTTCTATCCAATTCCCTTTAATATAACAAAATGTTGCACCCCTCTTCCCACGTACATTCATGTTTACAGCAAGTGTTGAAAATAACAATCGTGCGCAAGTGTGAAAAGTCTGTGGTCATTCGATGGGAATGCCATCTGCCTGCCATACGTCACACACTCTCACTTAAATATCACATAAAGATATGTAGCAGACAGAAAATAACAAATAAAGCATTGAAGCAAAGGAAGGATGGGTAAGGGGTGAAGTCATCTCATTACACAGTTTTGATACAAAGAATTAGAGAAAGGAAAATGCTCTTTATACTGTTTTAGTTCTGTGACACCCTTTTGGCACATCCCAGACAGGCAGGTAGTCTAGCATCTGCTCTGTGTGCTCACCTTTTTTTCTCTGATAATTTAAGATCTAAATGTCACCATCATGGTGAAGACGACCTGCTGAAGTTCAAACTGAGCATCAGAATGGGGAAGAAAGGTGATTTAAGTGACTTTGAACGTGGCATGGTTGTTGGTGCCAGACAGGCTGGTCTGAGTATTTACTGGGATTTTCACACACAACCATCTCTAGGGTTTACAGAGGATGGTCCCAAAAAGAGAAAATATCCAGTGAGCCAAAATGCCTTGTTGATGCCAGAGGTCAGAGGAGAATGGCCAGACTGGTTCAAGATGATAGAAAGGCAACAGGAAGTCAAATAAGCACTGGTTCCAACCAAGGTGTGCAGAAGACCATCTCTGAAGCAACAACACCTTGTCCAACCTTGAAGCAGATGGGCTACAGCAGCAGAAGACCACACCAGGTGCCACTCCTGTCAGCTAACAACAGGAAACTGAGGCTACAATTCACACGGGTTTTCTCACCAAAACTGGACAATAGAAGATTGGAAAAACCACATTCAGATGGAAGCATGGATCCATCCTGCCTTGTATCAACGCTTCAGGCTGCTGCTGGTGGTGTAATGGTGTGGGGGAGATTTTCTTAGTACCAACTGAGCATGGTTTAAACACCACAGCCTACCTGAGTATTGTTGCTGACCGTGTCCATCCCTTTATGACCACAGTGTACCCATCTTCTGATGGCTACTTCCAGCAGGATAACGCACCATGTCACAAAGCTCACATCATCTCAAACATGACAATGAGTTCACTGTACTCCAATGGCCTCCACAGTCACCAGATCTCAGTCCAATAGAGCACCTTTGGGATGTGGTGGAACGGGAGATTCACATCATGGCTCTGCAGCAACTGTTTGACGCTATCATGTCAATATGGACCAAAATCTCTGAGGAATGTTTCCAGCTCCTTGTTGAATCTATGACACCAAGAAATAAGGCAGCTCTGAAGACAAAAGGGTCCAAATGGCTCATTCTAAGGTCACGAAAACACAATGATTCTTATTTTAAGGTGATTATACACCAAAGAAAACACACTTATTATATTATATTCAATTTCAACACATCCCCTTAATCCTACACACTAAACCTTTCAAATTAGGAAATATCTGATCAATTAATATGTAAAAGGGATTACAAATCTGATCCAACATTCTGTGCAAGCTTATCAATACTTGTTTTGGTCGGTTCGTCAACAGCACTGAGGTCCGACACCAAACCTGCTGTTCACTCATTGTTTTCAGTAAGAAAAAAGCAGATTTGTTCTGCTGCTGCACGGCAAATGTTTGAGTGACACACTGTTATGTAAAAACACACAGCCTTGGCCAAATGTGCTAATGCTCAGTAATCAGTAGTATTAAGGGAATGAGCAGATTTGCTTTATATATAGAACAGATGGGACTGTTTTTAAATGAAAGGAAATTAATGCATTAATTAAAGGGAAGGTTGAGGATTTGTGAGAATTTAAGACTGTGAAATTTGATTTGATTGTGCTTCTGTGCTTTAGTTATTATTATCACAACCACTGACATCACCATCATCAGTCTTAAACACCAAAGCAAATAACCAGCAATCGCTCCCCACGATCTTTTCAGTCAGAAACTAGAACACTCAACGCAGTCGCTGCATAATTAGGCATCATCAAATTAAATAGTGGCCTTTTCATCCTACTATTATCTCCCACTCCACATGGATGTCTACTGTAAGCTCCAATGAGTCTCCTCTCTTCCCCTCGGCATCTCCGCACATGCTTTTGAGTGACAGCCGATTCAATGCCGTCGGAAATGATCAGGGACGTTTCCTGGCTTCAACCCTGATGAGCTCCATCACTCACATTCGAGGACAATGGGAGCCCAAAAAAAGAAGAAGAAAATCACTGGAAACCCTCTGCTCCATGACCAGCTGATCTTTACTCCATGTGTCGTAATTCACATGCAGCTGAGGCCTCGGGGCGAAGACGCAGAGCGAGCGAGTGAGCGAGGGACAAGCCAAATGACTGTGAGCTCCGATGAGCAGGAAAACTACGTCGGGACGCTCGCGGCAATGACGCTTCAAAGCCGTTCCATGTTGGACTCCTCGTTCCCTTGGCATTCGCAGTGGGAACAGATGCAGAGAACAAGCAGATGATGGCATGTGGCATGGTCTGCAGGACGGCCTACTCTCAGAACCGACTAATGCCCGCGGTGGATTTGTTGAAACTCGTACAGCTTTGTGGCAGTGCTGCACAAATGTGACACCAAAGGTTCATTTTACAGCTTTGTTTATATTTAGAAGATGATTTCCATGTACGGTATCAGTTGTTTTAGAGGAAGAGACGCAGTTTTTAAGGTTGTGTATTATGTTTTGAATCCACACTCATCATTTACATTATATAAACATTAAGCTGACCCACTTATCCGGTGGAAAAGTACATCAAAGGGGACTTATTATGCACGTTGTCATATTCATACTTGTGGTTTTTGAACATTAAAGTATGTAAACATGTTCTAGTAGAAACCCAAAACACTTTATTTTCCTCATACTGTCTGTGCTTGAACACCTGTGTTCACCCTCTGTCTAAAACGCTCTGTTTCAGCATCTGTCTCTTTAAGGCCCTAAAAGAAAAAGCCAAGTCTGCTCTGACTGGTCAGTGTATCCCTGTTCTTCCATATCTCATGTCTCTGCAGGGTCATTGCAGCCGCAAGAATGACTGTAACAAAATATGGCGGCACTTTCTGCTGTGAAAAATCACCAATAAATGCTTCTGAACCAAAATCTTCACAAGCAGACATGTTCCAGCAAGAATATGATCCAAAATCAGGGAGAAATCAACAACATCTGCAACCAAGATTACACGTTTTCCTGACGTTGGCATGTAGCTACATGTAGCAGTGTACTTGCAGCCAGGGAATGACTGTAATCAAGTAAAGCGACACTTTCTACCTTGAAACATCACCAATAAAAGCTTCTAAACACAACCTGACATGTTCCAGATGGGATGTAATCCAAAATCGAGGAGAAATTAACAATATTGGCCATCAAGATTACAGGTTTTCCTGACGGTTGTATGTAGCTACATGTAGCAGTGTACTTGCAGCCAAGGAATGACTGTAATTAAGTATAGCGGCACTTTCTACCCAGAAAAATCACCAATAAAAGCTTCTAAACACAACCTGACAAGTTCCAAAATTGGGATGAAATTAACAACATCTGCTACCAAGATAGCAGGTTTTCCTGATGTTAGCATGTAGCTACATGTAGCAGTGTATTTGCAGCCAAGGAATGACTGTAACAGAGTACAGCAGCACTTACTACTGTGAAAAACTAAAAAGCATGTAATCACAACCAGACATGTACCAGCAGGGATATGATCTGAAAATGGAGAGACATTAACAATAGGTTGCATGTGCCCCTCATGTTAACATGTAGCTACATGTAACACTGTACTTACATCTTGGGAAATGACTGTAATGGAAAAAACTGCACCATTTACCATTAAAAATCACAAATAAAAGCTTCTTAGGACAACCAGACATGTTCCAGAAGGAAGTAATCTAAAATCATGGGGAAATCAACAACATTGGCAACCAAGATTACAGGTTTTGCTGATGTTAGCATGTAGCCATATGTAGCAGTGTATTTGCACCCAAGGAGAGACTGTGATGAAAAATAGCAGCAATTTTTACTGATAAAAATCACCAATAATTCATAACCAATAAATCTTCTGAACACATTGGGACATGTTCCAACAGGAATACAATCCAAAATCAGGGAGAAATCAACAACATCACCAACCAAGATTACACGCTCTCCTAATGTTAGCATGTAGCTACATGTAGCAATGTACTTACAGCTGGGGAATGATTGTAACCAACAAAAGCTTCTAAATGCAACCAGACATGTTCTAGAGGGAAAATGGTGCAAAATTGTTGAGAAATTTACATCAGCGACCAAGATTGTGTCTTTCTGACGTCAGCATGTCGCTACATGTAGCAATGTAGGCTACATAACGTAAACACTTGCAGTGGTGTGCCTGGAGCAGATGTACATATAATGAAATCCATAACAAGTAGGGATAACCTTTACATACATTTACCTAATTATTTGAAACTTTGGACACTTTTCATGTTAATATCCGACATTCTGACTTCACAGAAAATAAGGTAAATCTTAATAGGTCCCCTTTATATGTATGTATCCTGCATCAAAGGGTGAAAAACTGTGGCAGAAAAGATGAAAAACTCCCCTGAATATTAAAGTATATGCAATAAAACAAGAGGGTTAAAAAGAAAAAGATGCTTGATGCTAATAAATAAACCCTCTTGTGACTGGAATATTCAAGTACATCCAATAAAGCAAGAAGCCTCTTAAGAAAACAGTGCTAATTTAAGTAGAGAACACAAGCCAAGCATACCTCTAAGACAGAAAACACACAAGTACCAAATGGAGGAAGAAAGGAAAGGGATTCCCTCTTGTGTGTTACTCTCTGTGCTCTCTTCCTGCCAAAACAAAGAGTTTAATAGATAATTAGGACGGGCTGCTCCACTATCTTCAGCTGTGATTGACAGGAAAGGTCGTGAGCTACATTCTAGCTCAAATTGTTTCAAGTGACAGGTGCAAGTTTTAGCTCAGAGGAGAAAAAAGGATGTAATTAACTGCAGATATTTTGCTCTCCAAAATGCCAAAAGATCATTTTCATTTTGGCTTTTCTCACCAGAGCTGCAAAACCAACCAACAACCAGAGCTTATGAAATGGAAATAAGAAGACGAATATTTTTGTATACAATCCAAGCCCTGCTCCCTTAGTTACTGATGCTGTCAAGCTTTACGTTACGTGCTTTACCTTTATTTCAGCCTTCTCATGTCAAGCTGCTGTTAATTTTGCAGGCTAAAATGAAAACTACAACTGTAATTAGCTAACTTGTTAATATGGCTGACAGTCCCTCGTTGAGTTGGTTGAAAACTCCGTCTCAAGCTGACCCTTTAATGTTTCCAGCAGAGTCATATTTCGTTCTAACGTCAACGTCTTTGGCTGCTTAGCTTTAAATACTTGGACAGTAAAGACTGAGGTTAAATCTTTGCTTTATTGTTTGTATTTTGAAACACTATGTTTTCACTTTAAATTTAACAGGAGATGAAGGCTGGGTTAGGAGAACAGCAATCTCGGAACCAATCGGCTATCGGTCTGATGATGATTTAGCGTATGGGGCAACCCAGTCTCACTTCCGGCATCAAACACCAATGAACAAAGACGTTCTTTAACATCGGCAGAACACACGTATGGTTGCCTTTATAGTTTACTGGTGATCAGCAGAGTCAGGATAAAACGCAGAGGGACAAAAATGAAAGTTAAGGCGGCTAAAGTCTGAGTAGGGTGGTGGATGGGTCCACCAAACATTGACTTTCACCCGGGACAGCTGTGTACACGTCCTGAAAGATTATTAAGTCAAACCCTGTTCTTACTTCAAATGGATTTCTTCAGATGTGCCTCAGCCTGGACGCTCTGGCCACTCAAATCAGTAGCCATTTTAAATAGTAATTGTGCAAATTTGCAGGAAAGCCCAATCAGTCTTCTTTCAGCATTGGCAGTATAAAAACAAAATCGGGGAGTGCGGCAAAATGCCGCCAACCTACTTTTGTTCATATAGAATGTGCCTTTTTCGGGGTAATGGGGGGCGTGAGCAAGTAACAAAACGTGTAGCTCAGTGTGTGACGTAAACAGTGACGTGGAAGGGAAGCCATGGCTGGTCAGTCCTTCGGCGATTCTCTCGTAAGTCAGCCCGTCCTTCACCGTCCCCGTCATCTGACCGTTAATGGCCTCTTTGTTTGCGAGGGCAAGGAGGGCGCACAATTCCTTGTCTCCCCAGTTGCTCATCTTTACAGTGTCTGTCAGGTTTGCGTTTCCCTCTTGCTACTAGCTGCTCGCTAATTCCTGCTATCAGCTGTTTTCTGTTAGTCCACCGCCAGTGGGTCGCATGTGCGGCGTCTTCAACAGCTCCTCCCACAAGTCTTCAACAGCCCCTCCCGTGGCGGAAGGGCACCTCATTCTTTTTAAACCATATAGGTTACGTCAATATGTCTACCCTACGAGGCAGAAAATTGGGCACCTCGGATCAACTCGCCAATCCGGCTCTGTGTGTCTAAACGCTCGCAGCTTGCCAGCAAAATGACCTAATATTCGCTGAAAATCTGGCAGTGTAAAAGGGGCTAGTGTCTTTTGCGTCACTCGCAATGTGGCACACAACAACAGTGTCAAATTCAGAGTATTAGGAGTGCTGAGCAGAGTCCTTCCTGCTATTAACGGAGTGCTATGAAGGACGAGTAGAACAACAGAAATAAACAGTTTGGTGGCACCTTGAGGTTCTGCACTGTGACTTAGGGGGAAGGGGAAATAATGGACCTCCATTTCTTGTGCTTCCTCATTGGAAAGCCGTGTCACCAGTGTAGCCAAGTAGTTACTGACACCAACATCATTAGCACAGCAGCCCGTAGAGGTTTTTGATCTGATCTAATCACTTGCAAGCAACAGTGTTGATCGTCTGTCTTAAAGATCTGATTTGAGAAACAAACTTGATTTACCTGCAGTCTGAAGTTCGCTAAAGAACCTGTAACTGGACAGACTATCGAACCACCTGGCTGCCCCGCAGGTCGCCTCACCCACCCTCTTTAAATGACCTCCTATGAGTCACGGTGCTGCAGTAATGTGTCAGTAGAGGGTGGAGGCAGTGGGCTGAACTACAGTACAGTAATGCTGAGAGAGACATATAGTGTGAGGGAGAACAGTCACTCTCCAAGTTGCTGACAAAGTCTCTGTCAGGTTGCCTCGCGGTGGTACAGCAGGATGAATGGAGTCTGTGTGTGTGTGTGTGTCTGTATGTGTGTGTGTGTGTGGAGATAGAGATAAGGATAAAACCAACTGGTGTTTCTTATCAAAACGACAAAAATCAGGTGCTAACACACACATACAGACACACACGTTCACAGCACTCTCCACCCTTGCATGTAATCTACTGTCACTTCTGTCATCCACTCAGCTCACCAAAGCCCAAACTGTAAAAGATGTCCAAATATTTGCCGGGTGGCTTTAACATGCCTGTCTTAGCCGGAGAGCACGCCTGGAATGAGGCCATCTAAAGTGGATTACAGCATGACAGCTGACAAGCTAGAACTTCACTCCTCTGTGTGTGTGTGTTTTCATGTGTGTGTGCATGTTTTTCCTTCACAGAGGGGACGGAGGGGTTGCAGTAGTTCTTATTACACTTCAGCCGCCGCAGGTGCAAGAAACACACAAGGCTAAAGTGACAATAGCGAAGCAGATAGCAGCCAAATGTAGCCCCAGTTTTAGCCGCACTCCTCCGCCCCTCCTTTAGTTTTTCATCCCTGGAAGGGTTTTATACTTTGGCTAAGTGCACTTTATCTGATGAGCCAGTTGGGAGAGGCGACTAAGATATTGTACACAGCTACAGTATGAATCAACAAATCAATCACTCGCGCGGTCAATCAATCAATGAAACACACAGTCAACTGTTCTGATATCTGCTGCGTAAGCTCTGGCACCGCAGAAGAAGAAATGGCTCTAAAAAGAAACAGATGATCTGATCAAAGAAATATTTAATTTACAGTGACGTGTGCACTCGCTCACAGAGCTGTGAGCCAACTCTATGCTACAACTGTAACTCAGAGTGAGATTCAGATTCTGTTGCAATATTAATAGTGCAACTAAATAAAATCTACCACAAATTACACATTTAAACAGCTAAATACTGGGATCTATATATAGGCTGCTATGATACCACAACTATCGCACATTCACATATGTGTAGTTTTTTGTTGAGCCGCAAGCGTCACGCAGGTTTACATCACCAAGGGTTTATGACAAAATCACTTGACAACACTGACTCCTGTGTGCGCACGGCGAGAAAGGAGAGGGAGAGACGCTGTGCTGCTGCCAGAGGAGCCGCTGACTGAGTTCCCTCTGAGCGGTAAGTCACTAAAAGAGTCTGAGAAGTCCGGGGCTGTTCATAAAACATTCATGACGCCACAGTTCATTGCCTGCAGCATGCCTTTACTGAGATCTAACTATGCAAGGGACTGGCTGTACGATACATGTTGTAGAGGTATGAAGGAAAAATACTGTTACGCCCAAAAACAGGGCTCATATGTGTGTGTGTTGCTGCAGTTTGAGAGGCTTGACTACCTCATAAGCCTCTCATAGGTGTAAAAAATGTCACGTGTGTTTAACCATTAACTGACAATAGGAATTTTGACCGATAAATACTACCAGTTAAACAGTTAAAGGGAAATTTCAGGCACGGTATTTCAGGCACGGTATGAGATCGCTGCTTGTTCTCACGATATTTCGGCTGTGCTTTGGAAAGCAGAGCTAAATGGTAAACAAACATGGCAGCACACCGGTAAGGTAAGACAACACGTTTACATGTCGTTTTCTATATGTTCTCTGACATTTATCCTAACGATATGAGGCGGTCTTTGTGGAAAAAAAGCTTGTTTAGTGGACTAACTTTGCACTTGAAGGTTGCCCGTTCACTTACGTTTTAACAGGTCTGACGCTACTATGCGCCCCGGCTGTATCTAGGCTAACGGCTAACATGCTAACTATTATTTTTATGTCACTAGTCACTTGAAACAAATTTAGGACGACAGAAGACAGGTTGAAATAAACCGAAATTTCCCTTTAAACTGTCGGCGTTACTGCGTTGATCACATGCTATTTTTGCAGAGGAGGTTATAGATGGCTGAGTTTTAAAGTTAGAGTAATGACACTGGTATCATATAAAACAAGAAGATCTAATAAAATCTAGTGGTATCAACCATGTCATACTAGCTTCTCAGGAAGGGGGCGAAATAACGCTCCAGACTACTGTACGTGCACACCAAGAGCTGCAAAAGCTGCAAAGCAGCCGAGGTCGCCCAGGCAGCGGCGCTGTCCAAAACATTTTTGGCAGCTCAAGTCGCTCATGACGTCATATATTTGAACGGTCGATCGTACTTGTCAATTTAAAGGAGCCGCAAAGCAGGTTACTGGCTGGAGCACAGTGCCTTTGCCGGCTGCCCAGTCCCAAAAGGTCGGCAGACCATGAACTCGTCACATTCACATGAAACAAGGGAGATTAGCATGCTAGGCGTTATATTAGCATCGATGTATTCGCCCCGAGTTTAAAAAATTCTTTCTCAATATCAGCTCACCAGGCAAACCAACGACTCGGGACACGGCTTCCCACGCCTGCTCCTTTTGATTTCGGTCCCTATATATAAACAGGTTCAAATCATAAAGGACTCGGTGTCCAGCTACAGCAGTGATTAGCTTCTCTCTCATTTTGAAGTAGGAACGAATGTGTGGTAGGAACTAAAGTTTCCGAGGATGTTCTCTGGGTTCCACACAAGCGATGGACATCTACTTTTCGATCGGTAGCTGGTCATTTGCAGCAGAAATGCATCATAGCCAATTTGCATAAAGTTCACGACTCCCCAACTTTCATCGGACACTCTGGTCGCCAAAACGCGGACGCTTTGCAGCTTTGCAGCTTTTGCAGCCGTGGTCACCGGTGCCCATTGAAAATGAATTGAATCGGTCACTTTTGCAGCTCTTGGTGTGCACATACAGTTAGGCTAAATTTCAGGAAGAGGCGTTGACCTCTCACCTCAAGATATCTGAATGAAAGTGGGTTTTGTGGGTACCAATGAGTCTCCCCTTTACAGACATGTCCACATTAGACATTTGGCTATTGGTTACAAAATAAAATGATAAATTAGCATCCCTAATCAAAGGTGTGGCACCATTTTCCATTTCAGGCTCGATGCCTATAGCATGCGATGCAATATATGCAAAAGACAAAGTTGATGAAACACCTGAACTGATTAAACTTAGGAGCAGAAAGTTGCTCTGTGTTCGACAGCAAGAAGAGGAGCGCTCTACAGCCATCTTCCTCTTAGCATTCAAGTTCGCCTCCTCTGCAGCCCGCAGTCTCCTCCAGGGCGGTCAGGTGAACCCGCAGTAAAACGCCTGTAAGATTTTAACATCGAAACATCTTAAACACTGCTGTGAGTGAAAAACTGCCACAGCTGGTATCAAAGTCAAGGTATTGAAAATGTTTTAATGACCCAGCCTTTCACAAGATCAGCAAATGTGTATTGAGCCACTGCTGAAACCAGTCCCTAAAAACTGCACCGATGTGCGACTGTTCCAGCAACGCTTTCTAAAAACTACAGTGCCCAGCTGTTTCAGGAAATTAATGGAGCTTTTATATAAATGAAACTCGGTGCTCTTAAAGATTTACATCTCCGGTAGAACAAATGGGATTGGGGCTGAAAGGGCTGCAGGGAAGTCAGACAAGTAGTTACGGAGAGACGCATGAACAAAGAGTTGGTTTTGGTCTTTTCACAGGATTTATTGACGGAGAATCACATCCTCTGAACATCAAAATTGATTTGAAAGGCTTCAGACTGGCAAAAGTCACTGTGTTGATTCAGTTCTTGCAGGTTTCATTCTCAGCTGGATTCTAGGCCGCGACTATTTGCTCAGAGATGTAAACCAGCCGGTCCAGGCTATATCATGTTAGCGCTTACATCATGTTGCATGAATGGAGGAGAAGCAGAGAGAAAATAAGAGCCAGAGTATCCTCAACTATCCTCTTACACGCAGTAACCCTGCTACACGGCCAGGCGAGTAGAACTGGATGAGCGGCTGCGTCCTCGAGGCATCTATCAAGTTTTCCTGTTTTTATTTTTTTTTTTACACGAGGGAATCTGAGACTGTCGGAGAGCAGAAGTAGCAGAGAGGAAAAGAAAAAAAAAAAACAGTCATGGCTCATTGTCATGCTTAATCTCCGGGTCAGTGACACCATCACCATGCCAACCCCCTGCTATCGCCATGGAAACCGGCTTTATTGCATCGGCAGGTTAGAGAAAAGCCCCCCTCGCCCAGGTGTGTGTGTGTGTGTGTATGTGTGTGTTTAACAGCCTTGCACCGCCACCTGTCTTGTGTTCAGCTGTGCCCTTTAAAAAACACTTGCTGCAATTGATTCCCACTCATAAAGAAATACTGACAGACCCAACAAAAAGCTGGTTATATAACAGCCAACTCTGTGTCGTCAACCAAGAAACTCTAAATCTTGATGGTCACACATGCCTGCTAATCAAAAGAACTTTGTATGGTTGTAATTTTACTCAAGCACCATTTTTCCACAGGGTGTCCAGATATCAGACACTTCAATTTAATGCTTTTTAAGACCTTTGAATATAATTTTTAACCAAATTTAACACTGATTTTTGGACATATCTTTTTCAAGTGTTGCAGGTAAGTAAAAAGGAAATGGGGCTTTCACACCACGGTGCAGTAACTCGCCGCTTCAAGTCATTAAAGTCAGGGGAAGGAAGCAGAGGGGAATCGTTTTCAAGCATAGCAGTAAGGGTATGAAGTGGTTGATGCCCATGTGCACATGCACAGATTTCCCTCTGGCTTTGGCCGATTAAATAGCAAGCATCACTGAAGCAGGAAGAGGAAAAGATGGAGGGGCTGATGATGTTGGAGCCTGAATACCTGGAGTTACAGAGCCAGCAACTTTTAAGGACAACCAGAAGAAAAACTAGGCCTGGGATCGTCCATCTATCCATCCATTTTCATCCACTTATCTGGGTCAGGCCAGCAGGCCAAGCAAAGCACCCCAGACGTCCCTCTCCCCAGCAACACTTTCCAGCTCCTCCTGGGGGACCCCAAGGCTTTCCCAGACCAGATGAAATATGTAATCCCTTCAGCGTGTCTTAGGTCTGCCCCGGGGCCTCCTACTAGTTGGACGTGCCTTGAACACCTCTAACAGGAGGTGCCCAGGAAGCATCCTGATCAGATGTCCGAACTAGCTCAAGTGACCCCTTTCGACTTTTGACGAGGTACTGGGGATCTATTCTGCGCTACACATCCTGCTGTTTTTTTCTGGTTACAAGATTTTGGGCATATTTATAATATGCCAGTTTCCTTTGGCGTATCTGGCACTCGTCAAACTTTCTGGGGATCAACTTGAAAAATTCTGTAACTATCCCATACAATTGACTTTTTGGACATCTTGCTAGCGAATCTATGAGCCCTTCATGTATGGTCAAACTGTCCCAGTGTCTGTAGTGCTGGACTGCTGGTGAGTCACAAAACTGTGAGAATAACGTATAATAATTTATGTTGATGCATAATGAATAAAGTTGGATTACATGGTCTTAATTTGTTTGTTAATCTGTTTGGAATTTTTGGGGTAATGCATACATATATGTAGAAAAATACTTTCAAATACTGATTTGGACCTTGATTACCATGGCATCGACTGAAGCGTTGACGCTTCCAAATATTCTGCTCAGTCCTACGCGCTGATGAGCCCCTCTTAATCAGCACAGGGGGAATTCCATCACCGTGACAGCCCTACTTCAATATCTGATACAAGCGGCCGAAATGAGTAAGGAGTTTGGACATCTGGAGGGAGCTCGAAGTAGAGCCGCTGCTCCTTTGTGTCAATAGGGGTCAGTTGAGGTGGTTTGGGCATCTGATCAGGATCCTCCTGGGCGCCTCCTGTTAGAGGTGTTCAAGGCGCGTCCCACTGGTAGGAGGCCCTGGGGCAGACCCAGAACACACTGGAGGGATCACATATCTCATCTGGCCTGGAGACACCTTGTGGTCCCCCAGGGGGAGCTAGAAGAGGGACGTCTGGGGTGCTTTGCTTGGCCTGCTGCCCCTGCGACCCTGCCTCAGATAAGTGGATAAAAAAGGATGGATGGCGACAGCCCTAGTTTAGGGGCTTTTAATGACTTTTAAGGACTTTTTTGAGGACTTGCGGACATGAATACTCATGTCATGTAATGAGATGAACAATACAATTCTTCATCTGAGCTTAAAACCCCTAATTCCTGGTGATCAGGTTGAGCTGAGGAGAAGGATTAAGTCTGTCTTTACATAGAAGTTACAATGAAGGAGATACGGAGGTTAGACGAGACGTCACTGCTGTTTGATTCGGGGCTACAGCACAGCACTGAATGATTCGTAGAGGTGAATGAGGAGCGATGTGTGAGCCAGAGTATTAAGAGGTTTCTAGTTGTTGCACAGATCCTCAGTGGCAGCAAGAAACACACCTACACTACGCACGTCAATCTCTGTTTCCTCTGTAGTGTTTCCAGGGAACCTGTTCCTTCAACTTCAAGCTCCCCTGCTCTCTTTGTCTGCCTCACACATCCCATCTCCGCCTTTCTATTTTCCTCCGTTCATCCCTTTTTCCCCCTCTGATGCATGCACTGGGCTCTGAGACAGTTGTGGGGCTGCAGACCCCCAGATCGGCTTCACTTTGAAGTCTCCTCTTACTGCCATGTGGCTGTGTGTATATGTGTGTGTGTGTTAGCCGGGGGAGACACTCGGGCAGCAGCATGAGGTGGGCATCTTTAGCAATGAAGGTGATGATAGTGGTGGGTGTTTAGAAAGTGCGAGCGGCTGTCAACAGTTTGAAACAGACAGAGAACAAGAAGAAAATGAGAGAAATTAAAACACAGTGAGCCAAGAAGAGCCTGGGAACAATGCACAGTGACTCACACACCGACGAACCGCTTGAAACCTACTGTATGTTATTGCAGAAACAAAGAGACCCTAAATTCTGCTGACGTTTTCCCCTTCCTCACATACATATCTAGGTCTACCACCCTGTAAAAATAAACAACGGCGCTCCGGAGACGGCCCAGACAACCCAGAACTGTCACAAACGGGGATCCAAGTCCCTGATCAAAGGCACCGCCGCTGCCACTGGGAGCTCCCCAGTCCAGGAAACGGGGCTGGCCGGCCCGTGTGTGCGGGGAGCCGGACTGCAGGGACCACAGCAGCTGGCTCTGACAAGTCTGAATGGGACTTCATTCTGTGGAGCGACGGTGGCCTCCCTTCATTCACCACCGAGATGAGCGAGTCGAACATGCCATTAAAGATTTAACCAGCCAGATGGGGAGGACATGCAGTATAGATGCATGTGTGTATCTCTTGAGTGTGTGTGGGTGTATACAGGGGTGTAAAGAGTCTGTATCACCCAGAGTCAAACTGATTCTCAATCTCCTGACAGAGAAAATGCCTCGGGTCAAGATCTGTTTGTATGTGCCCGTGTGGGTGTGTGTTTGAAAGCAGGAGAGAGGAAGGAAGATGAAGAAAGAACAAAGAGCCGTGTGTGCGCGCACCTACTTTCCCTCGGCGTGTTGTGTGGTGTTGGTTGAGGTCACTCGAGGTTAAGATGGTGAAATTGCAGCAGGGACAGAGGGCGGCGGGGCTGATGGGAATGAATGAGATCAACACGGCGTGTACGACACCGCGGCAAACACCAAGCCAGCAGCACAAAAGTGGGGAGTGCGTCACTTCTTCTCAGCTCAGATCTGCTAATTTCACTCCAGGTTAGACTGATTGAGCTCACATCGTACAGCCCAGTATCACACACATCTCAGTGGGATTTAGAGGCCGTGACATCGAATTTCACTTTAGCACATAAGGACAAAAAGTACCAAAGAAAGCAGAGACGGCCAACATTATCAGCAACCAAGTTTCAAAGTGCAGGGGTCAATACCAAAGTACTCAAGCAAGAAATGCTTTATATTGCTGGAATGTTGCCGCACTACTGGAATAGAAAAAGTGTGCACGTACCATCGATTAGATGGAGAGAAGATGTGGCAAGAAATATTCTTCTAACAACTATATTTGATGATATATATGTTTTATGGCCTGAAAACAAATCATGTTTGCTGCTCATGCTCAAAACATATTCCAGTTGTTGCAGCTTATATTCAACATACATATCTAATGCACCCTTTTCTAGATGCTGCTGTATATATCCAACGGACCCTTCTCTAGTTGCTGCAACATGTATCTGAAGCACCCTCTCTTGAGATGTAATGCATATGAAATGCACCCCTCTCTAGACGCTGCAACTTATATCTAACACACCCTTTCCTAGTTGCTGTAACATATATCCAACGCACCCTATTTTAGATGTTACAGCATACAAGTATATCCAGCACTCCTTTCCCTAGTTTCTACAACGTATATCTATTGCACCCACCTCTAGATGCAGCAACATATATCCAACGCACCCTTTTCTAGATGTTGCAACATATATCCAACACACCCTTCTCTAGATGCTGCAACATATATCCAACACACTCTTCTCTAGATGCCGCAACATATATCCAACACACTCTTCTCTAGATGCCGCAACATATATCCAACACGTCCTTCTCTAGATGCCGCAACATATATCCAACACGTCCTTCTCTAGATGCTGTAACATATATCCAACACGCCCTTCTCTAGATGCTGCAACATATATCCAACACACCCTTCTCTAGATGCTGCAACATATATCCAACACACCCTTCTCTAGATGCCGCAACATATATCCAACACACCCTTTTCTAGATGCTGTAACATATATCCAACACACCCTTTTCTAGATGCTGCTACATATATATATCCAACACACCCTTCTCTAGTTGCTGCAACATAAATCCAACGCATCCGTCTCCTTTTCTAGATACTGCAATATATTCAACTCCTCTCCAGTTGCTACAACATATATCCAATAGACCATTGTCTAGACGCTGCAATTCAGATCAAACGCACCCATCTCTATTTGCCGCAACATATATCAAACACACCCTCTCTTGAGATGCAATGCATATGAAATGCACCCTTCTCTATTTGCTGCAACTAATATCCAACACACCCTTCTCGAGTTGCTGCAACATATATCCAACACACCCTTCTCGAGTTGCTGCAACATTTATCTAACACACCTGTCTCTAGCTGCTGCAATATATATCAAACGGATCCTTCCTTAGTTGCTAAAACTTATATCAAACGCACCCTGCTCTAGTTGCTGCAATATATCCAACATACCCCTTTCTAGTTGCTGCAACATGTATCTAAATGCACCCTCTCTTCAGATGCTGCAACGCATATTGAACGCACCTTTTTCTAGATGCTGCACCTTATATCCAGGACACTACTCTCTCTGCAGTAATGCAATACAACGTAAATCCAATGCACCCTTCTCTTGATGTTGCAACAAGCAGTATATCCAACACATCTGTCTTGAGTTGCTGCAACATATATCCAACGCACCCTCTTCTAGATACTGCAATATATCCAACATACCCTTTACCAGTTGCTGTAACATATATCCAACACACCTTTCTCTAGATGCTGCAACACAAATCTAACACACCCTTTGGCAGAAGGCGGTCTATTCAAGCTGTCAGTGCCCTGCCTACTCTCATCAGCTGTTTCACACTGATCGTTTACCAACACTGCTGCTAACACTTGCTAGCTCTGCTGCAGGACGTCATAAATAATCCTGCCCGTCAACACGCTGATTTTGTGGCTTTAAGACTTCTTTTATTGACAATACCTGTGTGTGTTTGTGCCACACTACACACACTGCTGCCTGTGACCTCTGACTCTGCTGGTCGGCTCTTTGTTAACTTGGCATCAGACACCATTTCAAGCCTGTCTGTGATGTCACTGCTTTTGACTACAACACACTGCCTGACTCCACTAAGGTAAGGTTTAACAGTTCCTGCTCATGCTAACATGTGCGCTGATGTTTTGGCTCTGCTCAAGTGTGTGCTGTGTGTGCGTGGTGATATCAGTAGTTGGCTGGTGTATTGGTTTTCTGCAGATCTGCTTGTGGATTTTTGTTCATGCCTGCTATAAGGTCCATTTACTAGCTTTTTCTGGCGCTTTCAACCACATCTCATGCTCTTCATCAGCACATGGAGTTCTCTGAGTGGTCAAGGAGTAGCTGGTGTCATGGTCTTTATCCGATGTGGTTCTTGAGGGGTGTGTTTGCTATCGTGGGTCCTTAAACTCTGCTGTATTTAGGTTGATGTATGGTCATGAGAAGTGATGAGTTTGGAGCCTTGATGCTAAATTTAAATTACAAAGAAAAGCCATTAACAGCTTGGAGTTATTCAAACATATGGGGGAGTTGTGCAGCGAGACACTGTAATCTATCTGGTTACTGAGGCTGTTTTACTTGTTAGCAGCATGTTCATGGAGCAAGTGATACTGGCCTGATTTAAGGAGCAGCACTCCACTGGAAATAAACCAGAATGAATCATTAAGCTGCACATGTTTCCCACTGAAACGTGTGTTTGTGTGCTTGTTAGTGTAAGAGAGAAAGAGAACAACAACTTGTGAATGAACGAGGAAGGACAGGATGGAAGAAGTGGTGCATGGAGGCAGTCTGGGGAAGGAGATTATGCTCCCTGGAGACCGGGGCTCCTGTCCTACCCATAATGCATTACGTCTCCCTGTGATCTCTCACCTCAATTTCAACCTCTAGAAACGGATCTGTTCCATTTGAATAATTCACCATCAATTTCTCTTCCTGTCGTCCCTTCCCCTCTTCACTCCTGTCTTCAGTCGCTTCCTTCCTCGTGCCCGACTTTTTTTTTTTATGTGGCCTAAAATTATCTTAAAAAGATCAGTGAAATGTCAGCCGTAATTACGCGTCCTACCACTCTCTCTCCCTCCTGGCAGAGGTCTTCACATAACTCATTCATACAAGTGTAATTTTAGCTTTGCTGGGATTTTCAGTATTTCCAATATGCCTGCTCAAGATAAGATACTCTCCTCTGGTCTGCACTCCAGTAAAGATGACTTTGCATTGACCATCGTGCTTCTGAAGTGGTTTCACTTTTGTTGCTGTTCAGGTCACCTAACCAACCCATCAGGTAACATGAATGAAAATATATTATTTACTGAAGTGATGAAGTTACTGACATCAGCACCCAAATCAACTATCAGGGCTGCACCACATATCTGTCAGCAGTCAACAGTCACTTTGCAGGACTTGTGATGTCATGTGAGGCAAATTAACTCAAACATGTCTTGCTACAACTTTTTTGCTGCTTGATATGCAAGAAAAACTTGCACAGTTTTCATTTTCCATGACTAATGTGACAAACCAAGCATTCCAGTTTAAGACAGGTTATGTGTGTGCATGATGTAGTCTGGTGGTGTTTGTTATGGGAGTTAAGAGTCTCCTGCATGTGTGTATAGAAAGTACCGTAAGCGGGCTGGCAAATGTTGCAGATACAGTGACGTGGTTGCTTTTCCAAAGTTACAGTGGTCAGCAGGAAGTGTCTAAATAAACCCAGGTTCAAGTACAATGACAGTGAAAAAGGGCTGTGTTTTATTTCTCTGCACAAATGAAGTAAAGCATGTGTTTAATGCAATGTTCTCATGACGTTTCACAACCATTCTCAATCAGACTGTAAAAGATAGGTACCAGCTACAAGCCATGCTAAAGCTAAGTGAGTTAGGCTAAAGCTATTAAAGTTAGACTAAATATAACTGACTTAAGCTAAAGCTAACTGAGTTAGGCTAAAGCTAACTGAGTTAGGCTAAAGCTACATAAGTTATGCTAAAGCTAAGTGAGTTAGGCTAAAGCTATTAAAGTTAGACTAAATATAACTGACTTAAGCTAAAGCTAACTGAGTTAGGCTAAAGCTAACTGAGTTAGGCTAAAGCTAAGTGAGTTAGGCTAAAGCTACATAAGTTATGCTAAAGCTATCTGAGTTAGGCTAAAGCTATTAAAGTTAGACTAAATATAACTGACTTAAGCTAAAGCTAACTGAGTTAGGCTAAAGCTAACTGAGTTAGGCTAAAGCTATTTGAGTTAAGCTAAAGTTATTAAAGTTAGGCTAAAGCTTTTTGAGTTAGGCTAAAGCTATGTGAGTTAGGCTAAGCTATGTGAGTTAGGCTAAAGATAACAAAGTTAGGCTAAAGCTATCTGAGTTAAGCTAAGGCTTTTTGAGTTAGGCTAAAGCTATCCGAGTTAGACTAAAGCTATCTGAGTTAGGCTAAGCTATGTGAGTTAGGCTAAAGATAACAAAGTTAGGCTAAAGCTATTTAAGTTAGGCTATAGCTATCTGAGTTAAGCTAAGACTTTTTAAGTTAGGCTAAAGCTATTAAAGTTTGGCTAAATATCATTGAGTTAGGCTAAAGCTACATACGTTATGCTAAAGCTATCTGATTTAGGCTAAATATAACTGACTTAAACTAAAGCTAACTGAGTTAGGCTAAAGCTATTTGAGTTAAGATAAAGTTCTTAAAGTTAGGCTAAAGCTATCTGAGTCAGGCGAAAGCCATATGAGTTAGGCTAAAGCTATCTAAATTAGGCTAAAGCTATTTGATTTAGGCTAAAGCTAACAGAGTTAGGCAAAAGCTATTTAATCTAGGCTAAAGCTTTTTGAGTTAGGCTAAAGCTATCTGAGTTAGACTCAAGCTATCTGAGTTAGACTCAAGCTATCTGAGTCAGGCTAAAGCTATGTGAGTTTGGCTAAAGCTGTCTGAGTTAGGCAAAAGCTAATTGAGTTACATTAAAGCTATTTAAGTTAGGCTCAAGATGTTTGAGTTAGGCTGAAGCTAACGGAGTTAGCTCAAAGACACCAGAGTTCTTCCAACAAGGGTTCAGAGCTGTAAGGCTGAACATTAATCTGCAAGAGATGAGGAGGAAACCAACATAAGGGAGCCACTTCATTTTAGGGTATTTCAGGGTTCAATTTTAATGTTTACTTTCCTTGTCCTGTTGGGCAAGTGGATCAAAAAATCTGCCTGTCCAAAGTCAGTTTTTACTTCCCCTACACAAATCGTTTTATGTATAAGCAGTTGTCAAATCACAACTTTGAGTTACAACCCTGATTTATCCACCGCACTCTCAAAGTTGCAGCAAATTGTGCCATACATAGAGTTTGACCCACATCCTCTAACACCACCCTGTTTCCAGGGTCATTGAGACGCCTAAACTTTGCCTTTACGCGCCGCCATTTTCTTGTGAGGACCCAAACAACTCTCAGCAGAGATGGGAAGAAAGCAAGATGTCTCACTCCTTAGCTTCTCCCATCTTCTGCTCCAGAAAATAATGTGTTTAATTTTTTTTTTTTTTACCACTTACAGATCGGGTAGGTAAGTTGCTTCATTTCTTGCATTTCTGATATGGCATTTTACTTGCTGTAGGCAATCTGGCAACCCTTATTGTTGAGCCCTGATATGAGGACAGTAGTGTCATGGTGAGTCAACCACTGTATTAAACTAACCTAACTTCCCCCTCTGCAAGTCATCAGTTGAAAATTACTGTCATACAATAAACACATAGAAGAACAGGGTAAAAGGCTGCTGTCATTTTTTTCAAATACAACCACACAACGACTCATAAAAAGACAAGTCTGCACGAAAAATTAGATTTCACTGTTATTATGTAGTTTCACACAGCTGTTAGACCTTCAGAGGCAAACAGCCTGGGAACAATCCAGCTTTAATGCCATATCAGGGCCATGTAATAAGATAGAGAGGGATGGTGGGAAACACTGAACACATTTTCTGGACACACAGTGATGTGAACTGCGATAACATCCCAAACAGCCTCATAACATCCATTACATTTCTAACCGTAAACCCGCGTGGTGTGTATGTGTGTGTGTTTATGTGTGTGACACTTACGACAAAACACGGTCCCGCTGAGGTCTTTAGACATTCCTCCAGGAGCTTCATTCGGAGTCGCTGCAGCTCTGGACTGTCCCACTCCTCTGGGTCCACGCCCCAGTACAGGTCCACCACCTGAGAACACACAAACATGGACTCACAGTTACTTTATGCTCTGATATAAGCAAAAATACAAATTCAGTTTATTCAGTTTTGTGCAGAATCTTTCTCCTGCATCTAAATAGTGAAGTCTCTCTTGTCCTTTGTGAATTATTTCCACTACAGACAAAAATAAATAGCACAACCATCTTCCTCAGCTCGCAACAGAGCGAGTAAATGATAGATTTTCCTGTTTAAGAAACAAGGTTATACACTCGCTACTTTACAGAGAGACTTTGCTGTCACAGTCCCAGTCCTTGACTATCATCAGTGCCACATATAGTATGCATAGTGTAGTCAAGGACTGAAACATTTGCTGCTGTTTTTATTCTCGTACTCGTACTCGTCATAAACAATTTTTTGCACTGATCTCAGCCTGTGGACATTTTTGTGGCTGTCCAGTGCGGTTGCATTGGTGTGCAGGTATCTTCTGTGCCGCCCTTTCTTGTTTGTCCATTGTAGCGACTACTGACGCAGCCAAGACAGACTTTTTTGTTGCCCTCAGTATGCAAAGTTTCACAGCAGTTGCATTACAAGGGTTTGGTTAAAATAGTCGATTGATCTGACTGTAGCATTGAGAGGCTTCAATGTTACCAGCTCTTTTATCTGTAACTGTTAGCTTATCATGGGAACCCTGTATTACTGACATAATATAGAAAAGAAAGTAGACCAGATCTGCAGATCGGTGCTGCAGTGATGGTTTTGGCTCTGTAACTGTGCGTTCAAACCAGAAGCTTCCAAAGAGGCAGAGTCTCTCGCGGACGCCCAAGAAGCACGACTGTCAAAAATATTTGTGGCAGCTTTGGTCGCTCTAGTCGCTCATCACATGAATCACTGAACGTTCGATCGTGCTTGTCAATTTAAAGGAGCCTCAAAGCGAACTACTGGCTTGACAGTAGCATAGTTGCTGCTTGCTGTTGTCCAGTCAAAAAGCTCATAGTTGGCCAACATAAAGTTATGTTTGGTCAATGAAAACAGGAAACGTATGTCATCCCATTCAAACCAAGCGATGAAGACTTGCATGCTACGTCGCAACATTAGCCTGCAATTCTCTCCTCTGTTACGAACATTAAACACTTTAAAACTCACCAGACCAACCAACTACCTCCGCGATGCCGTCCCAAGCCTCATTCTTTTTATTTTGGTCTCTGTAACCGAACAGCGACACATTATAAAGGACTGAGTGGGCGTGAACGCAAGTAATAAACTTCTCGATATCCATTGTCGGAACAAGTGTGCTGTAGGAACCAAAGTTACATGGCTTGTTCTCTGGGAACCGCTTCATCGAAGCACGTCAGCATTCCGATTGGACCCGCTCCAGTCGCTTTGGTCGCCTAAGACGCACGGCTGACGACCAGGTCGCAAAAGTCGCCAGGCTCTCATTGAAAATTAAAGACTTCCCCCGTTTTGGAAGCTCTGGTTGCTGTTGGTGTGAACGTACAGTAAGGAGCTTAAGGAACAGATGCAAAGCTCAGTAGCCAGCTTCCCGCTTTCAGGGCACTTTTTCCTCCTGTTTGATGTTGAATCCGGTGGCTCTGTGGAGCTCTGTTGCCAGTCCCAGAGCTCCGTAGCTGGCTTCCACGCTTCGGAGCGCGTCATAGCACTCTGGAGCACTTCGACCTCATGTCTAAATCCGGTGCTCTCATCCAGATACGCTCTCAGGTTCCAAAATTTGGAAGAGTCCTGGTTTCTGGTTGTAGGCTGTTTGTAGTCCGCGTGATTTTGACCAATCACGTTTGAGCCGGCTGCAGTTGTTGCCAGGTTAAACAGTCCATGCGGTGAACTAATGAGGCGGAACATAATTGGCGTCACTGCAAACTCTGAATCCATCGCAATGGTTCAGCATATTTACTTATATATAAACGGAAGTCGGAAACGGAAATTCGCCTCCTCTGCCCAAATCAAACCGGACTGCCAAAAAATCGGGGGTCTGCCCCCAGAGGCTGTATCGCCACCTGCCGGAAGTCAGACGCCGAATACAGCCGATGGGTTCCGAGAATGGGTACCCAACACTGATGTTGTCAGACACATTAACAATCTGAGCCTGTCAGTGGCAAAGACGAGCACCTTTAATGGACGCAAATTGATGCTGCATATCGTCCGAGTGGTTACATCGCAGCCTGTTTGCTGCTGCTGGCTGCAGCACTCTCAAACAATACTGGACCAATTTAAAACACTGTCGCTCCCATTAGTCACTGAGACACAAAGACATAGGAAAATAGAGTCCAAGTTGAAAAAACAAAGGCACCCTTTAAGGGAGTTTGAGGAAACCTGATGCCAAGTTTTGGGTTTTCCAAATGCAACAAAGAGTAATTAAACAAAAGCTCAAATGAGGATCAGCAGGCTTACTCTCTGAAATCTCAATTGAACTAATGCCATTGCTCTTTTCAGCTCTGACTCACACACACACACACACACACACACCTGCTCTGTGCCACTGAGAACCCCTCCACCACTCTGAGCGTTAGAGGCCAGCAGGGAGCAGCGACTGAACACACACACACATACACACACACACTCCACAGAGGGGGTCTCCCTCTACACATTCGTCACAAGGTTTGGCAGTTCAGACAATTCCAAGTGTAAACACACCACAGAGAGACGCAAGGAAACACACCACGCTGCTCAAAGAGGAAAACAAGCCCTCCTACCGGCTGCTTCCTGCGTCTCTGATTGTTTTTAGCGCGCTAGTTGAGGCCTTACGAGAAGATGCTGATGTTTTTTGCTGCTCAGAGGCTCAAGTTTCAGTCCCCAATATAAATACTGTGCATAATTCCTCTCTGTTGCAGCTATTGATTCTGCTGGTGCTCCTCCCTGATGGCAGTGGTTGAGGGGGGGGGGGCAAAGTGATTCAACAGCGAGGGCTGCAGACTTCCTTCATGCTCTGCTGCTCGGCAGACTAGCTAGCTCAAATGAGTTTAGCCTGGCACAATGACTGACACATCCGCAGTGTGGCAGAGAACAGCGGTGACTGGCAGCCCTATATAAGCACACAGCACTGAAATTGAGAGAGTGGGACTTTACTTTGACAGTCGGGGGGAGATATTCGCCTCTCCCATTATCAGTGGGAGCAGCAGGAGGGCTGGAGCTGCACCTCGGCTCATCTGCTTGATTGTTGTCGTGCACCTGTGAGCAGCTGTGTTGCTGCGAGAGGAGACAGGTTTTCAACTCGCTGCACATTTCCTCCACAGCCCCGGGGCTGCAACTTACAAATATCCTCATTATCAATTATTCCGCCGGCTGCCAAGCTTTCCTATGGAGGACGAAGAATGACATATGTGTAAATAGATAAATAAATACAAATGAATAAATAAATAAATAAAAATACAGGAATAAATAAATAAATGCAGAGGCTTAGACCTTCTAAAAGTATAAAAATAAATAAATGTAGTTGTGCAACATGTAGAAATAAATGTCATTTATTTATTTATGTCCTATTTAATTATCAACTTTTATTCATGTATGCATTTATTTATTTCCGTATTAATTCCAGCATTTATTTTCCAGCATATACACTAAAGTCATTCTTTGTCCTCCATAGATTTGTGCCTTGTAACGTTATCATGCAACATAGGGTGATTATTACTTTTAAAAAAGACAGTTCACAAAACAAAGCAAAAACAAGCAAATATTTTTGGGCTTTTATCCAAAGCCCAAAAATATTCAATTTATAGTACTATTTATTTATTTATTTATTTATTATTGATTATTTTTCTATATATTTTTTTCCATTGATCACTTATTCATTTGGCTATCACATAAGACAAAGAAAGGCAGAACTGACCTAAACAATTGATTATCAAAACTAGTTTTAGCTCTGAATTAAAGTTGCAATGATTAATCAATGAATTGCTTAGTTGATCAACAGAAAATAAAAAATGAAAAAGCTAAAAATGCAACCACAGGGAACCTATTTGTCGCCGTTCAAGCGGGGGAATTATAAGTGTGTGACACATAAAAAGCCCTGATTGGCAGCCAGTGTGAGGGATGATATAACAATGCACTGATTAGATTTTGGTGAAGGTCACTGTGACCTTGCATCCATCTCATTCTCATGAATATAATATTTCAAGAACACCTTGAGGGACTTGCCTGAAATTTGGTAAAAGCCCACTTCGACTCAAGAATGCACCCATTAGAATTTGGTGGTTGACGGTCAAATGTCAAGGTCACTGTGACCTTGTCTCTCTGATTATTATGAATGCGTTATCTTCAGAACACCATGAGAGAATGTTTTCATATTTGGCACAAACATCCACCTGGACTCAACAATGAACTGAATAGATTTCAGTGGTCAAAGCTCAAGGTCACTGTGACTTTGCATCCATCTCATTCTTGTAAACACCTTGAGAGACTTTCCTGAAATCTGGTACAAAGGTCCATTTGGACTCAAGGGTGAACTGATTAAAATTTGGTAGTCAAAGGTCAAGGTCAAGGTCATTGTGACCTCATCTGTCTCGTTTTTATGAACACGTTATCGCAACAATACCCTCAGGGAATCTTTTCATATTTGGCACAAATGTCCTCCTGGACTCAAGGATGAACTGAATAGATTTCAGTGGTCGAAACTCAAGGTCACTGTGACCTTGCATCCATCTCATTTTCGTGAACACCTTGAGCGACTTTCCTGAAATTTGGTACAAAGGTCCATTTGGACTCAAGGGTGAACTGATTAAAATTTGGTAGTCGAAGGTCAAGACATGAAGTGATGATTGTTATATCCAAAAGGTCAAAGGTCAACTTCACTGTGACATCATAATGTGACACTCTTCTGGCCATTACTTAACATCAAATTTCAGAAACAGAAGGGGAGAAGTGTCAAATACTGAATTGGTGACACTAATCTTAGGTGTCCATCTTGAAACTGTGCTGATTGTATAGATCTTCTGTGCTGTCGGGGGGAAGATGTGTGTGAAGCAGCAATGTTTCCTCAGACATGGATGTGTCCACCAGACTGTGGAGCTGTTTTCTTCATAAACAACTAAAATGATTAATTGATTATTAAAGATTATTATGGGAGATTTATCTCCAGTAGGTGGATGAATTGTTTCAGCAGCACAACCAACAGAGAGATAAATAATATAAAAGTAGACGTGGGATTAAAAAAAGACAACTAGGCTGATTAGGTATAGTTATAAGCCTCTCTCCATTATTCTGAACCACCAAAGGCTTTTACTTAGAAAAAAAAAAACACTCCCACTCACACATACACGATAAGCATCCCTCACTGTGGGGGAAAACTCATTGCTTAGCACATCAGTCACTGTGTATCAGTGTCACTAATCTACTTCCAACTTCCAACGCACATGTGTGGGAGACTGCAATCGGCCCTGTGTTGACAGGGAGCGCGGTGAAGGGAGGAATGAAGTGAGATGAGCGCCCCCGATTACGCTAGGTTTCTACTGGGTTTCAGCAGGTGATTGGGAGGATGCATGGTAATTAAAAGCTAAATGAAGACATTAGTCATATCTGTTCGCCGCATGCATGTGTGTGGGGAGGATACACTGATTAAATTTGCCCCATCACCCGCTGCGCTTCGCTGGAGTACGGAGGGATGGATGAAGGAGAAGAGTTGAGGAATGTTTATCCAAAATAGGCAAGGACACATAAATGGAGTTAAGAGGGAAAGTATTTGGAGGGGGGATTAATAGGAGAGATTTTTAACGAAGGAGACACAGTCAGACGAGAACTCCTGTGGGACCGGCTTTGGCTGGAAGTGTTTCACAGTTTCCTCGAATCTCTTCACCCTCCTTCTCTCTTTTTTCTCTCATGCCAACTTCTCCTTCGTCTTTGCCGCTCCTCTCTCTGATTACTCCGCCACCACTCTTTCTCTCACTAAACTACGGTAGTGGGGGTGCCGTCGCTTACGTAAGAGCCGAAGCAGCTTCTGCTAAGCAGCTTTCTAATGCCCTTGGAAGGCATTTGCCCATGGCGGGTCAAGTGCAGGAGAAGCCTTTTTTTTTTATTTATTGAATGTTAGACTATTAGGCTTTGGGATTATGCCCAAGATGCCCAGGAAGAAAGGGCATGAAATCAGGCGGGAAAAAGGCGGAAAAACACCACCAACAGACAGACTCTCAGGCAAAAAAACAACAGTAAAAATAGATCCGGTGCCAACATAAATATATCTTAAGCTCTCCACTGCGGGCAATTTTATCAAGAAACATGTAGTGAATCTCTAAGAATGTTTGATGAATACAGCTGTCTTAGTGCTTGAGGAAATGTGTAGGGTTTAACAGCAAATCCATGGCCAGATATGAAATTTCTGCTGTGATACAAAATACATGAAACTGAGTTAGAAAAAGCAGATACAGGCAAATCACATGAAGGAAGGCTAAGCAGGGATTTAGACTCTAATGTTAGATCTCTTAATGCTGTGTTTTACTTTACTTATTTCAATAGTCAGCTTGCGATGATAAGAGGTCAAATTTCATTCCAGGTTGTCAATAATGAGCGCAGAGAGGAAGTTTCCCATGCATGCCTCTGAGAGAATCTGTCAAGCTTTGACACACTGGGGTAATTACAGCACGGTGTTTCCGACGCTGCAGCTCAACCATAGCAAGTTAAGGTTAAGAGCCGGTCAAAGACATGAGGTAATGAGATCACATGACTCTGGTGGGTATAATGAAGAGGGGCAGGTCTTTAGCATAACTGCTCAGGGAGATATATTTTTTGTAGCAGAAGATGCTTGGGAGTAACTCTACAGCTGGCAGCGCCCTTAAAGGGGAAATATTAGATCATTTTCAGGTTCATACTTGTGTTTTGGGTTTTTACTAGAACATATTTACATGCTTTAATGTAAAAAAACCACTTTATTTTCCTCATACTGTCTGTCTGTAAGGTCTGCTCTCATTGGTCAGTGTCTCTGGGTCTCCTGTATCTTGGCATCTCTGCAGCCATGGGAATAATGTAATATAGCGGCCCTCTCTACCATAAAAAATCACCAGTTAAAGCTTCTAAACACAACCAGACAAATTCCAGCAGGAATACGATCTGAAATCGACAACATCAGCAACCAAAATTACTTTTCCCCCCTTACGTTAGCATGTAGCTACATGTAGCAGTGTACTTAGAGACAGGAAATGAATGTGACGGAGAATAGAGGCATTTTTAACCATGAAAAAATCACCAATAAAATCTCCTAAACACAACCAGACATGTTTCAGCAAGACAAAGATTCCAAATCGAGGAGAAATTAACAACACTGGCAAAAAGATTACATTTTTTCCCCTGACATTAGCACATAGCTACATGTAGCAGTGCACTTGCAGCTGGGGGATAACAGAGTGTAGTGACACTTTCTACCATGAATAATCAGCAATTAAAGATTTTAAACACAACCAGACCTGTTGCAGAGGGAATGTGATCCGAAATCCGGGCAAAATTAACAACATCAGTAACCAAGATTACATGTTTCCCTGATGTTAGCATGTAGCTACATGTAGCAGTGTACTTGCAGCCAGGGAAAGACTGTAACGGAGTGTAGCAGCACTTCTGATAAAAGCTTCTAAGCACAACTTAACATGTTGAACCAGGACTATGATCTAAAATTGGAGAGAAATTAACAACGCTGGCAACCAAGATTACATGTTTTCCTGATGTTAGCATGTAGCTACATGTAGCATTGTACTTGCAGCTGGAGAATGACTGTAAGAGAGTATATTAGCAGTCTTTATCGTGATAAATGACAAGTTAAAGCTCCTTAACACAACCAGACATGTTGCAGCAGGAATGTGATCTGAAATCTGGGAGAAATTAACAACATGAGCAACCAAGATATTAACAACAGGCTAACAACTGACGTCAGCCTGTAGCTACATGTAGCAGTGTACTCCAAACCAGGGTAATTACTGTAACATGGTACAGCAGCACTTTCTAACATGAATAATCACAAATAAAAGCTTCTAAATCAAAATCTCAACAACTTGACATGCTCCGACAGCAACAT
Source organism: Epinephelus moara (assembly GCF_006386435.1). NCBI lineage: Eukaryota > Metazoa > Chordata > Actinopteri > Perciformes > Serranidae > Epinephelus > Epinephelus moara. The sequence continues at coordinate 26,354,027 of NC_065522.1, read as the reverse complement.
GATTAGAAATCAAGGAGAAATTAAACACACTGGCAACCAAGGCTACATGTTTCCCTGACATTAACCAGGGGAATATCTGCGATCAAATATGCCGCACTTTTTACTGTGAAAAATCACCAATAAAAGCTTCTAAATCAAAATCTTAAAAAGCAGACATGTTGCAGCACGAATATGATCCATAATCAGGGATAAATAAACATCTGCAGCAAAGGTGACATGTTTTCCTGATGTTAGCATGTAGCTACATGTAGCAGTGTATGTAATATAAACACTTGCAGTACCGTGTGTGGAGCAATATAATGGCAATATAAAGAAGTCTGTTACCAGCTGATGTCAGCTCGTCATGACAGTAGAAAAAAACGTTGGAACCAGAGTATCCAGAATGATCTGAAGCCTCAAAGGGATTATTGTTACACATTTCCCTCATTATTTGAAGCTTTGGCCACGTTCAACATGAACATCCGACACTGTAACATTAAACATATGACAGAGAATAAGGAAAAGCATAATTAGTTTCTTTTAAATGGAAGCAAATCTGGTGTTTTTAGGGGCTTTGGGACCAGCATTCTCACTCTGAGTGGAGGTTTGTTTGTTTAACAGCATCCTCGCCAGATGGAGGTGCTTGAGAGTTAAATTAGAGCAGACACAACTTGAAAGCTCCTATTGGAATAAGTAAACCCGTGAGGGAAAACTAATCAGAACACTGTTGACCAACGCAGATGTTTTGCAGCGTAGTAAACAAAGCATCCTTATTTTTTTTTGCTGCATGCTGAACTTTTTCTTGTTTTTTTATTCTCTTTGGAGTGCACTGCCAGCATACTCGTCTTCAAGGAGCATAATAACGTACAGAAAGTTCAAGAAAAGACAAAAAATCCAATTGTTTCCATTTTCTCTGCGGCTAATATCGCCTGTGGGACCCTCGATCTTTATACTTTGATTGTGCTGTCAGGATACCTGCCAGACTTGATTAAAAGTTTCTCTTAAAATTCATAGGAACTAGTGTAATATTATGAGAGAAGTCAGTGTCAACACAGCTTTTTCTATATATTCTCATCTCTCGGCTGCCCTATGGCTCAATCAATGTGGAAATTCATACAGCCACCAGACACTGTGACTACCAATGTAAAATATGTGCATTTTCAAATCAATGAAGAAACTGAATATCCCAAGGCATACAGGCACAAACCTGACTGCATAAACAAGTCGAATGTAATGGTGTAAACACACTGCTGGCACCAGTGTTGTGGTCAAGGCAACCGAAATCGAGACCAAGTCATGACCCAGGCCAGACCAGTGCAAGTCCCACAGTCACTACGTTTACATTGGACTACTGTCCTTGTCCCAGTATACAAACACTGAAGGGGAATTGATTGATTGACCCAAGTATGTCCGACTCCAATACGATAAGTGGAGATATGCCTCCTTTCAGCTTGTTAATACTGGACCTTTTTCCAGTTGACCTATTACGTCCCAAACCAAACAATCGACAAACGAGTTAGCTACCGTTAGCTCGCAGCAAACTGGTGACATGGGGGACAACATTATGGCTCTGTACATTTCGAATATCCAAAAATTCACTGCTCTGGATGTAGATTTTACCACATTGTCACAAGCTTTTTCTTCTGTTACGCATTTAATGCTTTTGACGTCCGAGTCAAAGCCCGGGTGGAAACTGTGGAGCATGCTCAGAGCACCTCATCCAGTTTAGGTCCGATTAGACTCTACATTCACTGAATGTAGAGTCTGTAGGCAAACCCCGGAGATCTTGCCACCGGAAGAAGAGCGGAAGAGCCCTGGTTTCCGGTTGTAGGCTGTTTGTAGTCCGCATGATATTGACCAATCACGTTTGAGCCGGCTGCAGTTGTTGCCAGGTCAAACGGTCCGTGCGGTGAACTAACGAGGCGGAACATACTTGGCGTCACTGCAAACTCTGAATCCATCGCAATGGTTCAGCATATTTACTTATATATAAATGGAAGTCGGAAACGGAAATTCGCCTCCTCCGCCCAAATCAAACCGGAATGCCAAAAAATCGGGGGTCTCCCCCGGAGGCTGTATCGCTGTCTGCCGGAAGTCAGACGCCGATACTACCAATGGGTTCCGAGAATGGGGTCCAATTGACTGTATACATGCACTACTAATTCAGCTCCCAATCACGTTATCTGGGTGTGTTAGTCCGAGTTTGAGAAATTCGATTTAGTACGATTTCAGTCGGACTAACATGTTTACATGTGTTTTAAAAGTCTGGTTTAAGTCAGACTAACACAATAAATCGATTTTCTCTAATGCCACGTAAACGTCCAGACTGCATTGCTGCTTTTTGTGGAGGAATTATGCCCCAAAACTGGGTATTTTAAGCAAAACATGATCTTTAACGAACCATAAACAAGTGTTTTTTGTGCCTAAATGTGACCACATGTTAAGCACAACGTCGCTGAACCATCAAGTTTCATCATATCTGCTACACAATAACATGCAAGTGTAAAAGATCCATGGTTCACAGAAACGAGCAATGCTAACATTTGTTTTCTGGTGACTGGGTTGTGTATATATTCTGTATGTGTATATGTATAAAAGTTATGGGTGTTACAGTACCTGTGTTTGTCCCGAAGCGTTTAATATAAGACGATAAGTGACATCAGTTAAGTGCGCCCTTTGACCTCAGTTTAGACCAGTTAGCAGGGTTACTCAAGCTCAATGGACGATGATTTGTGTATAAATGCCGACACAGTTCAACTGAAGTCGGGTATATTTGTGGAAACATTTCAGCTACGACAGCAACACTTGTCAATTTGGGGAATGAGACAAAAACAGACTTGAAGGCGAGTCCTTCTCCCCACAGCATTCAGACAGCCTCCCACTGCAGATTCAGACCATACCAAAGAACTACTTGATGCTATGGTGTCTTTATCGCTGCGTAAATGAGACGAAACCTCCATATACTGTGACTTAAGTTGTAGGGAATACCCAAAAGCATATGGTCAAAGTGCTTCAACTTGCTTCAATGTGACTTCACATGCATTTTAATCACTGGGTTGTGCTTGCTCTGTAAACAAGTGCAAGCTGCAGTTCAGGATTTATCAGCAGGTTAGGGTCTTATAATGGCATCTGTATTATTTTTTTGAATTCATCTTTTTCTCATTGACAATATGCCAGTATCTGAGAGTCTTACAGTAACAATTATGGCAAATGAGTCACAACTGAATGTTTGTTTTCCCCACTGTACCAAAAACGCATCAGACTATGACTCCACAACCGAGGTACATACCAAACTGTGAATACTGTGCACCGTTACACCCCTAATAAATGTTCCATGAGCAATGTCTTGCAGACACTGCAGAGGTGACTCCTATGAATGGGAATTTTCATGTGTTTTCTATGAGGAACCAGAAAGAAATAAACGAAGGAGCTCAAATCAAGGTAACCATCTTTATTCGACACTCCTTTCTTTTGTAACAAGGGCAATTTAGTCACCGCAGTAGTCTCGACTGGTCTTGAAATCAAATCCTAAATCCTCTTCGTCTGAGATTGAGACAAGACCAGTGCCTCCTGACAAAATCAAAGTAATGGGAATATTTCAAGCCAATTAAGGTAACCGTTTCCATCCTCCAAACTAGCTTGCTGCCTTGTGAGGATTACGAAAATGAGTCCACGGATGTGATGTTTTATTTCAAGTCAGTAGTGATGCGATAACAAAAGTAGCATTGTAACAAGTGGTTTGGCTTTGGGGTAACTGTAATATTGTTCCTGAAAAGTAATATTATAACTGTAACGTGTTACTGCCCAACAATCAAGTAAAATGCTGTCGCTTCCGAGATGAGACCTTCAGAAAGTGGTCTTGAGTACATTACTAGCCGGCACATGAAGAACCAGCTGCTCTGAGTCTCTTCACTTCTTTAATCACGTTGCCTGCAGTTTATCATTTGGGTAGCATCCCTCTTTCCCAGCCGATGAGCTGACTGCAGACCACAGAGCAACAAAGTGTCTCTGAGTCAGTCTGGCTGTCGGGTAAAAGATGGCTGAGGCGAGCTCGGCCCGCTCCAGGGCGAGAAGTGTGGGTGTAAGAGTGTCGGTGTTACTAGATGCCACTTGAGATGAATGTGAGCTATTCTGCATTTTATAATTGCACTTAAAGATCACTGATTCCACCTCGAATCATTTGTAATTTCTCGAACATCTCTCAATATTGAGTCTGTTTTTATAGTCATGGATAAAAAGACTTATTTCAGGTTTATTCCAGGCCTATCTGTCCATCACGTCACAGAAATATGCTCGTGTTTTCAGAGATATCCTGCTGACAACAGATAAACTGACAGGCCTGAAAATGTAATCATCACGGTGACAGTAATAAGAATGAATAGTCCCCCCGTGGGGTTTTACAAATACAGTGTAACTGAAACCTTAGAGGCATTTCATATTTGATTTTTGATTATCTTTGCTGATTGTCAGCATCATTCCAGTGGAGGCCGTTGGCATGTTGATGCGTTTCTGTGGAGACTGAGTAGAGAACACAACAGTCTCAGAGCAGGACGGTGAATGGAGATGATGGCCGGCTGCCAACGAGTGGAAGAAACAGACTGAGGGAAGAATGAGAGACACAAAAGCAGAAAAACGGCAGCCAGGTAAACAGATGGAAGACTGATGAATACGTCACGCTTTGGACGGTTTCTCCTTTTGTTGTTTTGTTTCATCTTATAAACGTCTGAAAACACAACAAAAATCTATAGTTAGACTGTCCCATCATAAAACTCCTCTTTAACAACTTTTGTACTGTTTTTCTTCAGATGGTTAACCTATGTGTTTAGTAGAAAGTAAGTAGGGTTGTCTGCTTTTAGAGATGTTCTTTTTAGCTTTTAGTGAGTTTTTAAAATGAAGCTTCGAGTGTCTGTCGACATATTTTATCACGTCATCACCATAAAAATCTTTTTTAAATCCTTGCACAAAATCCTCGATTTGAATGAAGTGATTGTTTAGATTAAATTAGTTCTGTCCACATTTAAACGAACTATAGCTCATGCTCTAAAGTGCATGGTTCAAGTGCATTTAACTCCACTTTTGCTGGTTAAACGGCACAAAATCTGGTGTACGGCGCACGGGCAAAGGGGTTGTATTCAGACTCTTAATTAATTGTAGGAGTGTTTTGGGCATAACATCACCGTAGTTCCCAGCCCATCAGCAACTTAAAGCAGGATTTATACTTCTGCGTCGAACTGACGCTGCACCTACGACATAGGCTCTGCATCGCCGTTCCCTACGCTGTAGCCTGACGTCAGAGGTGGGTAGTAACTAGTTACATTTATTCAGTTACATTTACTTGAGTAACTTTTTGGATAAATTGTATATATATATATATATATATGTACAGTATATATAAGAATATATTTGTGTTTCTTGTGCCTTGATTTATGTTATGTTTGTAAAGATTTAATTTATTTTTGTTTTAGTTAAAGGGGTATCGTTTAAAATACATGAATTTGCAGATTATTATTTTTGATTGATTGATTGATTACGTTCATGTTCTTATTTTACAAATAAATCAGACGTTACTCAGTACTTGAATAGTTTTTTCATCAAATACTCTTTTACTCTTACTCTAGTAATTATTTGGATGACTACTTTTTACTTTTACTTGAGTAATATTGTTCTAAAGTATCAGTACTCTTA
>NC_065522.1:26336404-26348189 GCF_006386435.1 Epinephelus moara | reverse complement strand
AAAATGCCATAGGCTTGTGCTAAAAACATTAGCATGTTGTATTTGTTTGGAAAACGTGTTTAGTATAAGACAGTTGTTTTGTCAGTGAACCTTGTGAGTTGTAATGAAGCTGAATTTTGTAACAATACCTTTGTTAAATGTTGCTGTTGTCCCTGGTTTCATTTGAGTAGAGGAAAAGTCTGCTAGCTGCTAGGCTAATTTATACAATGTAAAATGCCATAGGCTTAATTTATACAATGTAAAATGCCATAGGCTTGTGCTAATAACGTTAGCATGTTGAATTTGTTTGGAACGTGTTTAGTATAAGACAGTTGTTTTGTCAGTGAACCTTGTGAGTTATAATGGAGCTGAATTTTGTAACGTTACCTTTGTTAAGTTAATTGTGTTGGTCATGCACTCTTTTCATATGATTTGTTTTCTCTTATGTCCAAACAACAGGTGGTGACGGTTGATGATGGACTATTTTCATTTTGCCTGTCTGCAGTTACAACATTAAGTCAAGATTGTTTACAGGCTGCAGCTGCAAGGTGCACACATAGCAGCATGATGGCTTTTAAAAAGCATTTTAAACGTCAATGTCCAAGCCAAAACCACGATCAAGTTTGATATTTGATTGTGCAGCCCAATATGAAACTGCTTTATTCAGTGTTTGTAACGGCTTAAATCACTGGATCCATTTGTTTTGGAGAAGAAGAGACCTCTGTGGACAATTCAGCTCCTAGTTAAAGCCTCCTGAAGTATGAACACTATCGAAATTCTAACTGGGAGAAGTTTCAGCTGGTTGCAATATGCAATCCTCACCACTAGATGTCACTAAATCCCCCTAAATCGTACACACTGCCCCGTTAATATGAGAAGCATAGCTAAGATGTAAACAATTAGCTGTTGCATTTTTAAGTGGGTGACATATTGTAATAGCTCTGCATCTTTTTTGACAATGCAAAACTGACTTTTCAATCATCGTGAAAGGTCTCCTCACCTCTCATCTCGTCGCCAAACTTACGAGTTGTAAAATACGTCCGAGTGAAAGATGTTGACCAGAATCTTACAGCTGACACCAGGAAACATTTATTATAGATACACTGTGAGTTTTGCCACCACAGAGAGGTCCGACCACATTAATAACCGAGCAGCCTCCAGTTACCCAGAGACTCAGTTTAACTCCTGCATATGGGAGGAGCTGATTGTTTTGTAACAAGATGATTTGCGAGTCATGTGTCTGGGCCACAAAATGTAGAGAATAGATGGTAAAAAATTAAAAAAATAAATCCTGAAAGTGACAAACAACAAAAGAAACCAGCCCACGTGTCAAAGACAAATGCATATTCCATGTTGCTCAGGAGCCTGCCGAGCCACTACATGAAAAAACAATGTATTCAATACAGTCGATCCATTATTAATAAACTAGAATTACTGCCTGGCGGTTGTAGCCTCCACCAGCCACTCAAGTTGGAGTTTATATCCATGTCCATCCACACTCAAACAGTATGTAGCCATGACAGCATGCTTCAAATATAAAACATGGATGCTTCACACGTCTTCATCCCAGCAGCACTGAAGATCTTTACAATCAGAACAGTTTCAGTATCCGACCGGATGTCTCTGCTTCTGTTCCTGAGATATGACAATATGAATGTTACGATGTCACAGTGAAGTTGACCTTTGACCTTTTGGATATAAAATGTCATCACTTGTGGCCAAATAGTCAACCACAACAGCGAAATCCACTGCTCAGCGTCTCACCAACAAACATCACCAAACCTCACACACACCAGCAGTAATCTAGTTAAGTCAGAGACGTGCTGAAACCTCCGACCCTGATCCTCTGTGCATCTGCTTTGTGTCATTTATAAAAAGGAAAAAAGAGCATACGAATGCGTGATGAAAGAGGAAGAGCAGGACACACGGGGTTAGAAATGGGAAAAAAAAAACGGATCATGGAGCCTGATCCCCGCGCCGCTGCTGCTCTCTGACTGAATGAGGACGCGGCCCTCGGCCCTCGGCCCCTGGGCTGGATCTCCTCGCCCTCTTCCTCCCCTCCATCTCCTGCGATCCCTCTCCATCCTCTTAAGGGAACGTTCTGGATGGAAACTGAGTCAAGTGACGAGGGACCGGGGAGAATCGGGTTTCATCAGCTTGGCATATGTGTGTCAGTGTGTGCCAGCGGATGTGTGTGTGAGAGAGGGGAGGCGGGATCACACATAAATTACAAATCAAAGCAAAAAATGAATGCAAGTAGAAAAATAATCTGCTCGCATGTACGTAGAAGACGTATATGATTTCACACGTTGAACGATTCACAAGCAAAATGTTAACCTGCACACTCTGGTGCGAATCATGATCAAGCTCCAGTAAACTGTGGTTTTAGCCAAGGTGCCAATTCTCACTTTGTGTGGGTGAGGATGAGGAGTGGGGGGGTTGGGATAGAGGAGGAGGAGGAGGTGGGGGGAGTAAGTGAGTCATAGTATAAACTCCCAGGCCTTCTGCATAATCATTTCAGCTCACGCTTCGTCACAGCGAGCTGAATCACCAGACAGACACGTGGCCACGGATAGCCGAGCCAAAACATCTCCGCCTGGCTCTTCTTGCATTATCTTGCACTTCTCCGTCACACACAGACATCTGAGACGTTCGGCCATGTTTGTTAGATCCTTCCGTCTGGTGACTGCGGCTTTGACCCTTTGACTTTATCTAACTGATCCTTGGAGTAACAGTAAGCTATGTTAATTCATGCGACTGGCTGTAGGTGGTAGACAACATGCTTGTCATTAGTGGTTCACAGTGGGGCATCAGGTCTGTGGAGAATCTGCTTAAATGGTGCTTTGGAGCTAAACGCTGAATGGTAAATGATCCTTCTCGTTCAGGGACCTGCTTCTCTCACCACAAAGCCATTTTAACGGAGATTTGTGAAACAACAGCGACAGCAGAATGAGCTAAACAGTGGCCTAGATTTGGTGTCAGTTAGGGTCGGCATCAGTTGACCGCCAAGGATATTGTTGATCGGTTCCGCGCTGCACACCACCCAGGTCTGTTGGGAGCTCGCTAGCAGTGCTGCTGTTTTGGCAATTACCGTTTGTGACACTGTCCTGGCCCAACAGTATGCCCACCCTCTGGTGTCGTAAAGCCCAGTTCAGACCAAAGATTCCCGATGAGACAAGTTGAAACATGCAACTACCCACGACGAACTGTTCTGTAACGTTCTAAAAACCTGCCGGTTCACACCAATGCAACAAAAGGGAGATGGTGTATCATCTCTATGCAACAACTCTCTGTACTTCTGTTCTGATTTGCAGCTTTTCAGGTTTATTTTGTGGCTGAATATAATTTGTAGCTTTGTAAAATCTGAATGAGGATAGTGACAGTGAGATACTGGCTACAGTTGGATTTGTAGTAGTGATGAAACGGCGAAAAACAGAAACAAAACCAGCATCAGATGACCAATATGCCACAATAATATAAATAACCAGCGGCAATAAATAGATCAATAACACAATGGCATGGAGGAGGGGCATAAGCACATACAGCGAGCAGCAGCAGCGACCCGCTGTCCGACACCAGCACTGTGAGGACAGAAACAGAAGGCTCGGCGGGGACGGAGCACCTGTTGCAGCAGGCGAACACGCCGTCTGTGATCATTGTGCAGACCAGCGGACTTCACTACAAGCTCATCGGCTGTTGAAACAGGTGACATGCTTTACGTTCTAAAACCAGCTGCCAGCGATTTCACCAACTGAGTTGCTGGTGACACCATCAGCCAGCTGGAGTCAAGGTCAGACCGGCCAGCTCACACTGCTGCAACTTTTCTCTGCAAACTTCTAAAATGGTTTTGTCCCATCTTGAATCTTGGGTCTGAACTGGCCTTAAGCCGCTCAGTTTTGAGCTGCAAACTCCATGTTATCAGTAGCCATGTTTCCATCAGCCTGTTTAGGTGCGCATCTAGAAGTATCGCATCAGAAAATTATGATGGAAACGCCAAAATTCGAATTAAAATCCCCTGATTCGCACAAACTAAAATACACTCGCTTTAGCCGAGTTTTGGTTGATTCGGAAAAATGTTGATTCGCAAAACGGGGGATGGAAACAGTTATGTTCGAATTAAGTCTGATGTAGCGCACCTCTCTCCATGGTGATATCCACACTCCGGGTCGGGAAGGCGGTAAGGCATTTACAAGCTGGTTGCCAACTGCCAGAAAACGTAGAAGAAGATGAGACTTGTTTTGTTAAACAAACACACAGGATTCGTAAACATAGCTACTGTTAGCTCTGTTAGCACTGTTAGGCATGTCATCACAGGTAGTGGTGCTAACATCGTTAACAATGCTAGAGGGGGTTTGCAGCTCAAAATTAAGCTGCTTGCTCACCAGAGCGGCTGGGAGCAAAGCCATCATGTTTTAGCCACCACATGGACAGTGTTACACACAGTGATCGCCAAATGGAAAGTGGAGCTAGCTAGCTCCCTGCTGCCTTGGGTGGGGCACAGTGCAGAGTGGCCAAGGCTAACGTGACAGAGGAGTGCAACAAAACATCCCATCACCAAGTGTTAATGGAGGCAGACTTTCAGACAAACAAGCACTCTCGGGCAATGAATCCCAACACACCTCAGGGTATTGTCAACAAAGTCCGGTTCAATGTGTAGCTACATATGGGGCGCAGAGCTACAGATGACAACCGCCAACTGACGATTGATTTACTCATCATCCTTCAGGACGAGAACAGTCAAAAATACACATTCAGTGAATAGGACTGGGTACTGAAATCGGTACTTTTTGGGGAACCGACTAGGCTTAGGTGGTATCACGGTATCATGGTATTACAGTATTCCAGGGTATTTAGAAATCCTGACAGTACGATTTTCAATACCACCAAAAATAAAGACGCTCAGTTTGGTGAAAGAGAGAAACTTGAATTCGCAAAGTTTACGGTTGTATTCCTCTGTTTAATAAGGGAAACAGGTGTAAAATGCTAATTCTTTAAAAAAATTTGCGAGCTTCTTTTGTGTATTTATTATACTGTAAAAGCTGAGAGAGCTGTGGGAAACTAATACCACTAATGTCATACATCGTACACCCCAGAAAAATTAGATACTGCTAAAGCCTAGTACTGACTTAGTTACTCCGCTCTGCCTCCTGCCTAACAACACCTCTTAGCTCTTCTAAAATCACTGTAAACCGTAGCTTCTCATGGTTTATTGCTTCATTCTCACAAGACAAAGCTATTTTTTTTTTTTTAAGTTTTTTTTGGGGGCTTTTTGCCTTTAATATACAGGACAGTGTGAAATGGGGAGACAGAGAGAGTGGGGGGATCACATGCAGCAAAGGGTTGCAAGCCGGAGTCGAACTCGCGACCACTGCAGCGAGGCATCACCTCTATACATGGGGCGCCGGCACTATCCACTAAGCTACCGACGCCCCAGACAAAGCTATTCTTGCTGCACGGTACAAGAACGTACCACTTCTGATCCCCCAAGTCACAGTTATACTGCCCCAAAATTAGCTTCTGCTAGTGCATTCAACTCAAGTAAAAACCAGTAATACAGTGAACATTAAACTTGCGCACATCAAGCAAGAGAGTATTAATAGTTTTCTTTATTTAACCTTGCAGACATGAAACAACCCTCATCAAACAGGACCCTTCATGCCTCCTTCTCAACTCACTCCAAGTCCTCCAATCAGGTCAATATTATAAGACCCCCTTTAGCATACAGGCAGATATTCAAAAACTGATTCAGTCCAAAAGAAGTACTCTAACACACGTAGATGTTTGTACATTTCTATTTCCTGTGCAGCCATTATCTGGGAGTGTTTTTGTTGTATGAGTACCATGTATGTTTGAAGTACTCTAAACACCATTGTATCTTGCTGTCTCGTTATAACACCTTTAGATGGTGTGTGCTCGGAGCTCTTTATGATCCAAGCATTCTTCACATGAACTGAGAATTAGTTGCCGACACCCTGCTGACTGCAGCTTTACCAACGAATTCAGGGGTCACAAGTCTCCTCATCGGCAACAAATTTCCTCAAATCCTTCCAGGAACAATCTGTGGCAGAGATCTCACCCTGACTCCAGGGCTCTCCTGGATTTGTTAAACAAACAAACCTCTGATAGCAATCTCTGCACGTACATTGATGCCGATTTGCAATGCAAATGATGGTGATCAGTGGACACCGCGGGGAGAATGCTGCAATTCTCCGACAACAACAAAGGGAAGGCCCTCGCATCACGCTGCCTTATCCACAGCTAGATTTGTGCCAGCCTTTACTGATGGAAGCCTTATCTCTGCTGGCCTTCTGTCCGCTTAAAGGGACAGGGACCTCTGTGTGCCGCTCCGGGGCCCCCACAGGCACTGTGTAAGCCGCAGTGTAGATTTGGAGGCACTTAACAGTCAGTGCTGGAAAACTACAGCTCAGGAAGTTACAGGTCCCTTCAGCTGGAGGGAGGTAAGATAGAAAGAAACTAAAAAGGAAAGCAGCCGGTTACCTGGAATTCAATCCCATAGTTCTCCCTGCAGAAGTCTCGTAGTTTGGGGTAGACGTGCTCTTTCAGTGCGTTCCTCTCCGCCTCTGTGTCTGGAGACAAAAGAAAGAGGACAAACCAAATTTTTAAACTAACACGTACAAAGACGCTAACATTAAGCACTAATGTAGGAGCTGAAACAATGTGTATATTAAAATGAAATCCTTCTTTACATGGCCAGTTGAATTAAATGGAGAAAGTTTAAGAAACAGTTCAGCATTTTGAGAAATGTGCTTTTTCACTTTCTTTCCACACATCACATGGGAGGATCGATACCAGAGCAGATAATAGAGCCAGGGGACAGTGAGTCACATTCACACACTGGTGGCCAAGGCTACCATACATGGTGCCACCTGCTACTCAGTAACTATTCAAAAGCTTTCACACTCCGATGGAACAGCCATCAGGAGCAATTAGGTGTTCAGTATCTTGCCCAAGGATACCTCGACATACAGACTGGAGGAACCAGGGGATCGAACCACCGATCTTCCTATTAGAGGACGACCTGCTCTACCTCTGAAGGCAGATTTATACTTTTGTGTCAGATCTATGCAGAGCCTATGCACGTGGCCTACACTCTGCAATTACACCTCCAAAACACTAGTCGGCGGTGGTGTTTCTGTGAAGTGCTGTAAAGTTTAGTTGATTCAAAACACACATTAAACATGGCTTAATAGAGACAATTTCAAACACAAGTACACAAATCAGCTTCACTATAACTCGCAGCATTCACAGACAAACACTTGTCTTTATCTGGACACATTTTCCCCACAATTACAACATGCTAACGTTATTAGCACAAACCTATGGCATTTTACATTGTATAAATTAGCCTAGCAGCTAGCAGACTTTTCCTCTACTCATATGAAGCCAGGGACAACAGCAACATTTAACAAAGGTAACATTACAAAAAATTTGGCTCCATTACAACTCACAAGGTTCACTGACAAAACAATATGAAGCCAGGATAAATCACACACAAGACTTAAAATGTTATTTTTGTGGAGGCTTTATTGTCTTCACAATTTATTGTTTCTTGTCTGTGAAATTAAAGTAAATAAAATGTTTCCACTGAGGGAAATGGTTTCAGCTTACAGAAACAGACAGGAGGTCTGCGTCGCTGTGACGTGTAGTTACATTTCTGGGGAGGTGCACGTCAGGCTACGGTGTAGGGTACAGCGTAAGATCTACGTATTTTCATAAGCATTACGAAAACTTTTAGCTACTTTGAAAACAAGGCTCCTTATTATGACGACTGTGAAATAAATAAATATACAACTTTTTCTCATCTCTGTAAGACATCAACTCTGTCCTATCTACCCTCTGACATACATTATGTCAGAATCACTGGGAGCTTGGCCCATTACAAGGTTTGATAGTCGAGACTTTGACATTTTAAAATGCCTAACTGAAGAGGAAAAATCAACTCTCCCCCAAAATAAGGTTTTGTCACATTTCTCAAGAGTGAGTGCTATAAAATGTCAGAAAATAGTTAAGTACGCCCATAACCACTTCCCAGAGCCAAAATTTATGTCTTCAAATTGCTTGAGCAACAGTTTGAAACCCCAAATATACAGTTAAGTGTCATATCTAAGAAAGAACAGCGCCAAATTGTTGCATACGAGCAGCTGCAACCAGCAAATGTCAGCCAAACATTTTCTGTACTAATCAACTAATCACTTCACCTCTAATATAATTCATGCTGATATTATTGTGTGCACCATATCAATGTGTATGTATATTATTCTTTAATATGAAGCCTCTTTAACGTCCATAAAGACATGATTACCTGGAAGATCCAGAGCTGAGACACACTGTTGAAGAATGTGGGATTATGCAGCATTACAAAGGCAGTGATCATATTGGACAGTCGTAGTGTGACAGAGTGAGTGCCCTCGGCTTGTTGTTGTGTCCCACTTTCTTTCCTCCTGTCCTCTCGTCTCCACTGTCTTCCAAATGGTTACTGTAATTTATTCGGACAGGCCCAGTCTCTTTCTCCCTCTCTGTCTCTGAGGGGTGTGGATGGATAGTTAAAAACAGAACATGCCCGACAGAGAGGCCCCTGTGCGACCAAGAAGCCGGCTTCACACACAGAGAGCGCACACACAGTGGTGGTGGACGACGACGGCGGTGGCGGCGGCGCACAAACATCCCCTCAGCTGCTAACCGTGTCATACGCCGTGTGAGCGTAAGAGCCCGCAAATTTGGTCTGACGAATCTTTCTCTCATCTATCTTTAGCAAGGCTCTGGGCCGTGACCGTACATATATCCGCCCACAGCTACCCAAGCAAAATGTCAAATCAGAACCGAGGGCCTGTAATCGTATGCAAATGAAATAAATGGCAGTTGCTGCATCAGTGGAGCTCGTCGTCTAATTCCATCAGAGATACGTTCAAGTAAATATAGAATATCTCACAGGTGACATCGGCGTGGAAACAGCGGCGTTTATGGAATTTAGATTAAACCTGTTAGGGAAGTGCAGTGCGGCCCAAATCTGCATGTTGCCGCACTGTGTCTCGATGTGACCTGACAGACTAAACTGTTGTTGTTTGTATTGTGCTGATAACGGCAAGACGCCTCTCCCGCTCTCTTTTTCTCTCTCTGCTTCTTCTTTTTTTGTGGGATGGTGATGAGTTATGGCAGCCTGACGTATGTGTGTGTCTGTTGTGCACACACCCACATGCAAAGGGAACAAAGACTGGATGTTACATTCGCCCTCGTTCTCGCTGTGTGTGTCCCTCCCTCCAATTTTCCAATCTGTTTATTTCAATAGTGCCGACCAATCTGTCTTTGCTTTCAGATATGTCCTGTCAGCGCTCTCTTTTTTTTCTCTTTTCTCTCTTCCTCCCTCGTCCTTTAGGGAACTCATGGGCGGTCAATTGAACACAGAAACACAGTCTAATGTTCCCGCTTCTTTTATACTCAATGCAAGGGCGGCTGCTGACAGTTCTTTTGAGTTTCCTTTGGTTGTTTAGTCTTTAATAGGTGAAAACAGTTGCAAATGGGCATTAGAATTTCCCAGAATCCAAGATGACATCTTCATGCTGCTTGTTTTGTCCAACCAACACAAAGATATTCAATTTACAGGGACATGAATCTTCAAATCTTTACATTTGAAGAACTGCAACCAGGGACTGATTGTCATTTTTGCCTCAGATGCTCTACGGATGCACCGATTCATCGGGCGAACATCTTTTACAGCCGATATTCACCCTGTCTGCTATCGGCAAATAAAATGACGTGGCAGTGGTCGATGTTTTTCTGCTCTATCTCACCCAGGCTCCGGCCTAAACTGGATTCTTTGGGTAATACTCCTTAAATCACAACCACTGAGATAAGCATAAATGTACCCAAATACATGCATACCCCAAAGTAGATAGGGAGACAAATTCCTGCCTTCGGACATCGTTTTTCTCTTCAGGGATGAAGAACTGCACACTGAGCAAGGGTTGCCTAGGTTATGAGGAAGCAGTGGGACTATGGCGACTAACTTTTAGCCCGTCAGGATCAGTGTGGCTCAATGCTATGTTGCGACAGGGCTCTACCCGCTGTACTCAAAGAGTCCAGTAAGGGAGAATGAAAGTAACAATATTGTAACCCTGGTTCTATTAGTACAGGCAGAGCCCTCTACCTAGGGGCCCTGTTGCTCCTGCTGCTCACATCCTACAACAAGAGGTTGTAGGATGTCCATTCTCGGAACCCATCGGCTGTATTCGGCGTCTGACTTCCGGCAGACGGCGATACAGCCTCTGGGGGCAGACCCCTGATTTTTTGGCATTCCGGTTTGATTTGGACGGAGGAGGTGAATTTCCGTTTCCGACTTCCGTTTATATATATAAATACATATAAGTAAATATGCTGAACCATTGCGATGGATTCAGAGTTTGCAGTGATGCCAATTATGTTCCGCCTCGTTCATTCACCGCACGGACCGTTTAACCTGGCAACAACTGCAGCCGGCTCAAACGTGATTGGTCAATATCACGCGGACTGCAAACAGCCTACAACTGGAAACCAGGGCTCTTCCGCTCTTCTTCCGGAGGCAAGATCTCCAGGGTTTGCCTACAGACTCTACATTCACTGAATGTAGAGACTATAGGATGTCTAACAGTGGGAATCTGCCTCCCTATATGGGCTCCGCATGTATTGAGGTAGGCACGTCCTGATTAGTTGACTACGTTTCCGTTTTCTCAGTGTGAAAATGCATGCTCTTAATTAGAAAAGTATTGCCCAAAGAGTCCAGTAGAGGGCTCCACCCATGCAAATAGTAGACTCACAAGTCAGTCTTTAGACGCTTTGCTTAACTAAAGACTGATGTCTTTCTCCCTGATTTTGTGTTTAGATGGGCCGATACAATTTCAGAGTTTAAAAAACTCCCTACGTTGCAGAACCAATAGTAAATCTGCAGGGCGGTCCTTCAGTGGCTCGCTGAAATCTTGTGCTCGTAAACATGGTCTGACTGCGTTAAAAGTTTTAAACAAAGTCACTGTAAGTCCTTCATTTCCACAATCTTGTGGACAGCATCCATTTTCAAGCTCTCTGTGTGTTTGTTTCCTTGCGGACGAGAAAAGGGGGAGCGCACATCTCCGGGAGGGCGTGTCCTTTTAAAAAATCCTAGAGGCGTTGCTTTGTTGCCAGCCGTTTTCTCCGGTGTGTTAAACACACTTTGGAAAGGAGTGTCCCCAGACTATCAGAAGGTGGAGATATCGGATTGTCTGGTGGCGAGACTATGCAAATAGAACTAGGGTTACAATATCGTAACCTTTGTTGTGTCACACCAATTTTGCGCAGGCTAAAAAGTGGTGCTCCAGACCGTGACAACTGAAAACATATTTGGGACGAACAGAGATCTTTCCTTGGACGCCATTGGGGTGAAAGGACACAGTAAACTCACTCCTGACATTTCAAGTGACACACCCTATTGTTTTCCTGATAATGCTATGAACAACAAATCGGTGTCAAAATCGGCAGGAGGAGATCTAGTAAACGTTAGCTGTTAGCAGCTGGTGGCTTGAACTGCTAATCGGGTTGCATTGAGTTACATTAAGAGCTTGTTTATAGCTGGTATTTACATGCATTTTGGTGATCTCAACGTAAAGGGACAGCCGAGACACAACGCTATTCACACCTGTGTCTATCATGCATCTCCAGTTGATCGCTTGTCTTCAGATTCTATTACTGCCTACGTAATCTCTCAAGACAGATTCTGCAATTTACATTGTAGAATCTGTCGGCAGCCCTGTGTGAAAGACGACTAGAGAGAGGGGGGGGG
>NC_065522.1:26327359-26336161 GCF_006386435.1 Epinephelus moara | reverse complement strand
GTGTTTATAGACTTAACAAACATCAGATTAGTCTACACGGTGATATAGTGACGTGAAAAATGTGATATATAGCTAAACTCTGCTGGTTTTCTACCCTAAGTATTTGTAAACAACACGGCGATTCCCTGGGGGCACCGCCGGAAGTGAAGGGGGTGAGCGATCCCCGAGGCCCCTGCACTTCCGTTAGTCGAAAAACTCCGGGCTGTGCCTCCAGAGGTAAAGGAAGAAAAAAAGTTTTTTTGTTTTTTTTTAACCGATGGATTTCCAGATTGCTGCCTACGTCACTTACGCTGGAAGCTCTACGGGCCCCGTGCACAGTTATTACACCCAAACTCTTTAGCATGCTTGCTAGTCACATTAGCAGTTGTGGAGGTACAGCTGGTGATATCGTAGTCAGCAATCTCCTTCCATAGGGAACGCAACGCTTTTTCAGACTCATTGTAATATGGGCAAGACTTTAGCATGCTATCACCAAAACAACCACCACGTCCTGCCTTAATGACATAGTTCTTGTTGGGGATGCATCAGGATGCATTTGCATCACAAAATGTCTTGGTGGTTGTTTACACTTGTGATCAGATCACCCAGGACGCCAATTAATACCAGGTATAAGCAGACTCTATGATGCATTCAAGTTTTATTCAGTAAAAATGAATATTGGGCAAAGGTAAACTATAACGGTTTCATGATGTGTTCAAATGTAATCTTATAAAAGGCAAGGAACTTGAGTAAATACAGCTGTTTAAATCGAGAAATTCGTTTTGACAGCAATTAAAAATAAATAGATATTAAAGAGGAAATTATCATATTAGGATATAGTTATAGATATAGGAAAAAGGCTTTTGCAGCAGTTACTTTAAAAATGTTTTCATGTGCAAGGTTATATTTAAGGTCATTTCATAAAAGTGTATGATTGAATTTGTTCTTATTCAAAGAGGACTGACTTTAAAGACTTCAGCTATTCATCATTCAACATCATTAAAAAAGCACACCAGCATCAGCCCAGAATTTCCCAATCATTGCATCCCTATTCATACTTAAGTATCTATGATAACAAGCCAAAAAGCCAAACTGAAATCATGACAACACTATGACGTTAGTTAAAGTGACGTTGCTTCAGCTGGTCCTTCAGCGGTCACTCTACAGCTCCTCTCTCCAAATCTCATCAACACGACTCTGACAAAGTAATCACTCGTCTCTCATCACGCTACACCAACTGACACTGCTCAGGCACTTAGTATGCACAGCTGCTGAGACACCTCTAAATTAAAAGACAGAGAGAAGTCTAACAGACAAGTGTCTTTGCAAATAGAACAAAGCTGTGACACGGTGGTCACCCACATTAGCAGGGATGCTAAATTGTGTGTGTGTATGTGTGTGTATCTGAGGAGCTTCCTGCATTTTTCATCTTGGACTCTTTTTTTTGTTGTTGTTTTTGTGTCTGAGTGACTAATGGGAACAACAATTTTTAAAATTGTAAAATTGTATTGAGAGTGAGTGCTGCAGCTGACAGCTGTGAAACAACCCTGCAATGTAACCACTCAGGGCACGAGCACATCGTCAGTGTATGTCCACTAAAAGTGTTTGTTTTTGCCACTGACAGGCTCAGATTGTTATTATAAGTGTCTGACAACATTATGGAAAGGACCCCTACAGAGACAGACCTTTTAATTCGGCCGCACTTTGGAAAGCAGAGCTAAATGGTAAACAAACATGGCACCACACCGGTAAGGTAAGACAACACATTTACATTTGCATCGTTTTCTCTATGTTCTCTGACATTTATCCTAACGATATGAGGCGGTCTTTGTGGAAAAAAAGCTTTTTTAGTGCACTTGAAGGTTGCCCGTTCAATTACGTTTTAACAGGTCTGACGCTACTATGCGCCCCGGCTGTATCTAGGCTAACGGCTAACATGCTAACTATTATTTTTATGTCACTAGTCACTTGAAACAAATTTAGGACGATAGGAGACAGGTTGAAATAAACCGAAATTTCCCTTTAAAGAGAAAGATCCTTTTTGTTTAACCAGAAACAGCCCCAGAATAGCTATCACCAAACCCACCAGACTTCATTTTAATAGCAGTAGCAGTTTTTAACAGAAATTTTATCATCATAAACACACTTCATTTAAAGTCGATAGAAACCAAACTAAACAAACAAAACCCATCTTGGTTCATTCTTCCACTGTTCCAATAATCAACAACTTTGGTTTGGTTGAAATAAACCCTTAACTCACCCAGTTAGATGTGAAAACATGCTGCCTCTATACACGCTAAAATTAGCGACTGTTTAGGTCAACCATGGTATCGGATCGGTATCGGATATCGGCTGATACTCAAAGCCACAGCATCAGGATCGGTATCGAAACTGAAAAAGCTGGATCGGTGCTTCTCTAATTTACATGTAACAATTTGAGAAGTTGTGACAGAAAAAAACACTCTTTGGTGCAACTGTTTTTATGCAAACTGTGATGCATAAATCATGGATCATGTCATCACTGTATATTTCACAATAAAGAATCTTCAAACTACATCAGAATAGATCTTACAAGACCAAAGAATATAAGCTAAACATTTTCCTCTCAGTACACGTAGGGCTGCAGCTTGAAAACTTTGCTCAGTGCACCACACAAACTCTCTCATGTGCAGATCTGAACCTGAACCGCAGTCATGCAAAACACAGTCAGTGAGCAAATCGATACCGAATGACCTGGAAGATGCTGAAGGCAAAATGGTGCTGTGTAAATCAGCCATCCATAAAGGCCAGATGTTCGTGCATTTCCTGAGCACAGGGAGACCCTACAGGTTATCTGAATACCACTGAAATCCTCACACATCTCACTGTGCCACCATCCACACTGGATGTTCAGTTGTTAACATGGGCCTGAATGTCACAGTGATAGGGACTTCCTGTCTCTCTGCCTGTAGTCTAAACCGCGTCTGATTAAATAACCCTAACAGCGGCTGCGTGAAGCACCAGCGTTCGTCCACCCGCTGTAAAAAGGAACTGTAACAAGTTCAGTGGGTAACATCTGTTCCAGCAGCTGTTACTTTAAAAGCCACTCGTGGGGCTTTTAGGATCTCTGTCATATAATCACATTCATGTCGGGAACACACGACACATTTTACAGCCCAATTATAGTCGGCCATGATGAGTGACTCAAGATCGTGGAACCTCGGTAACCATGGACACTGCATGCTATGTTGTAGATTTAAGATTCAAACCTCGTGCCTCCTGACAGACCGGTCAGATGGTCCAGTCAGCTGTGATTTTATTAAACACGTTAGATTCTATTCCTGTAGTTTGATGCCAAGGTGTGATGCCACACTTCACAAGGAATAGTGAACTCATCCTCAGTTTCCCATCAGCTCATCAGTCAGGGACACAGGCAGAGATCTGGGTGTGGGCTATAGGACAGATGTGTCTCTAACAGTGTCAGTGCACTAGTGAATTGTAGAGTTGAGTATGGAAACCTGGTTCCAACATGGCAGTGTTTCTTGTCTAAAGCCATGACAAAAAAAGGGAGATGCAGTTTAAACGCAAAAATAATGAAACATTTATCTACACAGAAAGAAGAATTTTAACGCAAGAAACTCACAAACAAACTGAAGTAACAAAGGAATGGGATTATCCGTATCCTCAACCCTAGTCCTCATGCAGTTAATGGCGGTGGGTATTTACGCACTGAGGCCAAGTGGTGAGGGAAAGCAACCAGAAACTGGCAGCCACCCCTTGAACCATGGACGTGCCCCCGAGACCAACTGCACCAATCATGTTCATCGAAACTAGACTAAACTACTAGCATGATTAGTCGTCTAAACGATTGAACGTCCACCCCCTCACCAGTCGGCACCGAAAATATTGGTCGGTTAAACCAATTAGTAGCCCTTTTTAAACAGGAATTGTGCAAATTTGCAGGAAAGCCCAATCAGTCTTCTTTCAGCATTGGCAGTATAAAAACAAAATCTAGGAGTGCAGCAAAATGCCGCCTGCCTACTTTTGTTCATATAGAATACGCCTTTTTCGGGGCAATGGGGGCGTGAGCAAGTAACAAAACGTGTAGCTCAGCATGTGACGTAAACAGTGACGTGGGAGGGAAGCCGCGGATGGTCAGTCCTTTGGCGATTCTTTCGTAAGTTGACCCGTTCTTCACCGTCCACGTCAGAGCATTTGTGAGCGGAGCGGGTGAAAATTTCCACTCCTCGCTCGCAGACCTGTCACTTTGCGCTGCTCGTCCGCTCCGCTTGGTTCTGCACATTCTTCGCTCCGCTCCGCTCCATCATAAATTTTATCCCACTCCACNCTATGGTACACAAATACAGTAATAATCACATATCGGAACAACGGGACATCGGACTAATGAGAGGTGGGAACAATGAGAGGTGGGAACAATGCTACGGCACCAGAAAAACATGAGCTTGGTAGATTGGGAAGCCCTCTCCCCGCAGTTAGGGACCGTTCTACACGGTACCGCTGGCAGGGTGGAAATAAGTCGTGTAGAGGAGACGGACCAGGTTAACCGGCCGACCTCTGAAGCCCTCTCGCCTCTCCCTGCAGTTAGGGACCGTTCTCCAAGGTACCGCTGCTTCTCTTCTCAGTTTCTTTTCTGAAGTACACAGTAAACTCCATAGTTTTGGAAGAAAATAGTGTGGGTGTGCGCAGGTGCAAAGATGCATTCTGGGTGGGGCATGAGCGACCAGAGCAAAATTGGAGCAAGAGATAAGGCTCCGTTCCACCTTTTAAAAAAAATAGCTGCTCCTCGCTCAACACAAAATCCTCCCACTCCCCGCTCCGCTCCGCTCCGCTCACATGCTCTGGTCCCCGTCATCCGACGGTTAATGGCCTCTTCGTTTGCGAGGACAAGGAGGGCGCACAATTCCTTGTCTCCCCAGTTGCTCATCTTTACAGTGTCTGTCAGGTTTGCGTTTCCCTCTTGCTACTAACTACTCGCTAATTCCTGCTATCAGCTGTTTCCTGTTTATCCACCGCCAGTGGGTCGCACGTGTGGCGTCATCAACAGCTCCTCCCACAAGTCTTCAACAGCCCCTCCTGTTGTGGAAGGCCGCCTCTGTCTTTTTAAACTAAAAGGGTTCCGCCAATATGTCTACCCTACGAGGCGGAAAATTGGGCACCTCGGATCAACTCGCCAATCCGGCTCTGTGTGTCTAAACACTTGCAACTTGCCGGCAAAACGGCCCAACATTTGCCGAAAATCTGGCAGTGTAAAAGGGACTAGTATTTTATTCATGTGCAAGGCGGCTTAACCATCATGTCCCTTTTTTAGACTAGTGAGCTAGTCTTAATTAAAGTTTTCGTTTCGCTGACAGGGAAATTAGTCCCCAGGAATATCCCTGATCGAAACACGAGTAAAACAACAAACAGGACGAAACCCAAAGGGGTAACGCCACTGAACCTGACAAGGGAATACCAGTCAGACAATAACTACCTTAAACTGATTTATCTCTTCACACACAAACCCGAAAAGAAAAGAAAAAAACTTCCCGGCTTGCACAACCCAAATAATCACGTCAAATTACTACGACTCCCCAAACAAAAGTACCTATTACCCGCTAAAAGACACAAAGGAATTACGCACGCCGAACCGCAATCTCGTGAATCCCCAGGGAAACCCTTTCAAAACCGAGTGACGTCAGCTCTGTCGACCACTTCATTCACCAATTTGGGTTCTGTTTGACTTTTTTGGTGAACATTTTACTACCAATTAAGGTCTTCTTTTTAGATTAATGAATCCAATACCTTTTTAAGGATCCACAGGAATCTTGCGTAAAATTAGTCTTTAAATAAGGAAAGAGTGTAAGATATGGAAAGTAACATTAAAAATAGATTAAACTGAAGTCATTATAGGACTCCATGTACACAAAGTAGGTGGTAAGCTCGTGAAGGTTTTGTAACATAAGGAGCTCCTTTGATATAGTTGTGTAATGAATTGCAAAACTATCAGTTTTCGTAGAGATCTGGTTTTACACTGTTTATCACATCGACTTTATTCTGCCTCACTAGACACCTCGCAGCCGGATCATCACATTTTATTTTCTAATCCTCCGTATTACTTTTTAATCTCAGAAACTGTCCTTTTTATGATGATAAATCTTTGCATGCGACACTTTCTTTCTGTC
Organism: Epinephelus moara; assembly: GCF_006386435.1. Lineage (NCBI taxonomy): Eukaryota > Metazoa > Chordata > Actinopteri > Perciformes > Serranidae > Epinephelus > Epinephelus moara. The sequence continues at coordinate 26,330,021 of NC_065522.1, read as the reverse complement.
AGAGTCCTTGATATGGTGGGATCTGCAGAAATAAAGAGAATTAGTACTTTATTCCGAGGAGAATTAAAGTGCGGGAGACGTGTTAAATATTCATGTGGGTTCTGAAGTGGAGTAGCTACTCTTCAGTTTTGGATGTTGCATCAATACGTCTTTTTTACAATGAAATATATTCTGACAATGGAAGCTGGAAATTAGACTTTGGAAGTCCATGAATAAAAATAATTGGAAGCCAAAGATGTTCAGATACAGATAACAGCTGTGATGGAGCAACACTGAGCCTGTTTACACCTGGCATCTGTGATTGAAACACATGTGAACAGCTGAGGCACGTTGCCATTTACACCTGTGTCTGTCATACGTATCCAGCTGACCACTTGACTTCAGATTTTGTTAGTGCCTTTGTCACTTAAACTAGAGGGTCATAGGGCACTGTGCACAGTTATTTCATCCACAGTCTCGCTAGCATGTTCGCTAGTCACATTATCAGTTGGAGAAATCACTGTAAACAGAATTCAACACGTCTCCCTCCACAGGGCAAAATGATGGACGGTCACGCAACACTTTGCCCATCTTGTCTTAAAATGGGCAAGGTATAGAGCCTGGCTTCCACCCACAGTCCAAAGACATGCAGGTTAATTGGTTGCTGCTGAAACATGAAACATGAAACCACGTTAGCGGTTGTGCCAGTACAGCTGGAGATATCACCGTCAGCAGAATTCAACATGTCTGCTTCCACAGGGCAAAACAATGGACTTCGTCTAACTTGTTATAAAATGGTCAAGTTATAAAACGTTGACGCGCTGCCACAAAAACAACCACCAAGTCCTGCATTGACGATGTAGTCCTTGTTAGAGACGCATCAGGACGCATTAGCGTTTAAACTACAAAAGATCGTGATCGGATCACAATGCGCCTTGGTGTATTTGGAGCTGTCCACTTGTGATCAGATCACCCAAGACGCCTGTTAATTCCAGGTATAGACAGCAAAGAATACAGTAGGAGCTCGCTAGCGGCGGCACTCAATTGGCGATTAGCGTTGGTAACGGCGTCCTGGTAGCAGGATGCATTGCCGCTGAAACATGCTAGCTATCCTCCAGTCTCCCCCCAGGTAGCCCTGGTGAGTATGCAACCTTATTTTGAGCTGCGAAACCCCATTAGCATTGTTAACTGTAATTAGCACCACTACCCGTGTTGACACCATGCTAGCAGAGCCAGTTAAAAATGCTGAATCGGCTAAAATAGAGTCCTTTACTCACCAGGGTGACCTGTGGGACGACCTGAAGGCGAGCACAATGTGCTCCACTGCAACATCGTTAGGTCGGGATGGTGTTATTAGCAGTAAGTGTCAAATGAGTAGTGCTGCCAGCTAGCTAGCCCCCACTTAATCCGGGGGGTGCGCAGTTTAGTAAACTAGTCATTAGCAAAATGTACCTATAGATTGACATGTGTAACCTCACAAAAAGCCTTTAACCGATTAATGGTTGACTATTGACATCCCTACAAGAAGCCTTACCACATTACATAACAGTGACTTTAAAAGTGAAAGTAAAAAAGTAAAAACACAGAGGTTCCGTAACTGAATATATCTTCCAAGACGACACTGAATGAGAAATACTTGTAAGATTTTGTTCATTTTTAAATCTCAGTTATCAGCATTGAGCCTCCAAATTCTCCCCAGCAGAGCACTTGATGTGTGCATAAAATAAAATTCCCATTAGTTATAAACCACTTGCGAACCACACTAGTTTTCCCGAGGTTAATTATGTTGGTTATAAGTGGATAATCACGATGTAATTGTATTCAGGTGTATTTGGCGGGCTGCTCGCTATCACCGCCATCGCTCCCCACTGAGATACTTTTACAGTGTGTTCCATGAAATGGCTCAAACACCCAGGGAGTTGGACGAGTGTGTGAGGGCAACTGCTGAATTTGTCAGAACGGTGTCCTGGGGGTGCCGAATCGCTCCACAGCGCTCGGGGAAACTCAGAGAGAGGTCACTGCCAAACTAGTCAGTGAGCTTTCTCGCTCCCTTCAGGAGGAGAGCAGAGGGAAGGAGGCCGACAGAAAAAGTGGAGAAATAAGCTTGCTAGCATGCGTCATAAACTTCGCAAACTGCAAAACAGCACCAGGCTCGCCCAAAAATCTGGCACTCACCAGCCCCTGAAAAGCAATTTATTAGACAAAAGCCACCCTTGACACAGTATTTCCACCCATCATCTCTCCATCTGTCCACCCTTGTTCCCTCTAACCAGACTCTATTCAGTACAGTAGATGATTAAGAAGAGAGAGATATTCTTAAAATAAAGATAAGGATGGATTACACAACGGGCCTACAGGGTACAGGCCCAGGGACCAGACCTCAAGGTGACACAAAATGACCTCAAAGAAACACAAAATGACCTCAAAGTGACAAAAGCCGATCTCAAAGACACAAAAATGCCTCAGATGGACAAAGAATGACAAAGAATGGACAAAGAATGACATAGATGAGATAAAAAGAACGGCTACAGAGAGACACAAAGTGATCTGAACGACTACATATATATGCAAAACAACTACAAAGAGACACAAAACAAAGAGACACAAAACAACTACAAAGAGACACAACACAACCACAAAGAGACACAAAACAACTACAAAGAGACACAAAATGACCCAAAAA
>NC_065522.1:26310079-26326762 GCF_006386435.1 Epinephelus moara | reverse complement strand
CTACAAAGAGACACAACACAACCACAGAGACACAAAACAACTACAAAGAGACACAACCACAGAGACACAAAAAAACTACAAAGAGACACAACCACAAAGAGACACAAAAAAACTACAATGAGACACAACCACAGAGAGACACAAAACAACTACAATGAGACACAAAATGACCCAAAAAAGATACATAACGACTGTAAAGAGACACAAAACAATAAATAAACAGGCAACACCACCACAAAGTCTCGGTTGTCATGCTCCTCTGTAGGAGAGGTGGTGGGGCCCCTATACATATCTGTGCCCAGGGGCCCCATCGTCTCGTAATCCGCCCATGAGTAAAGACACCATTGAATTATGGGATTCTGAGCTCAAAACCTACAACACACTGAAAAAGATAAACAGAGTGAATGGGAACAGTGGGAATAATTGTGGGGTGAAATGTAATGTAATTAGCGGTCTCCGTGGTGACATACTATGAGCCCTGGCGATGGTGCGTTGGAGGGGAAGATGATTTTCTGCGTTGGCTCCCTAAGGCCTCGTGCTTTTATCAACTTTAAACAGCTTAAGTGATAGCTCGCATACAAATAGCTGCCTACTGCACACAACTGATGCCAGAGCCCCTGAGGTGACGGTACAGCAAGGTAATGGAGTCGTCCTGATATGCTTATATGGATCACCATGAACACACACACACACACACACACACACACACACATATATATATTGACAGAGGAGACAGGCTGCATAATGCACTGAGCGCTACAAATAAATCACGTTAGGCTTTTCTCTGGTTTGTTGCTGCCGTCTGGCTACTGGCAAGAACAGATAGCAGGGTTTTTAATTGATCGACTGCGGCCACACAAACACACACACACACACACACACACACACACACACACACACACACACACAGATTCATCCAGCCGAGCCAAGAACTTGAGTGATTCATTAACATCATGGAAGGAGGATGTAAATCCACTCAAATTAGTTGTTTGGCTTACACTTTGTGATGTTCTATATCACCGCATTGTGGAGTGAACCGCATGCCGTGCTCACATCTCTGCGCTCTCGTAACAACTTCCTGCGAGGAGGACAATGCACTGTTTTCTAAACCATGGTTAAAACTGAGTGTCGCGTCCCTTTACAGACACAACAGAGGTCCCTGAGGGTGAGCGCAGCAGTGTGAGAGCACCGCAGTTGTCTGTGGCTTTTGATTAAGGGCATTAGGGTCAGTATATTCAGCAGAGCCAACACTTTAAGCAGCGAGCACATAAAACTCTTGGCACTGTGGATGGAGGCAGAGAGGTCTCACAGTTGCACAGACACAATAAAAAAGTGCAGCTCTAACGTTACGATGGCGAGATGATCACTGCAGATAGCACTGTTCACCTCTCCGCTGTCTGCTATTACAAATAGTGGAATTACACTTTTATGTGTTGTATATTTTGTTAACTGTTGTCATGGGACGTTTGTCAAAGCAGGGCAGAGCTTTCCACAAGCGCCAGCTGCCGGCAACACACACGACTACTCATTTAAATCCAGCCGGCTACTTTATTATATCATCTTCTGATTCTCAGGGTTCTACATTAGCTATGGCCCGACAGCCCAGGGCCACAGGAAGTACCTCTGTGGCCACTAAATACTGCCTAAGCGTGGCTCACTGTGGCCACACAAGTTTTATCAAGTCTCTTTCGAGAATGAGACTGCACGTGTCGATTGGCACCTCTCCAGCTACCACTCTTTAACTGCCGACCTTCCGTTTCCCAACCCAAGTCCCTGTGAACCGAGCTACTGCCGCCCTAATGTAGCACCCAACGTGGGGCTCAGGCGCACAACCCTGAGATCAAGAGTCTTATGCTCTACCGACTGAGCTAGTCGGGCTAGCACGGAGTCACGTTGTTTTCTTTGTATGTTTAACTATCACTTAGTAAATGGCACACTGAACCGAGCTAGTTAGCTGTTAGCTGTTAGCAGCGGCTTAGCAGCAGAGCACTGCGGTGTGTTTGGGGGAGCTAACAGCTAACGGAGCTAAACACAGCAGGACTGAGAGTTTCTATTCAGAGGAAGCGTTAAACAGTAGCTATGTTTCCATCCAAAAGTGATTCGAATCATTGGGAAATGCGCATTAAAAGAAATACGAATCCTCTGTGTTTCCATTAAATGTACGGACTTTGGTGAAAACTACGAACTTGCAAGAGTTTTCCACAGAACTGGAAACAAAACATGTCTCGCATTCTTCTTCTTCTACGTTTTCTGGCGGTTGGCAACCAGCTTGTAAATGCATTACCGCTTTCCCGACCCGGAGTGAGGACATCACCATGGAGAGAGGTGCGCTATGTCAGACTTAATTTGAACATAACTGTTTCCATCCCTGTTTTGCGAATCAACATTTTTTCAAATCAACCAAAACCTGGCTAATGCGAGCGTATTTTAGTTTGTGCGAATCAGGGGATTTTAATTCGAATTTTCCGATCCGATACTTCTAGATGCGCATCTAAACAGGCTGATGGAAACATGGCTAGTGAACTGCAGTTAAATGTGACAACACAACAAGTTAACAATACTTAAATATAATGTTACGTTACAGTTTGGATGTAACGTTAGCTTGATTTTGAAGCTACAGACACTTTCAATCACTCAGTGCGTTTTTATGCACAGTTAAGTTGAGCTACAGTTACAGCTCTACTAGGCCATTCAATTGGACTACTGTCCTTGTCCCAGTGTACAAGCACGGGAGGGGAATCCATTAACTGACCCAAGTATGTCTGACTCTGCTACAATAGGTGGCGATATGCCTCCTTTCAGCTTGTTAGCATTGGACCTTTCTGCAATTGACCTAAATATGTCACAGACCAAACAATGGACAAACAAGTTAGCTACGGTTAGCTAGCAGCTAACTGGCACCATGGTGGACAACGTTACAGCTCTGTGTATTTCATCTGTCCAAAAATGTACAGCTCTAGATGAAGATTTCACCATGTTGTTACTGGCTACTTCTTCTGTTACGCATTTAATGCTTTTGACTTCAGGGTCAAAGCCCGGGCGGAAACTGTGGAGCATGCACAGAGCGCCTCAGCTGGTTTGGGTCAGATTGACTGTATACATGCATTAGGAATACAACTCCCAATCACATTATCTGGGTGTGTTATTCTGACTTTGAGAAATTTGATTTGGTACAATTTCAGTCAGGTTAACATGTTTACATGTTTTTTAAAAGTCCGGTTTTAGTCGGACTAACACAATGAATACATTTTTTCCATTTAAAAAAATAAACTAAATACAAAACAATAAGAAACAGCAGTTAAGATTATTTTAAAATCAATCATGTATCTTTTAGTGGGACTTTTTTCTCTAGGGCGACCAAAATGCATATAATTATTAATTTCCTCAACGTTTTCATGATGCTTTGATTTTGCCACTAACAACTAGAGATGATAATAACAAAGAAAAATAACAACAGACTGTCAACAGTGAGACAGTGAGAAAATATACCACATGTTCACAAAGATGTTTTCATTCTGTCAGTTTTTAATTTATTAAAGTGTCACAGTTAAGGAAGTCTGTGTTAACTGTGTTAAATTGCCTTGTTGTTTCTTGTTCTAACATATGTTACATACGGGGCATCAAAAGTCTACTTTGGCCTCCAAATAAAGGGGCTTGGTAGCCAAAGAGGCCAAAAATATTAGCATCTATCCCTCAATTCTATTAAAATAGCTTTGATTAACAAATTGTGATTTGCTTTGCATGTACATTTCACGAGCACGAGCCTCAACTTCAAAACAATGCAAGCATGATGATCGAGAAATGGGCTTACGCTCTATATCAGTGGTTCCCAACTGGTCCGCTCTGAATGGACCTCAAGTGACTCGCAAACTTGTCAAGTTTGGAAAAAATCCTTTATTTTTTAAAAACAGTGAATTTCCGGCACAGAGCTTTTATTTTGAAGTGCTGTTTCCCCCTGTAGAGTGAGTGAGTAACAGACAGCTACCTAACAGAGACAGCAAACTAGCTCGACTACATGGCCGAACACAAGTATAACACTAAATATATTGAACTGTGTGGACCTTGAAATAATGACTAAGGAGAAACCTGGACCAGTTGGGAACCACTGCTCTGTATGAGTGTGTTTTTGCATGTGCTCAGCTGACACGATTAGAGAGCAAAAAAAGTTGTCTTCAGCGTTTGACAAATATTAGCAAAATAACTGATGATAAAGCTCATTAAAACAGAACTGATTGCACAGACAGTGGGCTCTCTCATTAGCCGGGCTACTTCGGAAAACACCAGCGGCAGGAACTTAACGATTGCGCGGTAAGCATTAAAAAGTCCACTGAAAGCGCTGCATTTTCCACACAGCTCACAGTTAACAGGCCTAATGAATGAATGATCTTTATTTACACTGTGCTTACAACAGCAGAGCCATCTCTAAGACGGGTTGCAAACACACACTAAAACAGGCAATGCTGTCAAAGTAACAGTCCGACATGTATGCCTCAGCCTCACACTGTAATTTCACGGGTTAAAATGTCCTAAAACGGCTTGTATTTTTTGTCACTGAACAATTATGCAACATGTAAGATGCTCCAAATCACTTTGAAAAATGAAATAATATATTACAGAACTTCCTGCAGTAACATAGCTATGACCAAATATATGTTTTTCCACATTATAGATGTTATCCATGGTTTAGATTTTTGGTTATCCTGTCATTAAGTTATTTTCTCCTCCTTTGTGTGGAACAAAGTGAACATTCATTCTTAAATCATCAAACTCAGCAACACATGCAATAATTAGGATCAGTGTATATGATGGAATAGTGGCATTAGAATGTGACGGAGGTCGGGCTGGGTACAGAACCTGGTATCTTTCAGGGTACTGACCGAATTGCATCAGCACTACCAATATCAATTCACATTATTAGAACCATTTCTAGCTAGTCCTAGTTTCCTATTATTTTTTGAGTCACTTAAGGGGGTGATCACACAGAAATGAGACGCTAGAGACGCGGACACTTCAAAGACGCTTGAAGAGCTAGAAGCGCTTATTCAATGCGCGCTAGCTACTGGCGTCTGACACTCAAAAAGTTGAAAATATTTCAACTTTTCAACGTCTACGCGCGTCTAAAAAGAAGCATCTACAAAAACGCGCGTCTAAAAAGACGCTGGAAAAACGCCTGTCTATAAAGACGCTTGAACGCCGGTCAGACGCGCCGTATCATAGGAAAACAATGGTTTTACTGGCGTTGCGTTTCTAGCGTTTCATCTCGGTGTGATCGCTCCCTAAATGTGCCTCCTGACCTGCCATCTTAAAGGCAGGTGTGGTAAAGTGAGAGTGGAGCGTGGAAGATACCATGAGGTTACAGTGTTTATCCACTGCCTACCTATGGTTAATCTTAGCTTTTATTGTTTGATGAAGTCGCTTAATATTCCATTGATTTGAACTTAGTTTTTGTAAAGACCTGTTGTTTGGAGAATGTTTGTTTGGGGCTCATTTTGAACTTTTCTGGAAGCCGCAATACACGTTAAATCAATCGTATTAGATTGTGGCACCTGGGTGAGAACGCCGGGTTGGAAGCAGGAGGTGGAAGCACCATGAAGCTCCCCGAAGTATTGAAGCCTCCCGTGAAACTCCAAATTCCCAGCTTAGAGGCACTTCGCGGCAGTCACAGTGTAGTTCAGCAGAGACGGTAGGGTTAGAAAGGAAGCACCACAAAATGCCCCCAGGCCAGGAAGCTGGCTGTGGAGCTTCGTCCACTTCCCAGAGAGCTGAAACCATCTTTGCAGCCCCCATCGTTTCTGTCCGTCTCGTCTAGTTTCTTTTCCATCTTATTTTAAAAATAGCCTTGTATCACTGCTGTTGTGATTGTGTTTTAAATTATGTACTTACTCCACATATTAGTTAGTTTCGTCCAGACAAAGAGCAAGAGAGACGAGTAGACACACGTAAGCAGACAGAGACTTCACTCTGTTTGATTGAAAAAGAGCTGAAAGGCAGAAGTGCTTGTCGATTACATTTTTGTTATTACAGAAAAGTAAAGTACCGAAAAGAGGTACCGTTGGGCACCTGTTTCAAATCCAAGGTACCGACAACGGCACCAGTATTGGTTCAAATGTGAGCAGCACCCAACCCGATGCAGAGGACAGAAAATTTAAGCTTTTACGGCCAAAATCTTTCTCCTGGGGATATACACCCCTTGATCCCTCAAGCTGGCTACTTTTTCCCACCAACTGGCAGAACTCTTGCAGAACGCCCTGGCAAGGATAATGCTGCCCAACTCTCGGCAACTCCGTCACACTCACACTGCCTCATTCATTGCTTATGTATCTGGTTTGGGGATCCATGCGAGGAAACATGCCCTTTCCCTTCCTCCTCAACAAAGGTTAGAGTTGCTAATTGAATTTCAAGGCCGCAGCTTTCAAGTCAGGAGACTAAATGGACTTATACTCCACGGTATGTACAGTTGGATCTTATGGAAAAGGTTGGAGGGGAATGCAGAGAGGCTGATGCTGAAGCAGAGACCTCAAAATGTGGGCTGTATCTGTTTGGTCCATGTTGATTGCTTGTCAGATTTGCCCACATTATACATGTACAGAAAGGTGAATGCTTTTAAATAAGTGCATGGACAGCCCCCTCTAGTGAACATGGAGACACAGGTTGTGCAGCAGATTGAGGGCAGAGCTGGGTCACCGTTAAGGCATTTCTTTATGTGCATGTTGATACAGTACAGTAAAGGCAGGGCTTGAAGCAGCACAGGAGAGTTTCTGCACACAGTTTGAATCAGTCCACAAAGAGATCAGAACAAATGCAAAGACTGCCTTCACTGCAAACGTGATGGGGGAATCAGCAGTGTCTGAAGTTAAGACAGCGTGTGTGCCTCTATGGCTTCATTACCAGGATATGGCACTGGATACCAGCACCTCGCTTCACTGGAAACAGCAGCTCATAATTAGCTCCTTTCACAGCTCAGGCTGAGATGTGTGTCTTTCCACTTGTGCCGACGGTGTGAAAACAACTACTTGGAGCAGCCCCCTCATCGTTTTTCCATCCACGTGTAGATCGGAGCGTTAAATTCGTGCTGTGACGGGACGGTCTGAATGACTGAGTCAGCTACAGGTGGCTAAACAGCGGCAGGCGTTTTCACCGTCGACAGCACTTCAGGGCCATAACAGTGCAATAATCTCAGGTCAATTCGTTCTTCGTTTTTGGGATCCGCTGCAGTTTGCTCAGCGAGGGCGAGCAAATGACAGTGATGTATGGACAAAAGCAACCTGCCTTTTTTAATTCTGGCAATGCCCTCCTTCTCTCTACTCCTCTCTCCTCCTCTCTCCCTCATAGCCTACTCCACTTCCCTTGCCTTGTTTACTCCAGTTTTACCGAGCCTATTTTTACCCCCTCGCCCAGAGGGCATATTCAAATACAGAGCTGCAACTGGGTGTCTCCCTCACGACCCGGCTGTCTTGCACTCTGCTCACACCATGCTCCCTATGTCGAGAGCAATCTGCTGTTTCGCTGCGTTATAGGAATCACGCGCTAATTTGCTTTTTGTCAAGTTGTCATGTGGCCTGATGTTAACCTGATTTAAGAGGTTTTCCACTTGTGTTAGGTTAAGTGTGTGGAAGCTGAGCGCCGAGCGTTTAGACGAACATGAGAACCCTGATTTTTTTTTTAATGCAAAATGAAATTACAACTGGATCACATGCTTGGAAAGTGGCTGTATTTTGTATTTGGGTGCATCAACCAGCAGGAGTCTGCTGCTATCTGATTTATGGTTATTCCTCATGAGCTGTCAGCACAAGTTATGAAGCATGCTGCTGAACTAATTCAGCTAAAACATCCTAAAAAGCCCCAGAAGTCTGGATGCAAAATAATCTGAGTCACAGCATAAAATCTGTCTTGTGTCATTTACGGGTCTGCAGGCTTGTTGAGAGTGTAGCATGATGGTGGTTGTGGGGGGGGGCTGGGGCTGTGAGTCTTACCGTCGGGGTTGGCACAGATGAAGACCCGGACGCTGCGGCCGGTGGGGACGTGGTGCGGCAGGGCGTTGATGTTGCCGCTGATGGCCGCCTTGCGCAGCGCCGACTCCCGCGGGCAGGGCTGCCTGCTCCCCACTCCCGACGGCCACATGGGGGGCGACTTCCAGCGTGGCTGCACACACACACACGCACACAAACGCACAGAATAACAGCAGCATGTTAGCGCGGCCAGGGGCGCACACACGCAGGCGCATGGACATGGCGTGCATGCTTTTGCGCGCAGATTCCCCCCTTAACCATCCACACACACGCGGGGCGTTAATTGTGGGGCAACTGCATGAGATCTAATAGGATTTTAATTTCCTTTATAACTCCTGGAGACAAAACAAATTTAAACATGTGGCCAAAAATGCACCACTTGTCATTTTTATCGCATAAAATGTAGTTTTCCCACCTTGCCACACTCATAACGCGCGTGCCACACACACACACACACACACACACAAAATAAGTTAGGATGAATCTGCCAGATCTTCTCCAAACACAGGAATGAGATTGAATGTGTTTGTTGTTGCATTCATGTGGTAGGGAAATAATAGTAATAGGATATTACGCACAGCCTACTACCGTCATGGTGCATGCGTAATTTGTATACATGTCCTTGGACGCATTCATGAATTTTCATGCCACTGTGGGACAAACAGACAAACAGAACGAGACGAGACAAAACTCGGAATAGACGAGCAAAGGCAAGCATCAGTCGTGTTCCCACCCCAGAGAAGATGCTTGTACAAAGGGCGAATAACCGCTAACAATGGTTATTCCGCCGGGAGCAGATGTCAAGTCGCTGGGTTTTCCGGAGTTGGTCTATCCTGAAATCTTTGTTTCAAAGGCGGAAAACCTCGAAAAAGACACAACAAAAAGAAGCGGGGAAAAGTTTGGTAGTCCGCTACTGAACACTACATACAAAAATCCTCTGAAAACAAGACAACTAGGGAAAAAATCACAGAGGCACCGCATCCACAGAGAGGACTTGACTACTAGTGATGCTGGAGACAGGCACAACAACAGGACACTTCTTGTTGCTCACATTCATTCGCTTCATTTCGTGGCTTCCGAAAATATCCAAGCGTCGAGGACGGTAAAAGGAAGATAAAAACGCCCATCAGAGTTTCTGTGGCCGAGAGACGACGCCGGGGGACGGTAAAACGGACGCCGTGTGTCGGAGTGCTCCCCTTGGCATCCTGCTGTCTCTGCGAGCCGACCGAGCTCTGGGAGATGGAAGAGGGTGAAGCCCGGGAAAATAGAACCGCTACTACCGGTGCAGATTTTCAAAATAAAACACTAATTCACGCATACAGGTTGCTACACGCTCAAAAAGACTCTCAAAGTGAACACGAAGACTGGTTTTCGATACACGATGAAATCAAAATGACGTACTTTTCATTTAAAGCGTGCTTCCCCACATTTATAGCTTCGTGTACTCACCTAGCTTGTCCCAGAATATGCGCTTTTACATTGAAGGCTAAAGCTGTAGTTCCGGTCTTGCTGTAGTTGTGTCAGTTTGACTTAATGGAGGCGACACAGGAGCTCTGGATGCTCTTTTAATGGTTTTCTCCCTGTCTCTCTCCCTCTCTCCTCTCCTGTAGACGGACTGGTGCTCACCCAGTCCCAGTTAAAATTGCACTGGACCGCGGAGTCAGCAGAGTGGTGTCGTTAGTGACGTTAATACTCTTACCAGTCACGAGCGCAGTAAGGTAACGGTCGGACACGTTACAGTTAAAGGCGTCGTAACGTTACCTGCTTTTCAACCAGCGGTTAAATGCTGAATAAAGTTTATTAGTCCACATAAAAGTCAATTATATTTATATTTTTTTACTTTTCTTGTTTGTTTTCGTCTAAACATCATTTCAGGGTTCTCACAGTCATGGAAAACCTGGAAAAGTCATGGAATTTCACAGCATTTTCCAGGCCATTTAAAAAAGTTTTGGAAAAGTCACTGAATTTTGTTTTGTACAATAAAATTGTTTCAGTAATCTCCCACAGAGTTCTGCACCGGGTCAAGTACCCGACAGGTAACCCGCAAAAAGCTGTGTAACGGGTAAAAATATAAATTCACGGGGGAAAATGAACAAAAATATATATTTTTAAATTTTTCAGAATGAAACAAATGAAAAAAAGAGTTCAGTATATAGCTGTGTTCAAAACCGTCCACTCACTCACTCACTCACTCACTATTCCCTATTTCGTGTTTACTAGTGCACTACATGGGGAACGACTGAACGAGATTTCGGACACTAACTGAAATTTTCTGAACGTCGTATACTCCTGTGACGCAAGTGGACGTGCCGAGCGTCATGTAAACAAACCGGGCGCTTTGAGGATGATCGAACTGTATGGTGGTTGTACTTTTTGTCAATAAATTGTTGAAATGTCAATGGTGTGGACGTTTGGTTTTGTCAGCTACGGTTGTGTGTCTGCATTGTGAGCTGTAATAGCCCACGATAGTGCATGAGCTACAAGCTACCTGGCTCGTGCGAGCTAAGTGGCTATTGTTAGCTTGTGAGCTAACGTTACCGGCTGGCATCCTATTCGTTTCTTTTCTGTTTGTGTATTAAAATAATGATTCCGGTGATTGTTTGGATGCTGCTGACCCAAGTCCTGCTCCTCAGGCAAAGACGGAGGCGAAGGCAAACATATCTTAGGCGTTTACGGCGCCTTTTGTTGATTCGCCAACGTCAACTGGTAATTAGCCAAAAAAAAATCTAAGCTAACATGCTAGCTGATATAAGCAAACTATTGGCTTGTTGCGCCTTTCTTCTTCTTCTCCTCTGGCAAATACGACCGCATTGCATTGTGGTATACAGGAGTAAAATGTAGGGTACATCGTTTGTTCACTCACATTTGCTGTGCATTGTGGGTATTTCATAGTACACTATATAGTGAATGAAATTAACCGCGGAGAATTCGAACAACAAATGGCCAACACACTATATAGTGCACTATATCCGTGATGGGAGCGATTTCGAACACAGCTTGTGTGTAATATTTTGACAACTAAATCACTATTATTAAGTCCCGCCGTCGGACATTGACTGGCCAATCATAACATAGCATCAGGCTCCGACAACAATAGCGCTGTGCTCCATCGTTTCAGATTTCCTTCATTTTGCTGGTTTTATGGATTTGGAGCTAAATGTTGTGCCTGGGGCACGCCGTGTATTAATGATACTCGTTACCTGGAGAGGTTGGAAAAAGATATACGTTTCTTCTTCCCTGTTCCAAAACCAAAATCAAACCCTGAAAAGTGTAGGGTTAGCTAGCTAGCTACTGAAGATATAGCCTACTGAATGTATACACATGCTGCTTTTGCTTTTTAATGATTATAACAGTGGAACAAAGACCGACCCTGCTATACAGGAACCAGTGAAGGGAAGCAGGGAAACATTGCTGATTTTCATCCAGCTCTGTGTCATCGCATTGCACGTAGATGAACGTTGTTTGACACCCGGAGGTCCAGGTGTTGGCAGCGGCACAGGGACGAAGCTAAACACCGTTCATCTGCACACACTGCGATGACACACAGCTGGTTCGATATCCATTTGATCCAATAATATTTGGAAAGTCTAGAAGAGCTGCACGATGTAATGTCTTTATCCCCGTTCAAGTTAGCGTAACACACAACAGGAAGTTAGCAAGTCTTTAGCGTGCCTCCTTTATGGGCCGCAGAATGCTAAAGTGGTGCCGACCATCCGGGTAATTTCATACGTAGCAGTTGAAAGCTGTATCCAGGTCTCTTTATACATCCATAGTGGGTCCTCTTTCTTTGTTCCTACAGTAACCCAGAATGGACGAATCAAACACCGGCTCTGGATAGGGCCATTTGCATTTTTGTGTCGGCCACTGTAGTTCTCCTACACTACTAAATCCTACAAACTGGTCCTTTGAAGGCCCCATATCACGCTCACTTTTAGGTTCATACTTGTATTTGGGGTTTCAACTAGAACATATTTACATGCTTTAATATGTAAAAAACACATTATTGTTCTCATACTGTCTGCCGGAATATACAGTATCCTCTGTTTGAAATGATCCGTTTTAACACCTGTCTCTGTCAGCCCTGGTCTGCTCTGATGGGTCAGTGGGTCTTATGCAGGGCTCAAATGGGGTCATGTTTACTGGTGTTGACAAGACGAGTCCACATGACCCTTCTTTTGTGGTATTCATAACCTTGTAAGTGGAAATTTTCTGAGAGCTTTGAGTTCACAAGTTCGTGGTCATGACTTCCCATCTTGTAAACACAAGCTCATGAGTTCCATTTGAAGGCAGCATCACACACCTGTACTTGGGTAGTGTAGCGGCACTTTCTATCTTTACAGACGGTTTCAATGGAGTTGTCTTGCTGGGCAGCAGCGTGGGTCCATGTTTACTTCCTGCCAGCTGATGCCATTAACATGCTGCCTTCAAATTGAACTTGTGAACCTATAAAGTCGTGCACATAATATGCTTAGCGTTCAAGTGGTTACCTCATGAAAGCACTGCTGCTAGGCAACGGCAACATGGATGCTACTGTCCTTGTCTAGAAGCCACTGAGGCTAACAATTAAGCAAGCTTGCTCGAGGATTAATGCAAAGACATAATGACGGAGGAAAAAGATGAGGCGTCAGACATTTACAGAGAAAAATTACGCAACTAAAATTACAATATTTTATAATAATATAACAATATTATTTATTTATAAAGTGCTTTACATGTCAATAATTAAAAAAGACGAGAAATGGAAACAACAACTTTGAAAAAAAACTGATAAAAACACTGTTGTATATAAAACTGAGGAAATAAGAGACAGTCTAAATCAGTGGTTCCCAACTGGTGGGTCGTGGTCCAAAAGTGGGCCGCAGGTCCATTCTGAATGGACCGCAAGTGACTTGCAAATGTGTCAAGTTTGTAAAAAAAACAAAAAAAAAACACTTTTTTTGAAGTACAGTGNACTGAGGAAATAAGAGACAGTCTAAATCAGTGGTTCCCAACTGGTGGGTCGTGGTCCTGAATGGACCGCAAGTGACTTGCAAATGTGTCAAGTTTGTATAAAAAAACAAAAAAAAAAACACTTTTTTTGAAGTACAGTGACTTTCCAGCACAGAGCTTTTATTTTGAAGTGCTGTTTCTCGCTGTAGAGTGCGTGACTAATGGACAGCTACATGAGAAATACAGCAAACTAGCTTGACGACATGGCCGAACGCAAGTATGACGCTAAATATATTAAACTGCATGGACCTTGTACTAATGATCAAGGAGAAATCTGGACCCCGTGGCTGAACCAGTTGGGAACTACAGGTCCAAATGAACTAAAAAAGTTTTAAAAAGAGACTTAAAAGAGATCACTGACTCGGCCAACCTGATTACCATATATCAAAAAAATGAACTTCCACGGCCTCCGACATTTCTGAAAACGCCAGCAGCTTGGAGCTTTGGAAAAATTTCCACTTACCAGTATGTGAATACCACAAAATCTGTAAACGTGATCCCATTTGAGGGCACCAACATACACTGCAAAACATTCCAACATGAAATACACAGGGTCCCATTTAGTATAACTGTGACATCACAACTTAAAAGCACGGTTTCAGAATATGGACTGTGTGCTTTTCTCTGTGGATTGAGAGTTTAGATACTTTCACAATATGTATATAGCACATCTAAACCTGCTTTATAGTACAAAAAAACACAATCATTTTTTACAATATGGGACCTTTAAAGTTTGTTCATGTTCTCTCATGAGAGGCTAATTTCTGAGGTGTTAAAACAAACCTGCTCCACAGGCATTTGTGAGAAGACAAACAGGCTTACTTTTAATATCAGCTACTTTTTTTGACTAACAGTTACCTGAGAATTCTTTGCCGTGGATGGGGGTAACAGCAGCAGCCCAGTGGAGGAGGAGGAGGAGGCTGAGGAGGAGTTTGAATTAATTGCTTTATCGATAAATGTACCTCTGCTCTGCAGCCTCTGGTTATTCGCGCTGGAAGTTTAAGTGCATTGGATTTGTACTAAACGGAATTGATTACTGTGCTGTTCTTGTGAGGGGGGAAACGCTGAACCATATATTTCCCCCCCTCGCCTCTCAGTCTCTCAGCGTTCAGCAAGCATTTCTCTGAATCTGATGAAGAGTGTCTGTGTCGCCTGAGCCTTGAGTTCAGCCTCTGCGGCATTAATGCTTTTAAGGTATAGATAAAAGAAGAGTCAAGCCTACGGATGCATAAGGACCGTGGCTAATATTTCATGTCAGTAAAAATAAGCTTTTAAAATCACTCTCAGCCTCTCATCTTTTCACATATCCAGATTTTAAAGGACAGAAAAATGTCTGTTATAATAACAGAAAGTGTGATGGAAAAACAGTGGAGGGACACTGACCTCGATGCAAGTTGTACGCTGCTATTATCTCATCGTTCCAAATCAATAACCACCACAAATGACCATTTACTACTGCAAGAAGCGACAAATCATGCTCCTTTTTCACATTTCATTCAACACATTTCAGCAGCTGCTGCACCCCCATGCACAGAAACATCCAAACACAACTTATCTAACTCATCCCGGCATATTTAAAAGTCTAGAGGACACATTTCCATGCCTACAAATGCCACATTTAACACACCATTTTATGTAAGATACAATAATTAGGCGCTAGATGACTTACTGTTTCTGCTGCAGGTCTCGAGGAAAGATTCTAGGGCTCTGCAGGCTCACGCCGACCCATTTAAGGCAGCCTGCGGGGCCACCGCCTCACACCAGAACAAAATTCAAGACTCCGGAAAAGCTCAAGTGGAGCACCGGGGACCGGAGCCGTGTTCCCAACAGTGTTATGACCTTTCTTTACTTGATTGTTCCGCTCCCTCTCATAATCCCCAGTCAGTTAATCATGAGTGCACCTGCACTGGATTAATGCACCACAGTGTTAGGGAAAGGATGCACTTTACCCAGCTTGTTGGCGTGATGCGATGTGGCAGGCGAAGAGTGTGTTTTTGGATTTCTGGCCCCTGTGAAAACAGCTCAGGGGGCCTTAAAACAGTAAAAATTTATAATCTCTGGCATGTTCTGGGGCCCCTCAACAGCCCCCTTAAATCATTCAGCATCTCTCCCCACTTTGGTGCCCTCTAAGTGTGAGCACACACCTTTGGGTGAGTGTTTGAGCGCGTGCGCGTTCAAGTTGTTGGGTTTATTGGCATGTGCTCGTTTTCCTGTCCCCCAAACCCCGGACCACTGTGAGCGAATGTGAATCACCGTGGTGACAAGATGCGATGTGTCATCTGGGAGACGCACAGACACAAAGGACAGACACTGGCTGTTCACTTGGCGAACGTCCACATGCACACAAACACGCCGACTTCACAAATGGCTGGTGATGGATGGTCGTTTCTGCGAAACAGCTGGAAAGGAAAGGAGGGAGTGGGAGTCGGGGAAGACAGTTGGGGATGTCTGTTTCTGTGAGCTTCCCATTGGCACCATTACATTAACTCCTTAATTGAAGTGCCCGCTCTGAACTGGATGCTTCTATAAGCTGACTCAGAGAACAAGCACACAAGGCTATGAGCTTTAAGTCCTAGATAGGAAATGTTAACGATGATGTGATTCATGCTTTCATTGACAGTAAACACGAAGTACGGCTGAAGGCTGGTGAGAGCGTCACTAGTTTTGCAGGTTATAATCCAAACTATTGGACAAATTTAAACTCTGAAATGATGGTAGTGCTTGACGAGAACTCATGGGATCACCAGTATCATTAAGTTTCATCCTCTGGGGACCATGAACATCTATTAATAGCAGTCCAGCCAATAACTGGTGGTTGCTCAAACAGCCAGCAGACAGCAAGGCTTAAGCATGAGTGGGGTATACACACTGTAAATGTTCTGCTCAGGCCATACTGTGTACAGAATTTAATTTTAATTACCAACTTTTATTCCCATATCTTTAATAATGGCACAAGACTTTGCTTCTGAGAGTGTTCTTCATCTCCAGTATGCCAATTAATGCATGTGTGTATTCTTGCATAACTGCGGAAGCTTTTTTTCAGCTACTGTGAGAAAAAAAGATCCTGTAAGTCATTTAAATTAGAACCTATCTGGAATAATGAGCTGCTTTCTCAAAATACAGAGAAACTTTCTTAAAATATTGAGTTAGTATCGTCTAGTAACTAATTTTGAGAAAGCTTCTCATTACTTTGAGATATTAACTCATTATTTTAAGATACTAAGTCATTATTTTGACATAAGTATAACATTATTTAGAGTTATTTTTATGAATTAGAGAAAATTTTGCGTTGTTTTAAGATTCTAACTCATTATTTTAAGGTACTAGGTCAAGATTTCAAGATAAGTGGGTTGTTATTTTGAGAGTTTCTTATTTCTGAAAGTTTTGAGTTATTTTGAGATTCTAACTGAATATTTTGGTAAAGTTTCTCATTACTTTGAGATTCTAACTCATTATTTTAAGATACTAAGTCACTATTTTGAAATAAGTAAGTCGTTATTTGAATTCAATTCAATTCAATTTTATTTATAAAGCCCAATATCACAAATCACAATTTGCCTCACAGGGCTTTACAGCATACGACATCCCTCTGTCCTTATGACCCTCACAGTGGATAAGGAAAAACTCCCCAAAAAACCCCTTTAACGGGAAAAAAAACCGGTAGAAACCTCAGGAAGAGCAACTG
>NC_065522.1:26307903-26309895 GCF_006386435.1 Epinephelus moara | reverse complement strand
GAAGGTGCCCGGTGTATTATAGGGGGGTCCTCCGGCAGACTAGGCCTAAGTCAGCCTAACTAGGGGCTGGTACAGGGCAAGCCTGAGCCAGCCCTAACTATAAGCTTTATCAAAGAGGAAAGTCTTAAGTCTAGTCTTAAATGTGGAGACGGTGTCTGCCTCCCGGACCGTAACAGGAAGATGATTCCACAGGAGAGGAGCCTGATAGCTGAAGGCTCTAGCTCCTGATCTACTTTTGGAGACTTTAGGGACCATGTGGCTACGCGATGAATTAAATCTTGCCAATTAATGACAACTGGTCAACTATTAGGGGGCATCCCTAATTTCGAGATACTAAGTCTTTATTTTGAGATACTACGTCTATTTTGATAGAGTGCCTCATTTTAATGACTCACATGATCTTTTTTTCTTCCCAGTGGTGGAAATGAGCTTATGAAGGAGAAAGGAGAGTAAATTAAATCTGAATTATCAGGGGATGTTCATATGTGCTTTAAAATGTGGTTCTGGTGATTGCAGATAATTTGAATGTAATTCATTTATAGAAACTCTAATATTACAGATATCACTGCGACCCTTTGATCTTCCTTCAGCATGTCCTTGAGTCCCAACCTCCTCCAGGAACATTGTTCTAGCGTGACCGTGCACTCTGACCCCATTTCTTTTCCTTCCTCAGTGTTAATTCCCACAGAGCATTGAATGAATCTGTATTGGATAAAACCCCTTCTACAGTAACATCCTCATTTTATTCGCCTCAAAATAAAGAGCCCCCCTTTTTTAATATATTCATTTACATGTTCAGGTTTGTCAGTAGTGTATGAATAATTAGGTAATTTTCTGATTTCCTGACTTCCATTTCAAGCTTGCGGAAGGAACAGATGCTGCTTACCAATTTATTTATGCAAAGTAGATTAACTTTGGCACCTTGCAAATCACCCGGTTTATTCATGAGTGAAGAGTCTACACAATCGATTAACGACAGCAGCTCTCACCGCTTTGATTGTGATGTGTAACAATGATTCGGCCACTTTGAGCATTAGGTATTTTTTTCTGTGAAAGCATCTGTCCTCCTCCACACTTCCTTCAGACAATGTTTACGTTCACACATCCGATAAGTCTACTCTCATAACAAAACCCAGGAGATACCCCGGCTATAACTGAATAAATACCCGGCAGTGAAGGCTTAGGAGGACTCAGACATAATCCTGCTATTAGCCAAGACAGGATTCCAATCAGAGCTCCACAACAACAGTTTCCCTCGCTCTTCTACTCTTTCACCAGCGAAGACCGGGATTAAGAGGTGACAGGCAACCTTCTACCCCCCATATGGGATCAGTGCAAACAGACCTGGGTTTAAAAACAGGTGTCATGACACCATGAAGTCATGACCAAGTTAAATGCCAAGTAAACACACATCTTTGTCTTATTATCTGTAGAGAAGTAGATCCTTAACATTGCAAGAGTAGCTACAGTACATCATATTGGTACAATGGTCAGCGGACAGTATGGACAATATCACTTACTCTACTATTTCCATTTGGAATAACTCACATCTTGTGTGTGTTTTAGAAAAGGCTAGGTCTACACTTTGGTACAGCAGTGCTTTGAGCTAAATGCTAACATCAGCATGCTAATATGTTAAGCAGGTATGTTTACCATATTTACCATCTTTGTTGATGTATAGCATGCCAACATTGTCAACTAGCAATAGTAGTTACGAGTACTAGTTTAGCGTGTTAGCATGCTAACATTAATTGGGAACTGCCCATTGGTCCGACAGCCCATTGGTCCGACATCCCATTGTTCTGACCGGGAACTGCCCATTGGTTCGACAGCCCATTGTTCCGACCATATTAAACTCATTGTTCCGAAGTCCGTTCCGAAATCATCATGATGCCCTGTGGTTAAGGTCTGGTTAGGTTTAGGCACAAAAACCACTTGGTTAGGGTCAGGAAAAGATCATGGTGTGGGTTAAAATGAAAAAGAAAGTGACAA
>NC_065522.1:26293040-26307869 GCF_006386435.1 Epinephelus moara | reverse complement strand
TGTTTGCGGAAATTTGAAAATAAAGTTTCTCAAATTGACTTTTGTCTCTTCATTGTGCACACTTACACACGAAATAGGGTAACAGTCAGCTATTTTTGAATGTTAGCACTGATTTCTCACATTGGATGGTGAAATAGTTGTAGTTTGAAAGGTCCGACCTAAATGAATAAAGATCGTAATTAACGAAGCATATGAATATTAATGAAGGAGCGCCTACTGAGCGCAGCTTTTTATTGATTGTTTGAATGTCGCGTGGTGGTCATTTTCGATTAAAGGCCAACGTCTCAGCGACGTCTTGGCAATGAGCAAACGCTCTCCCTGCTACGTCTTAACGATGTAAACTTGATACATCGGGCCGACGTCAGCCAGATGTATGTGTGCTATCTGGGTAGGGTGACCATATTCTGATTTCCAAAAAAGAGGACATTCGGCCAGCCAAGACATAGCCTACTTAAATGATACTCGCAGCTTACTCAAAGATGCCTTATCATTTTAATATATTTATATTTTATATGTATGGATAGAAAATTCAGTTATATTACAAAATAATATCTCTCAAAGACGAGTGTGGCGATCCGAGCCCGACGGTACCCGACAGGTCGGGCCGGGTTTGGTCAAAAATGTAGCTATAAATTGTATTCGGGCTCGGGTTGGATTTGGTCGGCTTTCAGTGAAAATGTAGTGTAAAAATAAATAAAATCCTATTGTCTGTCCTGTTTATTGTTTGGGCGCTGTTATTTACGTGACAACACCTGAACATAACACACACAGACACACATTGGCTGTTTGTTTCTACCTCTCTCCTCGCTGGAAGTCTCGGACCTCCCGCCGCCCGCCTCCGCCTTGATTAAACGCTGAAAATAAAATAAAAGAGGAACACAGGTTTTTCCTATTTTATCTTATTTTGTTTTATTTCTCCCTCTCCTCTCGCTGGAAACGTCGAACCTCCCGCCTCCCGCTCCCGTCTCAAACATGGAGGTCTCCCTCTCCGCTGAGCACGCCCGGCCTGTTAAATAGCCTGTAACCACAACAACTGTGTGACACATACTCAGTGCTTTGGTCATTAAATAATGTCGGGCTCGGTTTGGGTTT
Organism: Epinephelus moara; assembly: GCF_006386435.1. Lineage (NCBI taxonomy): Eukaryota > Metazoa > Chordata > Actinopteri > Perciformes > Serranidae > Epinephelus > Epinephelus moara. The sequence goes on along the minus strand of NC_065522.1, from coordinate 26,306,777 downwards.
GGCAGAAATATGCTGCCCGTGCCGCACTCTAACACACACACACACACACACAAACACACGGAAAACCGGACATTATCATCAGTTTATAAAAAAACCCCGGACGGGACGTGAAAAGTGGATATGTCCGGGCAAAAGAGGATGTTTGGTCAGCCTAGTGTAAGCATGCTAACATTAATAGGTAGCAATATCATTTTAATGTTTAGATGTTTAGCAAGTATGTTTAACTGTGTTCACCATCTTGGTAAGGAGTGTTAGCATGCTAACATTATTAACTAGCAATACATAAATGTTTAGACATTTAGCTGGTAGCTATGTTAACCAAGTTCACCATATTAATTTAGCGTGTAAGCATACATTGTTAACTATCAATAACATCCCAATATTTAGATGTTTAACAGTTATGTTAACCCTGTCTACCATCTTAGTTTTGTGTGTTAGCATGTTAACATTATTTACTAGCAATGTGTTCACTGTCCTTTTTTCGTGTGTTAGCATGCTAACATTGTTAACTAGCAATAGCATGATAATGGTTAGAAGTTTAGCTGGTGGCTATGTTAACCGTGTTCACCATCTGTATTTAGCGTATAACCTTGCTAACATTAATGACTAGTACTTATATCCTAATGTTTACATGTTTAGCTGGTAGGTGTGTTTACTGTGTCCACCATCTTTGCTTAGGGTGTTAGCATGTTAAAATTAATAACTAGCAATAACATGCTAATGTTAGGATTTTTAGCAGGTGCGTTAACTGTGTTCACCATCTTAGTTTAGTGTGTTAGCATGCTAACATTAATAACTAGAAATACAATTCTAATGTCTAGATATTAAGCAGGTATGGTAACCATGTCCGCCATCTTAATGTAGCATGTTAGCATGCTAACATTGTAAACTAGCAATAAAGTCCTAATACTTAGACGTTTAGCAGGTACATTAATCATGTTCACCATCTTAGTTAGTTGTTAGTTAGATGTTTAGCTGGTAGCTATGTTAAGCCTGTCCACCATCTTAGTTCAGCATGTTAGCATGCTAACATCATTAACGAGCAATAATATTCTAATGTTCGTTTGTTTAGCAGGTATGTTAACCATGTTCACCATCTTAGCTCAGTGTGTCTGTATCTCCTGGGTTTTGTGTGTTAGTCTAGTTCTTCTTTTAGTTTGAATGCCAGTTTGTATGTGAGAGGGTGGCAGAAAGATGGTGAGGCTAGCTCTGACTCTTTCCTCATCAGATCAAACTTTAAGATGGTATCCAGTATGGACAGGCTGCTGTCTTTCCTCTACTTCCGGCATGAGTCTGAAAAAGGCAAGGTACGTTGATGTGTGTGTATGTATGTTGATGTGTGTGTGTGTGTGTGTGTGTGTGTGTGTGTGTGTGTGTGTGATGGGGTCTGCTGTTGTGAGGAAGTGGCAAACCGTGTTCACTATCTTAGTTTAGCGTGTTAGCATGCTAACATTTTAACTAGCAATAACATCCTAATGTTTAGATGTTGTCTGGTTGTTCACCATCTTCAGCTTAGTTCGTTAGATGCTTCCATAGTTTTTGCTTTCATGTTTTTGCATCTGCATTGTTATTGAAGCTGCAGCACGTTTCTCCTCATGAAAATATTTTGGACAGTTGCTTAATTAATCAATAGTCTGAAATTTGCTTGAAGTTTTACTGGAATCATGATCATTTTCGGCAGCAACACATCTCGTCTCAGTGTATGCTGTGGATGCATTCTCGAGAAAGACACTAAATCAGAGCAGCTCACTCATCTGATGTCACTCTGACAGGAGTATCAGCCAAATATCTGAAGCCAAAATATGGATTATTCAAGAATTCAAGCCAGATTCAAACAGACTTTTACACAACATGTACAAATCTCCTCCTACTCCTCTCGCTAACTTCCCTCAGAGTGTGAATCCTCCACCACAGCCAGCACCAGCACCAGCCAAGACACTGTAGTTATATTTGGTCACTTGGAGTGCGAGATGCATTTCAGCCGTTTGTGCATTTACCTTTGTGCCAAACCAAAGCCTAGGTGAGGACCGCAGCTATTTATGGCCACATCGACCGTGGCACTTTTCACCGCTCGCCAATTAGCGGTTTTGTTTGTGCTCCCACTGTGACCTTTGGTGCGTAATTAATTTGAATTTTCGTTGTTTTCTTTTTTTTCAAGTGGGTGAAAGTGAGGTGTAATGATTGCAACACAGGCACAAAATACAAACATGCGAGTATGCACACATCCACACACACACATAGAATACACATCAGTGGCATGAGTAGACATATGTTTGTGGACCTAGACAAACAGGAACACCCACAGCGAGGAGAGTATTTGATTCAAGTGTTGAGCTTTTGTAGACTGTTTAAATGGAAATCAACAGATTCAGATTTAGTTGACGCTCGTTGGTTGAACATACAGTTAAAGTTAACTTCCTGTTTTGCTGTTAACGTCATAAGTGGGATGATTTGATTGCTGCCAAATTTCCATTTCCACTCAATCTGCTTGTAATGTCGTAGCCATGAATCTGACCAATATGATACTTTGTTCTGGATCAGACTGCTGCTGAAGTGTGCTAACTTGAAGCTCCTCGAAGCCACACATGTGCATGTGCTTGCATTTAAATATGTGATTTAAAAATGGCTTTCATTGGAGGCATGATGAACAAGAGGTTATACATTTTAATTGCTTTTATTAGGAGATGTTTTTTGTTTTTATTTATTTATTAGGTGAAGCAGGCACAAAACAAGTGAAAGACATGACTAGGACAACACTATGTGGGAGACAAGACCTGTAAAATAACAATTAACACACACAAAAGACAAACACAGGCATATTGGTATTATGGATGTTGACGGTGTTGAGTGGCATTTTGAGTGTTTGTTGTTGTGTGTGTATGAAGTTGAGTATTAAAAAAGGGGGTGCAGCACATTTAAGTTTGGAAAATGGGAGACAGAAAAATGAATGAATAAACATTTTAACAAGAAAAATAAATAAATATGTAAATAAAAATTAAATAAAACTTTTTTTAAAGAATTTTTTTTACATAAAAAACAATTTTGACAAGAAAAATAAATAAATAAATATGTATGTAAAAATAAATTTGACAAGAAACATAAATAAATAAATATGTATATAACAACTAAAAAACCTTTTAACAATAAATAAATAAATAAATATGTATATAATATATATAAATAAATAAAAACTTTAACAAGAAAATAAAGTAAATAAATAAATGTAAATATGTAAATAAAAAATAAATATAGTAAAAAAATTTCACAAGAAAAATAAATATGTAAATAAATATTAAATAAAACTTTTTAACAAGAAAAATAAATAAATAATTATGTAAATAAAAAATAATTTTGACAAGAAACATAAATAAATAAATAAATAAATATGTATATAACAAATAAAAACCTTTTAACAAAAATAAATAAATATGTATATAAAAAAACAAATAAAAAGTTTAACAAGAAAATAAATATTTCAACACGAAAAAAATAAAATAAATAAATAATAAAAAATAAATACAGTAAAAAAAATTCACAAGAAAATAAATGAATGAATGAATTTTTTTTAACAAGAAAAATAAATAATAATAATGATAATAATAATAATAATAACAATAATAATAATAATAATAATGATAATAATAATAATAATAATAACAACAAACACTTCATGGCTACATGTAACCGGTGCACTGTAGTGTTGTTTGCGTTGTGTTGATGTAAAGAGGATCAGACCGTGCATATCTTTGGAGGCGATCCCCGTTTATTCCTGACAACAGCACAAAAAGGCGGCCACGTTGCATTCAATTAAGTACAATAAAACACAGAAAACGTACCTGACAGCAAGAGGCAAAAACAAAATCCTCGATCAAACACATCTGTACAAACTGGAGCTCCCACACGAATTAAGTGACACAGGAATATGTGAGTATAAAATGAACTTATAAACATAGTGTAACAGCACGAGAGCAATGTCGCTTACCTCTCCCAGGGAGCACAACAGCAACAGGGGAGAGGTAAGGCAGGAGGCATACAACTGTTTTTCAATCTTTATTCTCCAAATCTTTCCCAAAAGTTGCCTCAACCAGTGCCGTCAGTTTCCAATGAAAAGGATTTAAATTGCGTAATATTACCACTGAAACTGGTGCTCGGAAGTCAAGGACATGTTTCTTTATTTAAAGTATGTGACTGCGATATCCAAGAATAAAACCTGCCAGAAATCAGAGAAACACAGAGAGATAAAATGAATGAATCTTGCAGAGACGGCCTTGGTGCTGAAAACCTCACTTGGCCCTGCTGTGGAGATGCCAAAACAAGTACTTGGCAGTGGGCTGTATATTTCTGCATTTAGAGTTTGTATACCGCAGTGAAGTGAAATCACTGTTCCCATTCCACCTGCTTGCAGAACATGGGAGCTTTAACGGCACGGGATCCATGACAACGGTACTAATTGGGCCTGGTTCTCTGTTCTTTTAGTTTGAACGCCAGTGAGCTGGTTGAAGTCTGTTTGTGTGTGAGAGTGTGACAGAGAGACAGCGAGGCGGGCTCCGACTCTTTTTCCTCATTAGATCAAACTTTAAGATGGTATCCGGAGTGGACAGGCTGCCGTCTTTCCTCTGCTCTCGGGATGAGTCTGAAAAAGCAGAGGTGTTTTTGTGTGTGTGTGTGTGTGTGTGTGTGTGTGTGTGTGTGTGTGAGGAAGTGGCAAACTGACTTAAGCACAACATAAGAGTGTGTGAGGCAACCACCGAGAAATGTAGCATAAATAATGTAAACTGTAGTAGCTGTTTCTCTCTTCGCAATTTAAACTGTCAGGCTGCCAAGTGTGCGGATGGCGGTAATGGCCACATATCTGCCAGTGCATTAAAACAAAGCTCTCCGCTCGGCTCTTTCTCTTTATTAACTTTGTTTTTTTTGTATTTAACTAGCAGCAGGAAACTCCTGTGATTGCTTATTTTGCATCCTGTTCGTTAAACCCATTTAAAGCAACGTATGTATGCAATTTCATGTTTGCTGTCATGTCATCCTCCTCAGCAGCTGAGCAAAAATACGTTTGTCGTGTGCTGAATTATTTATGTGCTAAATACGGCTGCTTTAACACGTCATATTCAATAAGGGCTCAGGCTCGCATATATCCACTTTAGGAAACGCAGTCACGCAACAGCAATGTATTTTGTGCACGCTGGCCTCGGTGTGGAAGACAAACCAAAATAATTAGGAGCAGCTCGCGGGGGTTAAATTATACACAGAGAAAGCGACAGATGGAAAGCGAGAATTCAAACGGCGAAAGACAAATCATCCATAATATAAAAGGATCCATATCTTTACAAGTTTCTCTGTTATGTTCAGTGAGCACATCCTGTCACATGCCTCCTGATTTCAAAGAATTAATCTTGTGGAAACGGATCCCCTGATGTTCCCGCCGTCCCGCTGACAAAAACAACACAGAAAACAGCTTGTCGGACTCGAGAGGTGGAAGGAAGAGCAGCAACTGTGGGAATAGCACTGACTTAAATTCAGCTTACTTGGAGACGTTGCAGAGCAGACGTGTGACAGCGTGCGTGGCTGTAACCTATTGTCACATTAATCTAAAGATGATGGGTAGCCTGCTAATTCTCCGTTCTTGTCATGTGGGATTAATATGATGTCAGGACGGGAAATATGACCCTCCATCTGGTGATAATTAGTCATGTTAGCTGCTGTACGTGTGACTTTAGAAAGAGAAGTCTGTGGCTCCCATTTAACTTTGTGGCAGTGACATAAAACATCAGTAAACAATACCAGCATCAGGAGTGTCATGTGGTTTGAGAATTCATGACTTGGATATATCTTCATAGACAATGAATCAGCTCTAAGACATAGAAGAACAGTACTGAAAATGTTGACATGAGCCAAGAACAGTGACAAATAACGAATTAATTCACCACAGAATTCACAGTTGTCTTCTGTGGAGTACCGAAGAGCAACATTTTGCCACATTTAGCTTCAAACAACGTTTAAAAAAAGTGGTGTGAAGTTTTTAAAGTCACTTTTTACCACATTACAGCAATATTTGAAATGTGTTAAATATATTGTCACAGTTAAATCTAAATATTAAATATTAAATCTAAATGTTAAATGTTAATGTATGTTTAAGTGTTCATTTTCTCCAATTAGATTGGTTTTAATTCGTTATTTGATGCTATAAACACAGTCTGACCACCCAGGGTTTTTTTTTTGGTACTTACGCTGACCAGCAGTGTGCATTTGCATATTAGCTAAATATTTAGTTTCACCAAGCACATTTACATTTAACATTTAAATTTAACATTTAGATTTAACATTAAGATTTAGATTTAGATGTAACATTTAGATTTAACATTAAGATTTAGATTTAGATGTAACATTTAGATTTAACATTTAACATTTAGGTTTAACATCCAGCTGCTTTGAGCAAACTGTGCAGCACCAGGAACAATAATGTTGCCAAACAGAAGACTGAGTCCTGTAGTACAAAGAGTAAACATCTGAACACAGCCAAAGCCTGACACAATTAATGCAAAGAAAACTTGCCATTCTGGTGCTGTCGCTGACAGACACGAGGGACCGTCTTTACGTTGTGTTGACACAAAACGCAATGCAAATTTTCATGATTTTGAATGCTAGAATATTTTGTGTTGACTGGCATCATACACGCATGAAATCGCTGAATCGATGAATGAACTTCCGCTGGTTCATCCTCGGCATCATACGTCCCCGGGTGATCTCATGCTGATTGGCTATCATGGCATGAATCAGTTGCCGAAGTTCAGATTTTTCAACTCTTGATGCGAAATTGCACTACTCGCTTCATTAACGCGGCTTAATTAACATATTTCGCGTCATTCACGTTGCATCTACTGCACCACCAAGCTGGAATTCGCGTCTAATCAGGGCTTTACATTGACTTTACATGTAATTAATTTGGCAAATTGTTTTTTAGCTCCAGGTGGGAACACAGCATTACATCGCCATGGCCATTTCATTGTGTCAATTCGACAAAAAATCCTGAAAGGCGACCTAGCATGGAAGCAGATATTATCTGGGAAGCTAAGCAAAAACACCATGTCAAGTAGGCCAAACCCAACCCAAACCTGAACACCATTTGTAAAACTATGTAGGAACCTGGCTCGGCCTGTCCGTTACCTTCGGGTATCCACACTCCAGTCTGCAGGCAAACAGCTTTAAGCCAGCTGACGTGACAAAAGTCTTTTCTTTCCGCCTCTTGCTTGACGTGATTTTGCCAAGTCGGACATGCTCCCTGATCAACTTTACAATCAACCACTCGCAGCCCTCTGACATCATCAGTGTGCTGCTAGGTAGGCTGTGCTAACGAGTAAACTTGCCAATAGGCTAGAATTTTAGCGAGTTATTTTGCTAAGTAGGTAGGCTGTGCTAACGAGTAAACTTGCCAATAGGCTAGAATTCTATAGAGTTATCTTGCTAAGTAGGTAGGCCATGCTAACAAGTAAACTTGCCAATAGGCTAGAATTCTATAGAGTTATCTTGCTAAGTAGGTGGGCTCTGCTAACGAGTAAACTTGCCAATAGGCTAGAATTCTAGCGAGTTATCTTGCTAAGTAGGTAGGCCATGCTAACGAGTAAACTTGCCAATAGGCTAGAATTCTAGCGAGTTATGTTGCTAAGTAGGTAGGCCATGCTAACGAGTAAACTTGCCAATAGGCTAGAATTTTAGCGAGTTATCTTGCTAAGTAGGTGGGCTCTGCTAACGAGTAAACTTGCCAATAGGCTAGATTTTCAGCAAGTTATGTTGCTAAGTAGGTAGGCTATGCTAAAAAGTAAGCCTGCCAATAGGTTAGATCATTGTTAACTAACAAAGATTTAGGAAAATAGTATTTTTCAGTTGCAAATACCTGCTATCAACACATTTTCACAGCCTACCTACGAAGCAAGCTAACTTGCTAATCTTGCAGCAGCTCATAAGGATTTTCTTCAGTGTAACTGAGGATTTTGTCTGTTTAGGTGTGTGTCCTGGCTGTTGGTTGATTCAGGATGTAGCATGCTATAGTGCCATTAAACCTTATGTGATTTTAAGTTGAATCCTCCATCATCACTTGAGCTCCAAAGAAAGAGACCTCCACTGCATCTTTCCCTCACAACGGCGATGAAACAAAATGAGGTGTTTAAAGTGTGACGTACAGCGTATCAAAGACATCTGGGGATGTATCTCTGCAGCGACAGATCTCCTATCGCCACCATATGTTTGTCCAGTGAGCGTGACGGATGCGGCAACAGAAGCCCTCAGCAGTCATGAATCTGAGAAGATACCCACTCGCTCTGAAGTATTTTGTGTATGTGCTTTAAAACTGTGTGTGTGCAGGTGACTGTAGAGTTTACCCAGTAAACAGACAAAAGAACAGGAGGGAGGAAGATGACACTTGAGTCCATCATGCTTGAAATCTCCCGTCATTTCTCATTCGGCAGTAAAACAGTTAGTTTTTGTCTCTTTGTGCTCCCGCTGTCTTTTAGTGAAAACACAAAAGCAGTATTTATAGTCATGGTGTGTTCCTCTTTGGATCTGGCTCCACTTGGGAATTGAGGTTAAACAATGTGGGTCGCAGTTTTGTCAAAACACGAGGTAAATCAACTTTTTAAAAACCTGTTGGGAACAAAAGAGGGTTTAAATTTATGTTTCATGTGTTCGTTAATGTAAAAATCTTCATAATGTAATTATTACTTCTCCAGATAGATGGATACGAGGTGGAAGAGCTCGGCTTGGTTTATTATGAGACGGCTGTAACCAGATGATGTGAATTTGAATCGCAGCCAATCACATGGGGGTGATAGATGTGCTCATGTGTGAGGTTATGTGTGAGTGTGTGTGTGTTCATAATTTCCCTCTCCTCGTCGGTAAACATCCATCCTCCACAACCCCGCTGGTTGAAGAGCGCGAACAGATGAAGCGTCTGAATTCTACGCAACCTGCAGGGATTCAAATGAGGGTCAAAGGTCACAATAACAGGAATCACAGTGTGTTTCATTTCCTGCGGCAGACATGCAAAGAGCTTTACAATAATTCATGACAAATTCTGAATATGAATGCACGGGGCTTTTATTTTGTATGAGTCGCAGGCTGTGCTGGAATGAAAAAGGCACCTCTATGAAATTCTTTCATATGTTTGGAGAGGTGTCCTCTAGAGTTTGGACTTTCCTATCACATCTGTGAGACTCAAACAGCAGCAAATGCCGAATGCTAATACGCTTTATTGTCTCACACTCGATAGATAACATATAGCATTTTTAAGGGTTTATGTCACTGAAACACATTGCACGTATCCATTACTTCTAACAGACATGCTGAAAACATTTCTTTGCAAAGTTAAGGATGCCCAGTTAGGTTTTGTTGTATTTTATATGTAGTATTTCTTATATTCACGTTAACTTGCTAGCAGTCTTTTTCTTCATGGCCTTCGCAAGTGCGATGATACCATTAATTGTATAAATAATGGACGTAGCTTCTGTGACGTCACCCATTGGTTTGTTGAGTGCTGTTTTGAAGCCTCAAGTTTGGCATTTCTTCTGTCGCCATCTTTCTTTTTGGAGCCAGAAGTGACCATATTTGGACGAGCGGGTTACTCAAGTGGCCTGCCCTTAATTATGCATAACTTTAAGCCTTAATAAAATGTAAACGGGTGAGTTATATGAAAATTAACCTCCTGTACAGTTGTCATAAATGTTGAAACTAGCTATAGAGACCAAAACCATTTTTGTACCAGGCTGTAAACTGAAGTTGGGCATTTTAACATGGAGATCCATAAAGATTTGCTCCGTTTGGAGCCAGCCCCAAGTGGTCATTCACGGAACTGCACTTTTTGGCAGTTCCGCTTTGGCTTCGCTTTTCAGCTGCTTGATTGTTACACCGCCACCAATAGTAACAAGCTGGCAGCAGACATGTTTATCACGTTGCATTTTGACATGCAGACTAAGCTCAAAACTGATAAGACATTCTAGGTGAAGTAAGAATGTCATTAAAACCACCCACTTCGAATATTATCACTCAAATGAATAGCCGTTATCAGTGGTTATCAGCCTCAAAGATATGGGGAAAAGAAAGGGCGTGCTACATCTACGAGCTGGTTCACAAGGCCGTTATCAGTTGTCATTTGGAGCATACGTATGAACACATTTATTAGCCATGTTTCCATCAGCCTGTTTAGATGCGCATCTAGAAGTATCGCATCAGAAAATTATGATGGAAACACCAATATTCAAATTAAAATCCCCTGATTTGCACAAACTAAAATACGCTCGCTTTAGCCGGGTTTTGGTTGATTCGAAAAAATGTTGATTCGCAAAATGGGGGATGGAAACAGTTATGTTCGAATTAAGTCTGACGTAGCGCACCTCTCTCCATGGTGATATCCGCACTCCGGGTCGGGAAGGCGGTAATGCATTTACAAGGTGGTTGCCAACCGCCAGAAAACGTAGAAGAAGAAAAATGCGAGACTTGTTTTATTTCCGGTTCTGCGGAAAACTCGCGCGAGTTTGTAGTTTTCACCAAAGTCCGTACATTTAATGGAAACACACAAGATTCGTATTTCTTTTAATACGCATTTCCCAATGATTCGAATCACTTTTGGATGGAAACATAGCTGTTGTTAGGTTGCGACCTCTAGTGGTCATAGTTAGGTGTGGTAGAAGCAAAGGAGAAATTCATGTTAGGTAGTATAAAGACCGACAAACTCTGCGAATGGAGGAGGCCAGCGTGGTGTTGGGTCAAACAAGCACAAGACTTTCACCCAGGAGACAAATATTTGTGGCCAGTATGAAACCAAAAGTCAACACTGATGTTACACACTTAACCGGCGTCATGTTACTTTACGCAATGAACGTACCACGATCTTTGTAGAAACCTAACCACGTAGTTTGGTTGCCTAGACCTAATGAAAGTGAAACTGAAATGAGCGGATAACACATGCTAAACCTACTAGCAGGTGTAGCAGGACCCTTCTAACCCATATGTACGAGGCTGAATACCCACTAATAATGGCCATTAATGGGCTGGTAACACTGGAAATGGTTGCTTAAAATGTCAGAAGTCGGAGGTTCATTAGCCTTGTTAGCATAACACAGCCTTAAAACATGCCATTAGTTCCATTATATTGGAGAGAAGGCAGACATCTCTACAGCTGATATCTCCAATACTCTGCAACTCACACCAAAACAATCTAGACCGATAAATAGTGCTACAGGTAAGAGGGAAAATAAGTATTTTTGATTTCACGGTGAACTGCCCCTTTAATTTACTTGTGGAGAGTAACCTGGACCTTTGCCTTCCTTTTGGTTCTCACACCGCAGCTTTAGAAGTAGTTAGAGTTACAGTTAGGTATTATGTGGTTACCGTTAACATAAGGTTAGTCGTGGTCTGGTTGGGTCCACGAGATCCACAATAGATTGAGCACTTCCAACAAATAATAGACATCCCTTTCCTTTTTGTACAATAAAGTACTACCTCAGCACGATCAGTGTTTGAGTACCTCGAGCTCAGGTGTGAAGCTTCCTGATTGCCCCAGGTAAACAGAACCTCCAGTATGCATGTCAATCACTCTCCTCATTCACTGCGAGGAGCAGTAAACACAAGGCATGATGACTGGAGGGGATAGAGAGAGATTAAAAATGAGTATGAACGTAGGTGTGCTTTGATGTAGCCGCACTTCAAAGATATCCTCGCCTCTAGGGCGTGTGTCCCCCCACTGTACCTCTTCTTTCTCCTGCTCAAAACTGACAGTCTTTCACTCTCACAACTGCCTGTTCTCCTCTAACCCCCGCAAAGCTTCGACAAATTTCCCTTCCTCTCAGGGTGTGCAACATCTGACAGCTTCAGCGGAATGGCAGAAATGCATGTGAAGTATGTCGGAGAGGATTGGGGCTCTGATCCCCGGTCCTCCCCTGCTGATCCTGGCTGGTTCTGCTCATCGGATTTAGTTCCCTCTGTACTACTCTGTAATTCACACTACGATCTCTCTGGTTCGACACAAAATGTTGGTGCTGGGAGGGTTTCAGCTGCACATGTTGTTGTGACGGTGTACAGTATGCGAGTTGTTTTAGTTGGTTGTGTGGATGCGTGTTTGTGTTCGAATTTGGGTGCAAATTTGGGAACAAATTGCTCCCCGCGGTACGTGTAAAAATCCTCACAAATGTCAACCCTCTTGATTAATAATCCAGCTGCCGGCTGATGCGAGTGTGTGTGAGGTGCAGAATAATGCATGCCATCCTGTGATTGTAAATGATCAAAAGCTTTTTTTTTTTTTTTGATGAGAGGGATGCGGTGACAACTTTCCTTCCTGGAACGCTAAAAATTCCCATCAGTGGAGGCGTACAAGCTTTGATCGCTTACGCTGCGCTCCAAGAACTGCTAAATAATGGAGGCGTACATTCACAGAGCTCATAAAACCGATATTTCCACGCGCTTTAATTTTTCACGTCTCCCTTGTGTCTCTCTTTCTCCCATGGTATCGTCTCGACGATGGGTGATCACTCAGCTCCAATATGCATGCACACATAAACATGAAGTGTGGCCTCTTTAAACAATCTATATGTCATAAAGAGCACTTCCTGTAAGGGGAAACCAGAGTGAGGCTTGATTTCCACTGAGGTTGCACGCTCATTACTTATCATTAAAGCAGTGCAGGCAATCCCGTCTTAATAACCAGCCGCACACAGTTGACATCTCAGTTAAAAAGCCTCTAATTAAAGTCCATATATCAGACTCCACAGGTGGCTGTGAGTCACTGCTGTCAAAGAGCACCACCGAGACACCACTTCCAAGTGAGAAGCCGACTCTCACCTCCGCACGTCTATTAACGGGAATCCTCGACTGTTGGCTCACCTGTCTTTTGTAGCCGGGGAGGCGAACTGTATCTGCGCTGCTGCACAATGGAGATGTAAACGTCTCGCTGGCTGTCAGGCTAATTGTGAGGGAGAAGCAGATGGTGCTAAAGCTTTGACAAAAAGGAGGAGTGTTCAGCCGGGGAAAACTTTTTTTTTTTAATGTTCCCCCGTGTTTGAGCTGCCATTAAAGTGAGACAAAAAAGCGGGAGGAAGTTGAGTGAGGTAGCTTCAGTCGGAGGAGGATCTCTTTGGTGGAGGGCCAGGTTTGGGAGTTTTTGAAAGGGCTGTTTGGCTCATTGATGGGCTCTCGTGGGCTGACTTTAAAATCTGATGAATGCGAATGTAATGCCAGCCGTACACCAAGCGACTTTAAGGGCGAATTCACTGTCACAATGTTGGAATAAAATCATGAGCATTTTACCTTTGCTGATGCGCCCTCCTGTGATCTCCATCGTTTGCTGTAAGGTGGTCATAAAACCCAGTATGAGCTGCCTTAAAGCTCCAGTGTGTAGGATGTTGGAGGATATATTGGCAGGAATAGAATATAATATGGTAAGTATCTTTTCTTTAGTTTATAATCACCGAAAATAAGAATCATTTTGTTTCTGTTACCTTAGAATGAGCAGTTTATATTTACACACAGACGTGGCGCTAGACTTTTTCCTCGCCGGTCATGTTTGATCCGGTCATAATCTATTTTTGCCGGTCATTTTAATTTTCGTTTTTAAATGATAATAAAGATATTCAAAGACATTTAGTTTTCATTCGTTCGTTTTTAATAAATCCAACAAGCAAGTTATAAAGTGTGCATTAATAAGGACATGAACGAAAAGATGAACAGACATCCACACACCGCAGCACTTCAGTT
>NC_065522.1:26261008-26291277 GCF_006386435.1 Epinephelus moara | reverse complement strand
GCGTAGTTGTCCCTCCATTGTGACATTAGAAAGTGTCACATTTATCTTGCAAGTGTACTCTTCTTCAACGCTTTGTTTACTTCCTGGATTTGTCTGACCAATCAAGAGCAGCTTTCTTGTTCAAGGCATTTGATCTGGTCCACTTGTAAATGCTGCCGTGAGAACATGAACCAACTCTAGGCAATTATGCAACTTTGTGACAAAATTAGTCCCTGATTCAGACCAAAGCAAGACAACTCTAGGTCTGAAAGCATCCTTATAGTGTGTGACTAGAAACTTGTGTAGATATGAGAGAATGTCTTTTAAAAGTGTATGGTCGGCAGAGGGTGACTGGACTGGAACATTTTGAGAGATGTCAAACCCTCATGTTTAACTACCCAGTGAAAAAAATAAGATGTGGAAGTGAAGGCAGGGTANAACTTTGTGACAAAATTAGTCCCTGATTCAGACCAAAGCAAGACAACTCTAGGTCTGAAAGCATCCTTATAGTGTGTGACTAGAAACTTGTGTAGATATGAGAGAATGTCTTTTAAAAGTGTATGGTCGGCAGAGGGTGACTGGACTGGAACATTTTGAGAGATGTCAAACCCTCATGTTTAACTACCCAGTGAAAAAAATAAGATGTGGAAGTGAAGGCAGGGTAAAGAAAAGAGGATGGAAAGAGAGAAAATGGGCAGAAGAATGATCTGTGGGAGGCAGCACCACGAGTGCTTGTTTCTGTCTTTGTGCTCTCATTCATTCAAGGCAGGACCACTGAGGCAGAATGCTAAGCTAATGAGCTCCCGTAGGATAGCGCCAGTTTGGCACACTGACAGATTACTCTCTACAAACTCTCTTATTACCAGCCGGCTTAGTGCAGCCCAGTCTGGCCTTAGCTTAGCTTAGCTTAGCTTCCCAAATCCCCCAGCAGATCGCGGGCCTTCAGAACTGTTAGCCCACCCCAGTTTCTGAATTATATATTAACACATCTCTGCTCCCATCCCCTCTTTATATTAGCTCAGAATGTTAAATATTGCATAATTTCTCTGCCTCATTCAACACTGGCCCTCATGTGCTTATATTACCGCATTTGTATTGTACGTTTATTTCTGCCGCCGGTGCCATTTTCAGAGAGAGAAAAACCCACAGGTACACATCTTTCTAATCTAATTTTGCTTCTCGGCTCTGTTGTCTGCCAAAGTATTAATCACACTCAACACACCTGCCTGTGTGCGCTCAGACAGTCACAAGCAAACACACACACACAGTCACACACACACACTGAGCTGTGCTTTACAAAGACAACCTATTTATAATTAACTGCACTTTGCTTCCAAAAGCTGGTGACAACCAGATGGGTGGATATTAATCAGAGAGCCTTGCATTTGTGGATAAAAGAGACTTCAAAGATAAGAGTGATACTGAGGTCATTCTGGGAGTTTTAGTTAAAAGTGTGAACAGAGATGGTATGGAAATATATCACCTTCATACACAGAGGATATTTCCACCTCCTCCTTTTGCATAAGTGAAGCTTACAAAGAAAAACCATGCTGTGCCAACGTCTTTTAAAGCAGCTGTAACTGATATTTTGTATAATAACACTATCATATGACAGTGTGAAAGAGGTCGCTCGTGGTGATGAACCTACAGTGAACTATCATCCGAATCTGTGGCAGTTTTATAGTGAGGTTAATCTCACTGTTTAGCTGTCTAATAATGTCATTTTTGGACGTAGCAGGCAGCTGTTTTCAGAGAAAAAGCTCTAACAACCCACTGAACGCCACCACCAAATGGCACATCCACACAGAGAAACAATTTGCAGCTAAAGAGCCATTAAGTGCATTCAAAGCCTCTAAATTTCACCCGGTGTTGAAGACGTTTCCTCTTTCTAGAGAAAAATTCACCTTTTACTGAGGCCGCATGAATCCAACCCAATCATGAGAATAAATGTTGGAACCGTACGTTTTGGCAGACCACAGATATTTAACTTTGTGTGTTTTATATGTTATTTCACATGTAGTGGAAATGTTAAATCTTTACATTTCTTTATGGTTCAGTTTTTAATTTTATGTTGTGACAACGTTGTAGTTAATGTATGATGAGGTTTAGGCACAAAAATCAATTGGTTATGGTGAGGAAAATGGTTATGATTTTGCTTAAAATACCAGTTTTGTCACATTAAAAATGGCTGGAAATATGTTGTTAAAAAATATTCCCGGTTTCGTTGCAACAAATTGTTGGAAATGTCCCTAAGTATCATTAAATAAGTTCTGGGTTTGTAGCAACAAACACAGCTGAAAATGTCCTGACATGTTGTTGAAAAATACCTGGCTTTGTCATAACAAACAAATCTGGAAATGTCCCTACGTGTCGTTAAAAAATACCTGGTTTCGTCGCTACAAACACACCTGGGAATTTGTCTTTAAAAAATACCTGGTTTTGTTGCGATAAACACAGCTGAAAATGTCCTGACATGTCGTTAAAAAATTCCTGGTTTTGCCGCAACAAATGTGGCTGGAAATGTCCTTATGTATCATTACAAAATACCCGGCTTTTTCATAACAAACATGGCAGGAAATGTGTCAGTAAAAAATACCCAGTTTTGTCACAACAACCACAGCTGAAAATGTCCTGACATGTCCTCAAAAAATACCTGTTTTTGTCATAATAAACACAGCTAGAAATGTCCCTATGTGTCGTCAAAAAATACCTGGTTTTGTCGCAAAAATCACAGCTGGAAATGCCTGATGTGTTGTTAAAAAATGTCCAGGATTGTGGCAACAAACATGGCTGTACTGTAAATGTGTACTTAAAAATGTCCTGGTTTCATTGCAACAAACGCAGCTAGAAATGTCCTGACATGTCCTTAGAAATTACCTGGCTTTGTCACAACAAACACATCTGGAAATGTCCCTATGTTTCGTTAAAAAATACCCAGTTTTGTCGCAACGAACACAGCTGGAAATATCAGAACGTGTCATTAAAAAATACCCCGGTTTGTGGCAAAAAACACGGCTGGACATGTCCTAGTGTATCGTTAAAAACTACCCAGTAGCTACAAACACGGCTGGAAATGTGTCCTTAAAGATTTCCTGGTTTTGTTGCAACAAACGCAGCTAGAAATGTCCCAACATGTCATTTAAAAAAAAATTCCAGGTTTGTGGCAACAAACACGGCTGGAAGTGTCTCTATGTGTCCTTTAAATATACCCAGTTTCATTGCTACAAACACCGCTGGAAATGTGTTGTTAAAAAATACCAGGGTTTGTGGCAACAAATGTGGTTGGAAAGATCCTGCAATGTGGCAAAAAAATTCCCGGGTTTGTGGCAACAAACGTGACTAAAAATGTCCCGACGTGTCGTTGAAAATTTCCAGGTTTGCAGCAGCAAACATGGCTGGAAATGTCTCTATGTATCATTAAAAAATACGTGGTTTTGTTGCAACCAACACTACTTGAAATGTCCTGACATGTTGTTAAAAATTACCTGGCTTTGTCACATCTGGAAATGTCCCTATGTCTTTTTAAAAAATACCCAGTTCTGTTGCAGAAAAACACAGCTGGAAATTCCTGATGTGTTGTTATAGAAATTCCAGGATTATGGCAACAAACATGGCTGTGAATGTTTCCTTAAAGATTTCCTGGTTTTGTTGCAACAAACGCAGCTGGAAATGCCCTTACTTTGTCGCAACAAACACATTTGGAAATGTCCCTGTGTGTTGTTAAAAAATACCCGGTTTCGTCACAACAAACACAGCTGGAAACATCAGAACATGTTGTTAAAAAATATCCGGGTTTGTAGCAAATAACACGGCTGGAAATGTCCCGATGTATTGTTAAAAACTACCCAGTTTGTTGCTACAAACACGGCTGTATATGTGTCCTTAAAAATTGCCTGGTTTCGTGGCAACAAATGCAGCTGGAAATGCCCTTACATGACATGAAAAACACCTGCCACTGTTTGTTGGTCTTGAACACTAGTCTGCTGCTGTTTGCTGATTGGCAGCCATCTCGCCAAGTTCTCAAATTATCCAAAATTCCTTCCACCTACTGATGACAAACTCAGCCGATATACATGTAGTCTGAACTACGTCACAGTATTGTTGATGTGATACCTATGAAATGTAGAAATGTAACATATCTGTGGTTTCCAGAAATGTCCAATGCCAACATTTTATTCTGGTGACTGAGCTACTGAATCTACTCCAGGAACGTACAGAGATGAGAGGGAAAAGGCAGGCGAGTAAATGGAAATAATAGAAAGAACTGCAGCTTCTAGTGAGTGACCTGTTTTTCATTAGCTATTACACACCCGACATTCCTGCACATTTATAACTCAATGCTCAAGGACCTCTCGTGGTTGCGGTGATTGACAATTGCTGAAATTTTTTTTTATTGACTGTTTTATACCGTCATTGACTGCTGACTCCTCTCTTAACCAGCCTTATTCTCACAGAATGGTTCGTATAATATCCTACGAAAATGCAGACACATGAGTTTGTGTGATATCCTACGAATAAGCAAAGTTATGGAGGTTAGGTTTAGGCAAGTTAGGTTACTGTGGTTAGTTTTAGGAAAAGAAACATCATGAGGAGGTACCTTAAAATGACTCAAAGTTCACACAGCTCTAAATGCGTCTGAAGAAGCAAAGTCCAAGGGGAAAGTCTGCGCTTTTGTGACCCATCCATTGCCCCAGGCTGCCTCCTTTCAAGACTGGTCAGGACTGATTTCTTGTTCACTCCTGCATTAGTCTACCCTGGAAATTCAGAGTTCTCGCTAGAGCACAATTTGTATTTGCTCAGCGAGTCACTCTGGCAATCAGTAATGATGCTCATTACCCATGCCGTTGGAGCCGAGCTGCACCAATCACATCGGTGCATCTGATATAGGTGGGCCAGAGGCGAGCTAAACAGATGACGACAGCGCTGCGACGACGAAGTCCAGTTGTTTGAAACGGCTTTGGCCGCTACAATGAACGAGTTAGACTTGGCTTTTTCTCTAAAAGAGGAACAGAAGACAGTGCTCGAATCTTTCCTTTGCAAGAAGGACGTTTTTGCTATTTTGCTGACTGGATACGGCAAGAGTCTAATCTACCAGTTAGCTCCGCTGGTAGCTAAGCGCTAAGTATTGTTCTGATTGGTCGTAGTGTTATCCAATTGCGTGCAGTGATATTTTCAAATGCATGCTTGGTGCCGCCCCTCGAGTTGGGCCATTTTCATTACTCATAGCCAGACCCTAATTCTTTCTAGATTTGGGTCTGGATTTCCAGGCTAGCATTAGTCACGTGATCACAGCCATTCAAAATACCAATTTGGCTGCATTACTTTTCATCTGAAAATGTAGAAATAGTTCATGAGAACAGCCTGAAATAGTCGGTAGGGGCTGCAAATCTTCAACTAAACCACGTTACTAAAGGCATTCGACTAGAAAACATCTTGGCTAAAAACAACAAGCCTTACCATCTGTTGCAGTCCATGTTTTAGCCTTCGTCGTGGCATCCACTGCAAACTTTGGTCTCATTTTGAACTGGAGAATCTGCAGATTTATTCCATACTTCATATGCTATGATTCACAAAAGTTAGCAAGGTACAAGAAGAAAAAATAAAATAACAGCTTTGTTATTTTCGCCACCATTTTGAGTGTAAAGGAGATGGTAGGGACAATTTTCTTGTGGTAAGTGCTGATCACGGGTCGTCTTGGATCCATGCAGGTATTACTCATAATGATAAACAGATGGTAACAGCATAGGACACGACTGGGACAATTAATATTGACCATGAACCTGACGGTCCCAGAATCCAGGTAGACCTGTGAAGAGTTCTTCCACCACCTTCAGGTAAGTCATATCGTCCATGTATCGTCCATGTGTCGCCTCAGTACATATCTTAGATCAAGGAATACTTTTCTTCAATACCTGACATAAAGAAAGGTTTCCTCATTTAATCTGTAGGGAAATGATTGAGAATGAAGATGGTCTCCTCGTCGCTGGTTGTGGGAAATGTTGCTGCTCTGCTCAGCGGCAGAGAGGCCAGGCGAGGAGCATCTGGAGACATAAGGATGAGTTATGAACGGAGAATGGCGTTGAATCTCAGGGCTGCTCTCAAACACAGCAAATGAAGATGGATTCCACCGAGACGTGGCTCTGCATGTGTGTGTATGTGTCGGCGATGAAAGTGAAATCTCCTTATGAACCTGTCAACATGATGGAGTGTGTTTGTATATGTGTGTGTAAACACACAGAGCATACGTTTGAGCACGTTTATCGTATCGTAGGTTGAAAATGGTGGATTCTCAACATCCATTTGCATTGTATGCATTTGCAGTGTGTGTGTGTGTGTGTGTACCACATTTGTGTAAATCTCAAGGACCACAGTACGAGGCGTACAATTGAGCGAGTGTTTGCCTCTGTATGTGCAGCACGACAGGCTGAGGAGTCGGCCAATGTTTTGCCTTTGAGAGTCATTTGGATTAAATTGATAAGAAGGCCATTAGCTGCCGCTTCAGACCGTTGCCATGACAATGTGTCTTGTGTAGAGCACAGCGTGGCGCCTCAGGTATCTCTTCTAAGAGAAACGGCTGTGGCATCTGTGTTGTTTCTTGTTTTAGGAGTTAGTTTTTTTTTTTGTAAAGCTCTCAACAAATGATGTCGGCTCCATCACATGTAATTAATACAACCTGCCGTAACGCCCCATGTGTGCGTTTACAACAATCTGCAACAGCATGTGTGCATCTCTGATTAAAGCATTTTCCAACATCTGGACCTGCCACTCAGAGCCTCTCCTGGGCGCAGGTAACATCTGTACATGCCACTAGCCATCTGATTGGCTGAATGAACATCTGTCTGTTGTAATGCGCCGTGTGATTGGCAGCTGGTGTGAGCGGAGGTCACGGCTTGCATTTCAAAGCTTTGGTTACTTTTAAATGGCTGCAGTAGGAGCTTAAAGGTCAGGGAAGCTATAATGCTGCTCATTCTGCAAACAGAGAATATGTATGAAGCCTGCGTGGGAGGAAGTGAGTAACCAACACATTCTCAATGTGCCCTTGAGCAATGCAAAGGCAGCCGCTCTCACACTGAAGCGCCGCGCTGCTTACAAGTCTTTGGTAACTGTATGGAAATTGCGAGGTGAGCTGTGTTCAGACTAACCTTGGAGATAAATGCTTAGCAAAAGAGCGTTTTTTATTTTGAACGGCCAAACTATGAATATGTTTGACCATGTCTGACAACACAAAAGCAACACTGAGGTCACAGTTATCCCATAATCAAGCTTCTCTCCTGGGTTTGAGCCTCTTCAAGACAGCCTCCACCTTTATCAGTTGTCACCCCTCCCCCACTGTGAAGAGGAATCCTCGCTTCATCAGAGACAGCGGCAGATCGTTTGACAGAAAGATGCAGTCAGATGATAAAGAGGAGCTTAATGTGGAGACAAATTGGACTAAAATGGTCACAAATGTTGACTACATAATTAACTGATTAAAAATAACATTTACAAATGTGTGTAATGATTTGTGTGTAATTGTGGGTACTCATAACCCATATAGAAGTGTAATATATGTGCATACGGTATATTGAATTTCCATTTATGAAATACATGCACATGTAGTAGAAACATATATGTACATATAGCTATATACAAACTATATATAAAACCTATTAGAAATTGGAACAATTTCATGTATTGACATATACAATGCCCTCCAAAATTATTCATATGTCTAAATAAGCCTGTACTAATGGTCTAAGTGAGCATTAATTAATTAGTTTTACCACAAGGGGGCGACGATGCAGGGCACCATTTTTGATTATTTGGGACTTAAACTTTAAACAGCTGGCAGCGAAAGCAAACAAATCTGTCCAGGAACTACAAAATTCTCCATTTTATTCCAAGACTTTTAATTTTTGGATTTGGCATCCATAGCCAATCAGATACAATACAATACAATACAAATTTATTTATATAGCACATTTAAAAACAACAGCGTTGACCAAAGTGCTTAAGAAACACAAAATTCAGACAACAAAGCAACCTGCTATCACACAGAGACTGAGAAGGCCAGAGAAAACAAATGGGTTTTTAAACGAGACTTAAGAACAGGCAGGGTAGGGGCGAGTCTAATCTGGAGGGGCAGCTCGTTCCAAAGTTTGGGGGCCACAACGACAACAGCCCTGTCACGCCTCTGCTTTAGCCGTGATTTTGGAACAGCCAGGAGCGATCTGTCAGCAGACCTCAATGCTCGAGAGGAAACACAGGGGTGCAGGAGACTAGACAAGTAAGAGGGGGCCAACCCATTAAGAGCTAGGGAGATAGGGAGACTCGAGACGAGCCACTGCTGTCAAGGTTCGGCAAAATTTCAAGTAAAGGTGACAGGAAGTAGATGTCTTACGCACATTTTAGTTGAGAATGTGAGAATTTCTTTAGGCCTATAACAGTACCTATACCTTTAGATGTCACATATTTAGTTTAATAAAGTCCACGTGTTCAATTAAAGTGTCACATGACCTCACCCACATGATGTTTATATATACCCATTCCGAAAGGCCCCAGAGTCTGCTGCGCCAGGAAGCAACGAGCACCACAAAGCAATTGGCACCATGAGGATCAGGGAGCTCTCCAGACAGGTCAAGGACAAAGTTCTGGAGACAACCCAGTCTCACTCCGAAGTCGCTGAGTAGCGGCACTTGGTCAGTGACCTTCTTGAAGAGAAGACACAGAAGAAAAAAGCTGTCCTTTCACACCGGCATGATATGCTGCTGGTTGCTGTTATCATGTAATGGCTCCTGGCAGCATCAGGGGGAAGCATGCCGGGACAGTAACGTAAGTTAAGGGGCCGGAAGTCAGAGTAGGGTGAGTGGGAGGGGTCCAACATCCCACTCACTAATCTCATACATCAATTTTATCCGTGAAAGTTTTAAAAAAATTCCAATTCAAATGATGTGTGTAGATGAGTCGTAGTAAAGGTGCTGGATTTTGGACACAATTGTCCCCCTGTCCTCTACCACCCGAACTGGTCTGCAGTTCATTTTGCAAGGGAGTTAGTTAGTTGGTCAAAGGTAGACTTAGGGCCCGTCCCAATACCCCCACTTAGTCCTACCCCTTGGCCCTACCCGTACATTTGCGCGTTCCCGCAAGGGGTAGGGGTGTCCCAATTCCTTTTTGCGTGTAGGGGTAGGGGGCATAACGAGGGGTGGTGGGTATGAAACTAGCCCTTCGGAGCGAGGGATTTCAGATGCTGACTTGCCAGCGAGGGGTAGACGTTGCCATGGCTACCACCGTGCAAGAGACGGGGAAAAAAGTTCATACATAGCTAACGTTACCGTCGTCAGGTTGCTTGTTAGCTAGCTAGCTAGCTCGCACTATCTGGCATCTGTCATCTGTCCTGTTCTGCAAAATTGTTGGATTTTTCACATTACGATAACAAGTCAGCTAGTATAACTATGCTGCCTCGTAATGTTAGCTGGCTAGCTAGCTAGCAGAAGTCCCCTGTCGTCTGTAGTTCATCAAACGAAGCACGACGAATAATGCAAACGCAATTGGTAGGATGAACTCAACCGGAGACTCCATTGTAGATGCCGGTTGGAAATGTAGATGGCTTCCTGTTTAAAGTTGTTACGTATGCGTGAACGTAACCGACGGGGTGACGTAGTGAGTGGTGTCCCAATTCCTAGGGAAAGATTTCAACCCCTACCCCTTGTTGCTTCATTTCGCGGGCCAAGGGGTAGTGGGCAAGGGCAAGGGGTAGTGGACAAGGAGGGGGGGGGTATTGGGATTGGGCCTTACTCAGTTTGAACACCTGGTTGAGTGTGGTTTGACAAGGCTGACTGCTAGCACTAGCAACAGAGGCTGTGCTAGCTTAGACCTCTGGGTTCGCTGCTAAATGCTTTGTGTTGAGGTGATATATCAGGCTTGTGGTACTCAGATGGTACGAAAATTCCTTACTGCAGAAACTGCAGAGAACGGTGCTCCTATCAACAGTTCCATCTGGGTGTTTTTTAAATGTAAATTATCCATTCACAGGGCCGAGCAGCGTCGTCTCATCTGCCTAGAGACACCATGCCCAACAAAAACCTAAATATGTTCTAGAGAGGATCTTGCTTTCAATGAAATATCAGATTCAGCCCCCCTCTCTGTCCCTGTAATTTCCATACTGTCCCTGAAGTAGCAGAGAAGCAATTATTTCTAATTTATAAAACCACTGTCATAATTCATGATTGTTTCTGTCCACACTTTAAACACTTTCACCAACATGTGTGCACACACTTATCAAACACACTCTCGCACACACCGTCCCTCCTCATTCTCTCTTTCACGCTCCGGCAACTTCTCGAGTGCCCTCAAATTAATCAGTGCTTTAATGGAAGCTGGTTAAATATTCAAATTCACCAGTGAGTTGTTGAACACATCTTCAGCAGGCCTCGCTCCTCTGGACTGAAAGCACTGGAACACACTGGCTGCCACATCCCACTGTACATCTCAGCATGTGTTTTAGTGTAGGAGGGTTCAGACAGTGGAAATATGTTGTCTTCAGCTTATATCATCTCATTAGCAAAAGAAAAGAGCTTCTTGAAGTGAACAACTGAATAAGCCTTATTTCCCTGAGCTATATGGTGCACATTAAACAAACTGCAGGGGGTCATGACTGTGTAACAATCCATCAACTTTGATCGATATATCAATTCAGTGTAATAAAACTATAAATAATATGTGGTGCTGTGTCTACAGTGATGCGGGCATTGTGCCGGACCATTGTGGTGAAGATTGAGCTGAGCCAAGCTTTCGATTTACTGGTCCTCACCTGTGGTCATGAGCTCTGGGTAATGACCTAAAGAATGAGATCGTAGATACAAGCGGCCGAAATGAGTTTCCTCAGAAGGGTGGCTGGTCTCAGCCTTAGAGATAGGGTGAAGAGCTCGGACATCCGGAGGGACCTCGGAGTAGAGCTGCTGCACCTTCACGTTGAAAGGGTCAGTTGAGGTGGTTCGGGCATCAGATCAGGATGCTTCCTGGGCGCCTCCTGTTAGAGGTGTTCCAGGCACGTCCCACTGGTAGGAGGTCCCAGGGCAGACCCAGAACACACTTGAGGGATTACATATCTAATCTGGCCTGGGAACACCTTGGGGGTCCCCCAGGAGGAGCTGGAAAGTGTCGCTGGGTAGAGGGACGTCTGGCATACTTTGCTTGGCCTGCTGTCGCTTTTGAGAGAAGTTTGCCTTCAAGGCTTTTATTCAGATAGCCGTGAAGTTTAAATGTAATGCACCCAAATTTGTCTATAACTCGCCAGTTTTTTTAAGTGACCAATCCGCTGACAGAGGTAAACAAGTAAGCAGTCCATAGTGCTCGCATTTAGGCAAGTTGGGGTGGTGGATGAGTCACGTAAAACCCAGACATACCCTAGGAGAAGTGTTCAGAACTGGGTGAACTTTGAGTCATTCAAAGGTACGTCCTCACCATGTTTCTTTTCCGTAATCTAACCTCCTTAACTTTATGTTAAGGACGTCACGTCATTCCTGGATAGAATAACATACAAATTGTTGTGTCTTCATTTTCATAGAATATCATCCAAACTGTTCTATGGGGATACGTTGACCGGTTACAGTTATTTACATTATTTAAGTGTAGTTTCTATCGTGTATGGCCAAAAGCAACAGAGAAAGGGGTGGTGGCTTCCTCTGTAACAGAATGTGTTTAATGGACACATGATACTGTCTCATATTGATCACAGGCCCCTGAACTATATTGAATTGAAATCATATTGTAGCAGACTTTATGATCTCGGCAAATATCGCATCATATATTTTTGTCTCATTACATTCGCACTTTTCTACATAATCAGTATTTCATTTATTTTAAAGCAGAATTAACCCATGACCCAAGCAAAAATTGTAATAGCTGCTGAATACATATTCACTGTCACAATAAAAACATCCCATGCATAACTTACTTCAATATTCAGGGATGGAGATCTAATATAACACAATCTAGAGTGATGTGCTAGAAATGAAAATGGTGGATTTAAACAACTCTGTGTGCGTGATGGTTGGGTTTTATACGCTCATTATATTTATTTCTCATTAATATTTAAATTCATTAGAACTAATTTTTATTAGCGAGTCTGTTCATGATCCGCCGGGATAAACTCAATCAGATAATTTGGACTATTGACCTTTTCTAAGGAACAAGAGCGGACGCCATTAGCTCAGAGAAAACTCCAAATTACAAAGACATGTCTAGAGTTTGACTGTTTTATTGTAGTTTATTTTCTGATGTGTTTGTTCTTGAGAACATTTTTTGTAGAGCACCTGCTGCGGATAAAAACTTAGCTTCTTATGTTTGAGGACAACATGAGAGTGATTGAATTACTTTGGATTTTAAATGTGTCACTAAATTAAAGGTACCCTATTGAGTTGTTGATCGCTAATGGAGCAATGTTTTTGATGAGCGAGCTCCAATTTTGTTGGTATCTTCTGCTCGACTAGCACCCACACTTATGATCAATGTCCTGCCTCAGACACAATTTCTCTCTGGACTGCATGTCCCTAAATTTCAATTTTTTTATTTTGAATGTTGTCAGACATCCAGTCATCTCTTCACTGAAGCCACTTGTGCCCTGGGCATATCATACGTCTGCTTGTCGTCCCCTAAACTCCATCCTGATGGCGATGCCCCACAGTGGAAGTCCCTCATGTCCAAGGAGTTTCATGGATCTAAAAAGCAGCTCCAAAACTGTCCTGGCAATTTTCTGGTCTTTCTCAGCCCGTTCAGCCTGTCTGTGCCATTGATTACAGTAGCTTCAGCTTCCATGGATCTGTCCTCCAAGTTTAGCAGACCCTGACCCTGACCCTTGCACTTTGACCTGACACGAGGACATTGTCACATCAGATCAGAGTAGTAAATTCAATTTGCATATTTCAAATGTCTTTTTATATATTTCCTGACAGGCACCTCATCATATGCTGTTTAAAATTAAACACAAATATTCAGATTGCCCATTAGTCACAGACTGGGTTGTTCCAATCCTTGTCAATAGGGGGTGCTGCAGCTCCCTCAGCATTCACCCTCCCATGCCCATGTCCGTCAAACCCTTAGGAAGTGTGCCAAGTTGCACAGTTGCCAAAGGTGAAATTAAAAAAAATTGAAAGACTTTTGTTCCATAGACTTACGTTGTAAAAGAGACATCTGTAAATCAGCCACTACATTTTTGTTAGAGTCACAACCCCAATGAAATGACTTGTTTAACTATCAGGACTTGATCCATTTGGTCTGATGACATTCCTGAGGTCTGGAAGAGCAGCATGATCGAATCATTTTATCCCCATTCAAGTTAGCGGAGCGCTAAACCAGAAGTTAGCCTCTTGGCTGCTTGGGTCTAAAGTGTGGCTGATGTATTGGCCACACTATGTGGAGAATCTGAGTAATTTCCAGAAATGAAGCTTTTTTGGCTTCATGGACCACTGAGCAACTTTCATAGGAATGAACAGGACCTGCCTCCAATGCTGTATCCAGTTCTTTTTATACATCTATGATGTTTACATGCTAATTTAATGTAGGCTGCGCAAATGCTATTCTAAGGTACCCAGTGAACATATTGACGTTTGGTTTTCACGTCCACATACAACGTGCAAGGTACCCTGGGTGTGTTGGTTGGACGTTCTGGGACGCCATGTCAAGTTCTGCCTGTTACATGCATTACACAATACGTCAGAACAACGCCGTTAATTGACATTTATTTTTCTTCAACAACAAACACACATGGTTGGGTTTAGGCAACAAAAACATGTACTTAAGTTTAGGAAAAAAGAACAAAAAAAGAATGTCTTATGTTCTCATAAGACGTATTCTCGTGGGTGAAAATCGGTGTTTGTTGTCGGTGAAGATTCTCAGTCATCCAGGTCATGGTAATCGTAAGTGCTATATCGTAGGCAACTGGACTTACTTGCGTTTCTTGAAGACATTGCGCCTCTCATCTAAGAGGCTTCTTCAATTCTAAATGACTGGTGCGGAGTTGCAGGCTTTAAACCCTGTGTGGGTGTGAACCCTTGCAGAGTTGTAGGGGTCACATGTGAGCTTTTAGTTTCAGAGTCGTTAAGGTCACTATGTGAGTCGTTGACCCACCTGGCCACCATGTAAGTCTTTAGGGTCAGGTGGGACCAGGGGTGAATGAGTGTTAAGTCATCTGGGGAGAGATCCCAAGACTGCATTGTAGGTGGGTGATAAATGGTGTCGTAAGCCACCCCCTTGGTGTTTGTTGGACCCATCCCCCACTCCTCATGTCCGCCCCTTCTGACTTTTGCCACCTTAATTTTTGTCCTTGTCCCAACGCGTTTACCCCTGATGCCATCGGGTGCCATTAAACTATAACGGCAACCGGCCGCGTATCATGCCAATGTTAAAGGGCCAGTGTGTAAATTTGGTTGAAAACAGTGACATCAGTGGTCAAATTCTAGATTGCAGGGCTCACTCGCTCACCCCTCCCGTCGGGTGAATGACGGTGGCCTCGTAGGGACAAAAAGCCTTGCGCAGACACGAGTTNCATGTGTTTGATTCTGAGCGGGTGAGAAGAGAGGCTGAATGCACAGAATGGGATTCGATGCTACTGCTGCCATCGTTAGGGAGATATATCATCAGGAGGAAAAGCGCCGCAGAGAGTGCATCACAAGGAGTGAAGTGGTGTCTTCTTTTCCTCGCAGATGACGGTTCGGGTTCATTCTCTCCTGTTGCGTGGTAAGTGTGGTCCATTCGCAAACTTTATAACTAAAAAAACTTTTCACTACTCTCTATCGACAAACTACTAACACTCTGCTGTTTCCTCCTCCTTCTTCCTTCCTTCCGCTGTCTTCGTTGCTTTATTTATACACGCGAAACGCGTTCTCTGGCTGGCTGGATTGTCCGCTCAGGCTGCGGCGCAAGATGGCGACCCTTCTAAAGCAAGGCCCTTTCTATATATATATATATATATAAAAGCATAATTATAAGGCTACGAAAACCAAATGAATTTTATTTTATAGCGATTATACACTTATATAAACATATTAATGGATAGAATATTCAGATTCAGATTCAGATTCAGATTGACAATAAACCATGCCAAATATTACACACTGGCCCTTTAAAGGACGCCTTTTTTTCCTTGGTTTCGCCATTGACATTTCATCACATATCATATGAAGCAGCTGACTTCATTCATGGTTCTGATGATGTCACTCATAATTAACACCCTAACTCTTTCACACTAACATGCTCGTGGCTGGATAGGAAAACCCAGAGTTCACTGAAAGAGCTGATAACCAGCTTTGTAGTTATCCAGACGGCCAATGTTAGGGTTAGTCAAACCAGATAACGAAAAGATATCCTGGGTAAGTTGAACTGGCTTCGTAGTACAGGCCTCTGGATGTTGCCTCTTGATGTAAACATAACTGTGTTTGTTGACAAGACAACTCCAAAGGGCGCCTTTAAGCTTGTGGAGCCTCCGAAAGGCTCAACAGGATGTTCTGACATTTGAAAGGCCTCAGCATCAAATCCTCTGCATGTTTACTAACCATACACATGAAGTTGCACTGTATCAGAACAGCAACTGGATATTTTCGTCACCTCTCAGCCAATCAGTTTAAAAGAAGTGTTATTTTTCCACAAGTGACACATTTCCACCTCCTATGGAGAGAACCTGAACACATCCTGATGAGAAAAGCATTGCCTGCGCAAAGAAGCAGGTTTCATACCTTCTGAGCAACACGTAGCCCACCAATCAGCGGCGCAGCTGACCCTTCTGCTGCTGAAACCTCCTGAAATGGCAGAGGTGGCCTGGGTGGTGCTGGTGATGTCAGCCATCGTCCCCAGCACCCAGCGGTTTGACGGGTTTGCGAGGGGAGCGCCTGTCAAATAAACCATGACCGCTGCAACCTGTCACGAGCCCTCCCCGCCTTCCCGTTCCACGTTGCGCTGTGTTGAGAACCCTGTCACTCTTAAAATCACACACACAGAAAAACACACACACACACACACACACACACACAGTGGAGTGAAAGTACAGCCTCAGCTAACAGCAGTCTGTCTGCTCTGATTGATGGGACCATCAGAAAATAGTGCTGGCTGCAGAGTGTGGCTGCGTGTGGCTGTTAGCATCATGATGTATGAGCAGTAATAATGTCTATTCCCAAACTCAGCTCGACATGAATTCTATTTAAAGATGCATCAGCGCCCAAACCGTAAACACGGCATAGTAAATAAGATGAAATTAGAAACGGATCCTTCTCGTGTTACTGATGCAGCGTAGTTATTCATGTGGCTCTGTAAATGTGGCTCCTCCTTGAGACTCGCGGCTGATACTAAATGAAGATCTGTGGGAATCTAAAAATAGCTTTGCGATAAATCAGAAGTGTGTGGTATATGTGTGTGTGGAAGTGTGTGTGCAGTGAGGTTTCCAGTAGCTGATGAAAGCCATTATCCAGAGCTCAAGACCTTTTGAAGTACATCTGTGGAGTGAGCAAACACTTCAGCACGTGGCATTGTTTGCACTTGTTTAAACTTGTTGGGCTGGTGTATTTTTAATGCTGTGTTTTTTATTTATTTAGAGATTTTGTTCTCATAGTATAATTGAAGAGAGGGGTAGACTCATTTGTTAATATTATGCCACCTGTCACTGGAAAAATTATCTGTAACTTAAGCACTAAACATCACAACAACACAGTTTAAATCAATAGGCTACAAACTGCGGACACATTAATAATTATAAAAATTTAAGTGGCGGGACAAGACCGAAAGTTAAGGTGGCAAAAGTACAACCGGAGTGAGAATGTGTTGTGTAGTTAAATCCGCTGGTCAAGTCAAAATGACCGCAGACGGTGTATTCGCTTGCTGCAGCAGGTGCTATGTCCCCACCGAGCCCTCTGTATGCGTCACGATGTGCTGGTGTCGGACGGTGGGTTGCTGCTGCTGCTCGTTGAATGTGCTTATATGTCCTCGCACACATTCACATTGACTTACTGAACCGTGCTGATTACAGTCCATCTGATGCTCGTTTTATGTTTTTCACCATTTCATCACTACTACAAATGCAGCTGTAGCCAGTATCTCACTATCACTATCCTCATTCATATTTTAAGAAGCTACAAATTATATTCAGCCACAAAATAAGTCTGAAAAGCTGCAAATCAGAACAGAAGTACAGAAAGTTGCATAGAGATGATACACCGTCTCATCTAGTTGCATTGGTGTGAACCGGCAGGTTTTTAGAACGTTGCAGAACGGTGCATTGCAAGAAGTTGGCTGTTTCAACTCGTCTCGTTGCTACGTTAACAGATGGTTGACGTAGCGTCACATTAGCTACCTACTAGGGATGTCAGTTTCAGTTACTTTGCTTTTGATAGCCTGGCACTCATTAAACGGTAACTTAGTGGTTATTGTTGAAGAAATAAAAAGGAAAAAGACGTGAAACACAAGAGGTCTTTCCCTTTTGTTGCAGCGCTCTATTGACTCAGTGAGCTTTAGCGTCACATCTCAAGGTACCATCCATTTAGACGTGGTGAAATTTTATTGTTTTTTGATGTAAATATTTTGCCTTTTATTTTCTTTTCTTTTGGCTTTGCTGACAGACAGCTGGCAAGCTGTGTTAACATGTGGAAACATAATGCCCACCCTGTGGTCTCCACTGGTAAGCTAACGTTAGTCTTGCACTGCGCACCATCCAGGTCGGATGGGAGCTAAGTTAGCTAGTGGTGCCGCTCATCTGCGATTACCACTGGTAATACCATCCTGGTGATAGTTCCAGTGAGTAAGACTACAACTAAAACATCTTGATCGCCTCCCAGTGGCACATGCTAAATTAATTTTACCCAAAGATGGTTTCTGTCATTTTAGGTAGTTTTTATCACACTGAGTGTACGTCGAATGTGTACAATAAAATTGTTTTTGTCAGCTATTTGATGCTATAAAGAGCGGGCGTCATGATTGACTGTTGTGGGTGCCAGTCAGTGTGCTTGTGATCAATTGACCTATGGCTAAGTCCTGCCCTCAAACGCAATGAGCCAATCACAGTGTGTATAGCCATTCCCATACACTCGGACATTCTCTGCCTGGACGTCCATTGAAATGCATTACAGAAAGGCAGTTTTGTTCAGTTTTATGAGCTTTTTCGGGGATTTGAAGTTTAAAAATGGTCAAACGGTGTGCATGGGGTACATGCAGCTCCGACACAAGGTATCCTGAGAGGCTGGGCGACCAGGTGTATTTTTTACACTTTAAACCACATCTCAACCGAGAAAAGTGTCTCCTTTGGATAAAGTTGTGTGGTAACGTTAGACCACAACATCAACTCAACGTGAATAAGATTAACAATGATGTCTACATCTGTTCTAAGGTAAGTCAACATTGTGTTTGAGGCAACATATTGTCACTTTGCTGGAAAGAAATATAAAGTTATCTTTAACATCTCTAGCTAACGTTAGCTAAAGTTAGCCTAACGTTAGCTCCTAGCTGCGTTGTTCATCATGTCACCTTGTTTGCTGGGAGTTCATTAGCCTATTTTGTTCTAGTTTTGTACTTTGGTGATCGTACATCATTGTTAGCTGTTGTCCAAAGGGCTCTAGTTAAGCTAACGTTAACTTCTGGAGCTTAGCTTCATTAACTTATCTGTAATGGCAGAGATAACAAAGGTTGGCAAACGTTATGCTGAATGATTCAGTGTAAATACTGTAGCACCAAACTAACGGAGAGACGCTCTTGGTAAAGATGGTAAAAAGGCCGTTATCCTTTTCTCATATTCTGAGCCAAAAACCTTAACTTCAGTGGCACTTTAACTTGTTATCTTTGATGGCGACGGCAACGAGATGCGGTTCACAAGCGTACACTGTGACCGGTAAATTTTGGCTTTTCATCGACCTTCTCAACAATAAAAGAATGAATATATCCCTCCAATGTGTAGTTTAGGCCCTTTTGGTTACTTCTCAATGACATCTGATCGTTATGTGTCCAAAAATCATCAATTGCCTCCTGTGAAATACTGTGTACTGTGACACCTGCCATAGCGCCGGTCACTGAATGTTGATAGTTTGTCCGAGTGAGTGGAAGGGGGCGTGGCTTAGCTATAGGTCAATTGGTCAGATGGTGGGAACTCTATACTGCGAAGATCGCAACCGCGCAGACCCAAATGACATCACCAGTGCAAGATGACAATGGCCATATCTGGGATATTTTAGCTTCAATTTGCACAGTAGGAGGAAAGATGCCTTGCCTATCTTTATTAACAGTAACTATTTGGGTCGTAAACCAAACAAAGAAATGTTTACCTGATGATGAAGCTAAATGAAAAGTCATAAGTGATAACTCAGAGTCATTTGGGTTCATCCTCAGGGTACCACGAATGTCTTATTTCATGGGAATCATCCAATAGTTGTCAGAACATTTGACTAAAAAACAAAAATGTCCACCTCATAGTGGTGTCAGAAGAAAAGTAAGGGGATCCCAAATGTCAGTAGGCCCTTTTCTATGGGGACTGCGAATGTCTGTGTAAAATTTCATATTGATCCATCCAATAGACTGAAATATTTCAGTCTGGACCAAAGTGGTGGAAAGTGGTCATTGCCATTCCTCCACAAAAGATATCACACCCAAATGCAGACGTGCACCATCCTCTTAAAACAGAATTACTGCCTTTCAGATTGAAAAAAGTTCATCCTTTAAGATGCTACCCTATTTAGACCAATCCAATTTCTAACAAGAAAACAAACAAATCAATCAAAACACAAGATGTCATAGCAACAGAAGCAAGAAGATGCTTTAAATCTTTCCGATGTGACCCACTGCTCTTCCTCCAGCATTGCTAAAATTAAGACTAATGTCAACTCACATTCAGTTCAATAATAATCAAATAACAGGATGGTGTAAAAAGCTGTTTCAGTTTAAACTTAGAGGAATGACAGGAAGATTGCAACCAGCCCTACAATCAGCTGTCCAAAAAGCATCCA
Source organism: Epinephelus moara (assembly GCF_006386435.1). Classification (NCBI taxonomy): domain Eukaryota; kingdom Metazoa; phylum Chordata; class Actinopteri; order Perciformes; family Serranidae; genus Epinephelus; species Epinephelus moara. The sequence continues at coordinate 26,271,346 of NC_065522.1, read as the reverse complement.
GGTCCTGCTGGGACCAAGTGGAGTGCTTTGAGTGCAGACTGACGGGCTCCAGGATTTAGGGATAATCAGTGATGACATATTTGGTGTACACGCAGCCACACACATATGATTTCTCTGTCTCTTTGGTGACATTTGCTGGAGAGCGTCCTCCTCCTTCTTAGAGGTTTGTCTGAGTGACCCGGCAATTATAATATTTCCTCCATCGCCGTTTGCAGAGGTACACCCACACAGTATGTCCTTGTCATCTCTGGGGGAAACCGTCAGTGGGTGTGAAAAACTCTGCTTCAGGGTGACCGCGATGTGTGTGAAAGATGATAAAAAAAAGGCGTGAGCACATGCTGAAATAATGTGTGTGTTGTGGCTTATGTGGCTCAAGATTAAGCATGGTCTTTTTAACAGATGCTGTGTTTCTGCCCTTCACATTCATCCCTATAAAACGTATATTCCACCTGGGACAGAGCGAGCTTATAGGTGGTGACCTCCCCTCAGTGAGAGTATGACAAAATGTCAGCAGTGCAATATCCATTGTTGTGAAAATATAAATGAGGTATCATTGGAAAACGCTTTTTTCTTATTGACCTTGGGGGTGATTAAAGACATTTTCATTCCCGCTGTTGGTCTGTCTGGGGAGTGTGTGCTCCTATTGTGCCACAACTCCTTGTTTCCTATTGATAGCTAAGTCTACTGCAAAAAGCCGTCCTGATATTATTATCACACCTATCAGCTGTCGGAGCTATTGATGTTTCCGTAAAACGGATTGCATTCATTCTTTGTGTGTGTGATGGTAAGAGATTAGGTGGTGTAAGGTATCGTCTTTTCTTATCATGTGTATAAACATTTATTGTCAGTGCATTCTTTGCTCAAAGAGAATTAAGGATCTGGGTCCAAATAAGGTGGTAAATGTGTGACTCTGGTGTTTCAAATGTCCAGTGTGTAAGATTTCGAGGGACATACCAGTATTGGCAGAAATGGAATTTAATACAATAAGTATTCATTCATTTATTTTTAAAATGATGATCACCTGGAAATAAATATCGTCGTGCTTTTGTCCCCTAAGAATGGGCCATTTATATCTTCATCAGGACAAGGTCCTTGTCCATGGAGATGTTGCATTGCTGTGTTTCTACAGTAGCCCAGAATGGACAAAACAAACTGGCTCTAGATAGGGACATTTTTGTTTTTGCATTATCGTTTTGGCCATGGTGGTTAGCAGCCCCTCCATGACGGGCAGTGTGGGACACAAATTTGTTGAAGTGAAACTGCTTTATTCAGTGCTTTTACTGGTTTAAATCATCTATTTTGTTTGTTTTGTTCAGGAGAGGAGGATTTCTCTGTGAATAATTCAGTCCAATTTATCAAGAACGTTCTCCACTTTTGGATTCTTCAGTCATCATGGAGCCATTTCATCACAAATTCAGCGTAACACTTGGTGAGTAATTGATATATAAATGTGTCTCAATGGGTGTTGGCCTCTGCCAGGGTAGTCCCTTGTCTCCGATTCTGTGCGTGATATTTATGGACAAGATCTCATGGCGCAGCCAGGGTCCGGTTTCGAAACCTCAGAATTGTGTCTCTGCTGTTTGCAGATGATGTAGCCGAGTGTTAAGCGGTAGAGATGAGAGTCAGCACCTCCAAATTTGAGGCCATGGTTTTCTCCTGGAAACCGGTGGTTTGCCCCCTCTGGGTTGGGGGAGAGTTACTGCCTCAAGCAAGGGAGTTCAAGTATCTTGGGGTCTTGTTCACGAGTGAGAGTAGAATGTATCCGCGGTTTGGCTCGGCGTCTGCAGTGACGCGGGCACTGTGCTAGACCATCGTGGGGAAGAGAAAGCTGATCTGGAAGGCAAAGCTTTAGATTTACTGGTCTATCTAAGTCCCAACCCTCACCTATGGTCATGAGCTCTGGGTAGTGACTGAAAGACTCAGATCACGGATACAATCAGCCGAAATGAGTTTCCTCTGTAGGGTGTCTGGGCTCAGCCTTAGAGATAGGGGTAGGAGCTCAGAGTAGAGCCGCTGCTTGTTCGTGTCGAAAGGGGTCAGTTGACGTGGTTTGCGCATCTGATCAGGATCCTCCTGGGTGCCTCCTGTTAGAGGTGTTCAGGGCACGTCCTGCTGGAAGGAGGCCCCAGGGCAGACCCAGAACACACTGGAGGGATTACATATCTCATCTGGCCTGGGAACACCTTGGGGTCCCCCAGGAGGAGCTGGAAAGCGTTGCTGGGAAGAGGGACGTCAGGAAGACTTTGCTCAGCCTGCTGCCCTGGGATCCAGCTTCGGGTAAGCGGTTAGAAATGGATGGATGGATGATATATAAATGGTCATTTGGGGGCTGAAGTATTCCTTTAAGCTGATGCCGGGATAAGTCTGCATAAAGGGCAGTTGTTTCCTTGTATATTGTGAACAAAGTGTGTGTGTGTGAATCAATGTATTCTGACATTGGAGTCATTTCCTCTCTCAAATAACGCTATATTTTATGTAATAATTAATATTAGATTCTCAATACAGCATCAACAGACAGACATTAATAATATGATTTTACACGGTTCCTAAATAATAATAAAAGTGGTAATAGGAGGACAGCATTGCTCAGAGGGAAACAAACCTCTCCAGTTAATGGCTATTATATGATACAAACCAAGCTGAAAATTAATGGGAGGCAATCATGTTTGGCAATATGCCTAACAACATCCGTGACAATAAAAAGCCTAATAATCCACGGCCTCTCAATGATCATTACATAATTACATGATATTACATGCTACGATATGGGTTTTCTTGTCGATTTCATTCTCAATTTGTCTGGCCAAATGGAAAACGGCAAAGCAGGAAATTGCAAGACACAGACGCACTTTTCACTCCAGCCAGCGATACTCTCACTCTCATATAAAAAATTTAACCAGAGCTGCGTTAGGAGTTTTGCTCTCACATGTAATGTCAGCGGATTTCCAGCTGCTGTGGGACGGAGTGGCTTTTGAAAGTCTGGACGCTGACGGCTGCGGTCTTGCAGGGCAATCAACCAGCAGCACCCACAGTTCCTCTAAAGTGTGCTCTGGTTGTTTTTAAAAGGTGGACACATTCTTTCAGTTTATGTAACAGCATTATGTCTCTCTCTTTCCATTCCAGCAGAAGGATAGAGTACTGTAAACTGGGCATTTATTTTAATATCATCTGTTTATTTATCAGGGTATTGATCAACAGATGTCCCTGGCTAGATGTAAAATTTAAAAAAAAATCACAATACAAAGAGAGTAAGGCAAGGCAGCTCTATTTGTTTAATACATTTCATTCACCAGTGCAATTCAAAGTGCTTTACAGAGCAATAAATTATAAAACATAAGAAAGGATACAGATTTACAATAAATTAAATAAAATTAAATTAATAAAATAGTATGAAGATAACAATACACATGCATCAATGAATAATGAAACTGTAAAACACATGGTAGTTTACCACAATCCTTGTAAATAAGTAGTAATTTATGTTCCACATATATTTTGTTAATGTTAAAAGATTGGAGAAAATACTGTATTTTCTGCGCTGCAATATAGCGTTTTATTTCAAAGCAGTTTTAAGTATTCCTGATAAACAGGACGAAAGATTTGTGTCACGTTGCTTAAAAATAATATACAATATGTTTGGACATGACACAATCATCTCTTTTCTGGGCAGACAGAGAGAAACAAAGCCTACTTTCCAAAATGCTGAAATATTCCTTCAAAAGTCAAAAACAAAATTAACATCATCTGCAACCAAGATTAGCCTACGTGCTTCCATGGTGTTAGCGTGTAGCTACATGTAGCAGTGAACTAGCAGCCGAAGAATGACTGGAGTATAGCTGCAATATACTGTGAAAAATAAAATCTTAATCAAAATAGTCTTCAATCTAACATGTTCCAGCAAGAATCTTATCTGAAACTGTGGACAAATATTTGCCTGATGGTAGCATGAAGCTACATGTAGCAGTGTACTTGCAGCTAGATAAACGACTGTAATGGAGTAAAGCGGCACTTTTCTCCTGTGAAAAATCACCAATAGCTCCCAAGCCAAAATATTGACAACTAAACATGTTCTACCAGGAATATGAAACGACAGTGGGGATAAATAAACAACATCGGCAATCAACAGTACATGTTTCGCTGATGTTAGCAGTGTACTTGCAGCTGGGGAATGACTGTAATGGAGTATAGCGTCACTTTCTACTATGAAAAATCACCAATAATAGCATCTTCATCAAAATCTTCTTTGATCTAACATGTTCCAGCAGGAATATGATCCGAAAGAAATGAATAACATTGGCAACCAGGATTAAATGTTTGCCTGTTGTTAGCATGTAGCTACATGTACCAGTGTACTTGGAGCTGGATGAATGACTGTAAGGGAATATGGCACCACTTTCTACTGTGAAAAATCACCACTAAAAACTTCTTAACCAAAAGTTTCACAATCTAACATGTTTTACCAGGAATGTGAACTGGAATAGGCAAGAAATTGAATATGTTGTAGGGCTGCTTGATTATGGCAAAAAAAAAATCATAGTCAGTAAAATCTGGAGAGAAAGTCGGCAACACAGAGCACACCGTTGTCAAGGAAAGAGTTGTGCTGGATTTATAACGCAAGACAAAACAAGATCATCACTGTGAAATGGGATGCAGTACAATAATACTGTAATCTTTATTATCTTGTTTTCATAATTGTTGGAAGCCAAAATCGTGATTGAAAATAAAATTTGATTAATTGCCCAGCTATACTACACTGGCAACCAAGATTACATGTACCCTGACGTTAGCATGTAGCTACATGTAGCAGTGTACTTGCAGCCAGGGAATGACTGCAATTGAGGTTAGTGGCACTTTCTACTGTGAAAAATCACAAGTAAAAGCTTCTAAACCAAAATGTTCACAATCAGACATGTTCCAGGAGGAATATGGTCTGAAATCGGGGAGAAAATAACAACATCTGATGTTGGCATGTAGCCACATGTAGCAGTGTAGGCTACACTTGCAGTGCCATGCCTGGATTCATACTGTATAGTGCTATTAAATCATGGGATGAGACAGAGATGCACAGTCACAGCAGGACTGAAAGTGTATGTGCTCACAATGTGTAAATGTGTGTGTGCGGCCCGATAGTCAATTTAAGTCGAGGGACCTCCCCAGGTAATCAACAATCTATGAAAATCTCTCTCTGCCTCCCAGTACACCAAATCCAATACCGAGATGGTCCCCATTTACCCGAAATAGACCTTTTGACACACGCGCATACACATATGCAGCACACATGCATATAGATACTCTCAAATTACTTTTTGTCTGCATGCCCCCCCATGTGTACTCACTCACACACACACACGTATCTTTACACACCAACATGCTCGCACTCTGTCAGCAGCGGGCGAGAATCCAGCTGCGAGGTGCCCTGCAAATTGCTGGTGATTACAGCGGTTTCACAAAATTCAGCAGAGGAGCGAGGGAAAGCAAAGAAAGAGGGGGAGACAGAAAGGGAAGGCAATCAATAAATTCTGAGCAGAGCGTCGAAGACTTACTAATCCATTTCTCTCCATCCGTCTGTGGTTTGTGTTGTGAATAGGCTGGGCTGTGCTGCGCATGGCTGGAATCAAAGGTATTTGTTGATGGATGAGATTTCTGAGATGCCTTTTCTTGTATTCGGCCTGAGAATATTCCAGAAAGGCAGGATCAAGGGGAATTCGATCAATAACCATTTAAGAGCCCATTTGTTTCTTCAGAAATTAATTGAACCTGAACAGAAAGATGGTTAAGGCAGCGTTGGGTGTGTGTATCCTAGCTTCGATGTTAACCGTCATTTACAAGCCTAAATTTGCAACTTGAATTGTTAAACATTTTAGAAAATACTCCTATTTGCTTTCTTGACAAATGTGAGATGAGAAAATTGATCCCATTTTCATGTTTTCTGTTCAAATATAAAGCTACGTGCTAGCTGTAGCTGGTTAGGTTATCATAAAGACCAGCAACAGATAAAACTAACTAGCCTGGCTCTGTCTGAAGGCAACAATAAACCAACCACCACCTTTAAAGCTTACTTAATTACATATATCTGGTTAGATACTGTTTTGGTATGCAAGCATCCAAAGGCATTAGGCTACCTTCCGTTAGCCTTGTTAGCATAGAACAAGGCTAACGAAGTGTCCTTGAGTCAGTAGGTAAGGCTTATGAACCAGCCACATTCCTTTATAAGCAATAACCAAATAGAGGTGAAAGAGTGCTGCAGGAATGACGTTTTTCTGTAGGCCGACACGGAAGTTAGCATCGCTCGGTTCCCTCGTCAAAAATCCAATGGGATTTTTCCGTTAGATTTTGGATTATTGCAGAAAATAAACTGTTATGATACTGACACGTTTTGTTCAGCAAGATAATCTTCATAAATGAACGCCACTTTTATGATTTTTGGAAATCGCCAGAAGTAGAAAACTAACGTTAGGCGATAAATGAACTACACCACGGTAGCATGACTTAGCATCGCCACCACAACAAGGCTGCAAAGCTGCGTTCAGCGTGATGACCTTCCGTAGTTTCACTCAGCAACTTGTTAGCAAGCACCTTTTTTAAGACACACAAAAGCTTCAAAATTCACAAGTGGGGTCTTTCCCAACATATTTTATGTCGTGGAACAAAACATAGATAGATTGTATAATCGGTGCTTATTTTGATTTTTCCATGCTACACAGTAAATATCTTTGAGAGTGATCCATGAAAAGGGTTTTACACAATCATTGTCCGATAATGTAGGATGGTTGTGACTAGATGCACCGATCCAGCTTTTTCAGTTTCAATACCAATCCTGATGCTGTGGCTTTGAGTATCAGCCAATATCCGATACTGATCCGATACCATGGTTGACCTAAACAGCTATATACCTTTACATGTAGAACAGAAAAGACTAGAGGCATCAGGCATTGATAACTACACAGTTCGTTCCTACGATAAAATGAAACAAGATGAAATGGATTAATGCAATGATGAACAATTTATTTTTAACAAATATAAACAATTGTGCAACAGCAGTTGAAATAGTATGAAATACCTCCACACAGCAGATTCTCTCCTTCGCTCCATGACGTATGACGTAGATCGCGTCGCAGTACATTTAAAGGGAAAAAATCGCCTCAGGTATAGGTTGCATTTTCCAATACCCAATCCATCTATTTTGATGATGATGACGATATTCGATCCAGATATCTGATCGGTGTGTCCCTAGTTGTGACGCTTTGCTCAATTTTTTTTTTTATATACACACAACTTATTTACGCTGCGCTGTGGTCTGGCTTGTTTGAAATTATGGTGTCTTCAAAGTCCAATCGAATGAGAATCGAGAATATGACAACAAAATTTTGTGTCGTCAGATCATTACCTTGTCTGTGGTCATTACAGACTACTTCAGAGAAGGTTGCCAGTGATCGGCACAGCTGGGTCATGTCTTACTATGTGTTATTATTGTTATCTGTTCAGTGTGTTTCCCTTAATACAACTACACGCACCGTGTCTTGTTCTGCTTTTGCATCCAAAGGCTGCCTGAAAGCAGCGGGGATAAGGAGCTGGTCTCTGGTTTGTTTTTTCCTTGTCCCAGTGATGGGCACATCCGGGTGATGTTAGTATATGTTGGCTGTATTTCCATATTCCCTACAGCTGCAGAGCAACGCAGGCACACCTTCCCATTCTTATGCATAACTCTCTGTCTGGTGCTGCTGTAGCTGATCGGCGCAGGCTTTGAATATGAAGATTAGGGGTGGGAATCTCTAGGCACCTCACGATTCGATTCAATTCCGATTCCGAGGGCAACAATTTCAATTATAAAACGATTCTCGATTCTAAAACGAGCCAATAAGAAAATTTACACTAGATATTGAAAAACATTATTGTAATCAAGCTGGAAATACATATCCAGTGCATACAAACTGTATTACTTACTGTGGTTGAGATGACTACACTCCACCGGTCCATCCTCCTCATCCACAAATCTCAACGGGACTCTCCTGTCCTTCGTCGACCTCCTCGACATTTCTCCTCCAGTATTTACAAAACTTTAACTGACTTTAACTATCTATGAACTGTAAAAACACTATTGCAAAAAAGACGAACGATGGCAAAACTAAAAACAATGGTGAAAACACGGCAAAAAACACTCAAAAACACGACATAAAAAAACTCAAAAGCTCTCAAAAAACCACAAATACTATTATTACAACACTAAATATTATTTACAAAGAAAACACCACCAAAACTCCGCTAAAACTCCGCTAAATCACTCAAACTCTCCTCGTCAGCTGTCACTCTCCTCCTGCTGTGCCCACTTCCCTCCCCTCCTCCACAGGTAATGACATCACTACCGTAATGTACCGTATATCAGCTCCACTTCTCAGCTTTCAGAATCCGTTGGAATTACGTCAATAACGCGAATGGATGAGGAGTTACTGTAATTTGAAAAATAAATATAAAAATGAAATTAAAATCGATTATGAGTTTTCCACGTCGATGCTCGCATCGTTCAGGACAGAATCTCGATGCATCTAAAAATCGATTTTTCCCCCACCCCTAATGAAGATATTTTCATCTTTGAAAAATGTTAAATTGCAGATCCACACATTTAGAAAAAATGCAGAATATTTTCTGACAATATAATTGTAATAAATAAAACTGGAACGTAATTATGTTTCGTTGAAGGGATCCTTAAGTGATGGTTTCAGAATACGATCAACCAGAACTTATGTTTGCATGAATATTCATATGGATATAATGTCATATTTTGGAGAGCAGTAGGTTTAATGCACGTTTGTCTCTCTCATAATCATCCTTTGTGTATGTCGTGTTGTTTGCATTATTCAAATCATTATTCTTCAGAACAGAGGTGAAAGGATGAAGGAATACGGCAGCTTGATTGATAGCTTTAATTTACAAAGGCAGTTGTGTTATGCACGCTCTGATTACAGTACATTCCTTTAGTACAAGACAAACTAGCAATATGGAGCTACAGTCAGGAGGGGAAATGTCTTCCCCGACTCTGTTTGGGCACGGATTAAAACAAACAAATTAGAACATGGTAATGAGCTTTAGGTGCTGGTAGGCAGATTTATTTTACCTTTGGACAGAACCAGGCTAGCTGTTTCCAGTCTCTGCCCAAAGCTAAGCTAACCAGCTGCTGTTTTTGTCTTCATATTTATTGTGCAGGCATGAGCCGTATCAATCATCTCATATAACTCTCAGTAAGTAAACTACTTCCTCAACAGCTCCCACAAAGCCCTCTGTGGGAGGATGAGTGAGGCGAGGTTGAAGACGATGTGAAATACTGAAATGCAGACGTTTTTAATCAAAGTCAAATCACATTTTCATTTCAATTTACACCTTTGCCAAGACGTGTGGCGCACAGCAGACGCCTGAAGGAATCTCCCTCTCCCATTCTCTTCCCCCACGCTCCCTCTCCATCTCTTGATCTCGCACTAACTCCTCACTTTTCAGGCGTTTTACTAATAAAAGAGCCTTGTAAAAAGCACGAATGGAGGGTGCACAGGGACCTCCTACAGCAAGAAGAGGCTCACCTCTGCGCGCTGTCACAACGTGAGGGGGGATTTGGTAAATCACAGCTGGGCTTGTACGGCACATTGTCATTTATGCAAAGGCAGGAGAAAGGACAGCAAAAAAATTCAAAGGCCATCAATTCATTTTTCGCTGGGTCTTTATTTTTTCTGCACTCTGCACATTTTTTCTTTTTTCCTACTTTATCTGTCTCTTTGTCCTTGTCACTCTGATTCTTTATCTGTCATGTTTAATCTCTCACTTACTGCTTTTTATCCCCGCTCCCTCTGTCTTGTACGTGGTCACATGATTTAACCAGTTTCTCATGGAGCTGCTGCTCCCCATAGACATATATATACCTAGATGCCACATTGACTATGTCTGCCCATTGCAGCGATACATCAGTGTCGCCGCCATATTGGAGAGAGCAAATCTTGCCTGTAAAGGGAGGATGTCCCTGGAAATGTTCCTCTTTTTTACTGCAGGGCTGCCAACTGCTTTCACACCTGCCCTGTTTGGTTCGGTTCACTCTGAATTAAGTTCGTTTGGGCAGGTATGAACACAGCAACCGGACTGAGACCTTCTTGAAAAGGTGGTCTGGTTACAAACGAACTCTGGTGCGGTTCGTTTGTGGTGAGAACGTGTTCCGACCTTGATCCGAACCAACTGCAGTCACATGACACATGGTTTGGGTTAAACATGAGCATGTTACAGTCCTGGAGGATTATTAATGTGCACCTCCTCCTGTACTGCCTTAATATGCACATTCAGCACATCCAATGCATCAAAACA
>NC_065522.1:26225029-26260396 GCF_006386435.1 Epinephelus moara | reverse complement strand
CTATGGTGTGGGGGAGATTTTCTTAGTGCCAACTGAGCATGGTTTAAACACCACAGCCTACCTGAGTATTGTTGCTGACCGTGTCCATCCCTTTATGACCAAATCATCTCAAACTGGTTTCTTGAACATGACAATGAGTTCACTGTACTCCAATGGCCTCCACAGTCACCAGATCTCAGTCCAATAGAGCACCTTTGGGATGTGGTGGAACGGGAGAAGCCACCAAGAATTAAGGCAGTTCTGAAGGCAAAGGGGGTACAACCTGGTACTAGCAAGGTGTACCTAATAAAGTGGCTGTGAGTGTAGATCATAAACCCTTAAAGCACTCACTGCAGTCAGCTGAGAGATGTAAAAGTTTCAGTGCTTTTTATCCAGAAAAAAAACGCAGTTCCTGTCTTCTTGTATTTATTCAAAGGCAAGTCTCTCTGTTTCCAATATGGCGCCGCCGTTGACATACGATCCAGCAGCCAATGAGGCATCTGTGTTTCTATATCTGTACTGTCCGCTGCCTCCCCACCTTTCCCCATCGTCTCTTTCATTCTGTTTGCACCAGCAGCAGAGATACACTCACATGTGGTGGTTAAAAGCTGCGACTCAGGCAGACCTGTGTGATTTCTTTTTTCTCTGTATGTGTAGGTGTGTGTTCCCCCTAGCCCTCGGCCTGAGGCAGGGTGGGGCTGAGCTGTCTGTAACTGGGTATTGATCTGACACACACACACACACCCACACACACACATAAAACGCACACACTGCGAGCCATGCTTTGCTGACCTGAGATCAGATCAGACACTGATTCAGCCTCCTTCTGAGATGAACACGCCTTTGATTTTCTGCGCTGCGTGTGTGTAGAGGTGTGTGTGTGGAGGTGTATGTCTACATTACAGGGACAGAGAGGGATAATGATGGCTGTTGGCTGTGTGTCTCAAAAGTGTGTATGTGAAGGTGTGTGTGTACACAACGTGGGCAAATATCAATCCGCTGACCTTTCTGCTCCAAAAACGGTAGCCTTTAGCAATATCTGACAGACCGGTAGCCAATCTGGCGACTGACTACATGGTCGATAAACTGCCTCGGTGTGATGTATAATAATATAGTCACTGTTAATTAGAGATATTTGAGAAAGGGGTGAAATCTCAATGACAGTTTGTCCATTCAAAGTGACGTCTGGTAATTGTTATGCAAAGGTGCAGTGGGGACACAGTTTCTCTGAAGGCATTTTCAAATAGAAAACTAATTAGGGACCAAATAATCCAACATGTCCTCCAAACTAAATGACATAGATTTAAAAAATCTATCCATATGAACATGACACAGTCTTTGTAAGTGAACTTGTTAGCAAATATTTGCGTATTTAAACATTCAGAATTTACAGAACGAACATTATTATTAATTTGGAGTCGTGTTTTGAACCACTTGATAACTACATGAATGTGAGCCAAATATTCACAAATACCTATCATATTATCAGGAAGTATACCAGTACATAAAGTGCTGGATCTAAAGTAAAGTTTATACCCAACATCCCTTTAATCCCCTTTTGAACATTCTTTCAAAAATTTGAGTTTTGGGCAATCCTAACATACACTGATCAGCCAAAACACTGAAACCACTGGCAGGTGAAGTGAATAACTTCGATTATTTCATTACAATGCAATGTTCTGCTGAGAAACCTTTGGTCTTGGCATTCATGTGGATGCCCCTTTACATACTCCACCTACCTAAACATCGTTGTAGACCAAGTACCCCACTCATTGCAACAGTACCCCTGATGGCAGTAGCCCCTCAGCATGGCAGTGCCCCATGCCACACCACAAAAACTGCTCAGGAATGGTTCAAGGAACGTGACAAAGAGCTCAAGGTTTCAGCCAAGCTTTCAAATTCCCCAGATCCCAATCTGATCAAGCATCTGTGGGACAAACCGATACCCCAAAGATCCTTTGTCCGGGCCTCGACAGGCCAGAGCCTAGTCCGATCTATGACGGGGCCTCTGATCAGTCGAGGCATTGAGACAGGACCTCTGTGAGTGTCCTGTGCTGTCTGGCACCAAGGCATTGTAGACGGACCCTTTTAGTCCTGTGGGTTGTGAGGTAAGGTACCGGCATGCCCAATGGATGTTCAATCGGATTGGGATCTGGGGAATTTGGAGGCCACATTGACACCTTGAGCTTAGTCACATCTGCTGAGCCATTCCTAAGCAGTTTTTGTGGTGTGGCATGGTCTGCCAATACCCCAGATGTACTGCCCATCCACGCGGGACCTCTACGGATTGGACATAGCTCTGACATGTCAAGGTATGGACAAAGGAAGTCGAGGGATGCCCCTTGATGTCTGGCACCAGGGTTTTCACGACAGATCCTTCGAGTCCTGTGTGTTGTGTGATGACGTACCAGCATGTCCCAAGGATGCTTGATTAGATTTTGATCTGGGGAATTTGGAGGCCACATCAAAGCCTTAAGCTCTCAGGCCATTCCTGAGCAGTTTTTGTGGTGTGGCTTGACACATTGTCCTGCCTGTTGCCAGGGACAACTCCTGAGAGAAATATCTGACTCTGACTTGAAATGCTCCACTATAGGTGTTTCGAACTGGAGGAATTTTTTCATAGTTCAAAGAATCCCCCTTTTTATTGTATCTGCCCAGCAGATAGTAGGAATGATCATAGTTCTAAGAAGGCTGTTCTGAGGTACTTTCTTTAGCTCCTGTTTCAGAGTAGGCCGTCTTCCAGCACAAGGGAAAGCATCGTGACTAAGTTAACATTGATTGGTCAAACACAACCAACGCTGCACTGGCAACTACAATTTTTAAAAACCTTTTAGCCGTTAGCTCGTCAAGTACAAGAAATCACAGGTGGAATAAAAACATGAATCAGAACTTTTTTATTGCTGTGTGTTGAAATGGCCTCTCTCATAATGGCTGATCACCCTCGCTGGGCTCAGCATGTAATTATGCAACCTGGTAGACATAACAGGATCTTATGGAGACCAGTGAGGATAATTACTACTTGTTTTGTTGCCTTGCGAGCACAATATAATTATCTCTTGATCTCCACATAACAAGCTTTCACACTGTAATACGTCTGTGACCACAAGACAATCTGTATTTATAGAAAACATTTATGAAATATTTATTCTTTGATTAATTATTTTGACTTTGACAAGTAAACTGAAACTCATTTGTGATTTTATGAAGGAAAAAAAAGCCGAATCATGACATGAATTTTCCCTCCGTATACCGGCAGGATCTCTTCTAGGGTCTAAACAGTTTTATCCGCTAATTAGTTTGACTTTAAAATTTGCTAAATGTATCTGGTCTGCTTGTTTTCCTTCCTCTTTACTTCCTCATTTCCCTTCCTTGGGGCCTGTCTTGACCTTGGACCACACTCCTCACCACACACTTTCCACTCCACTTGCAAAACCATCATAAACAATCCTCAACTGCTAATTATGCGCTGACAACAGTGTTCCATAAATCAGTGGCTGGCTAATGAATTCCCACAGATTCTGCGTGTGTGTGTGTGTGAAAATGAGAGTGGGGTGGTAGAAATGGAGAAAGCACTCTTGTTTTTGCTTAAGACTCCCTCTGTATTTCCATTTACTGTGCTCACCCCCACATGGAGGATGGCAGGAAATGAATGAGCGATCATTGCGCAGACTGTGTGCAGCGATTAGTGTCTGGAAATAAGAAAATGAACAAGGAGCATTCAGGGAGATATAGTCCATGAAATAGAGCTCGTTACACAATGAATGAATTTTTATTTGGATTGCTACACTTTGAAGAAAGTAGTTAATACGAGATTTTTAACAGCATCATTTAATCATAAGAGTGAACATCTTAGTGAACACTTACTTTAACTGAAACAACCGTATGCTGCAGAGTTAACACTGGCTGTACAACATATTACAAAACTGATATGATTAAATTCTTAATCGTTTCATGATGGTATTAAATTTTTCTTATTATAAAGTGATACTGACTGCAAAGAAGGCAATGTGGAGTGTGTAAAAAGGTGGGCTCCAGCTCTGTATCAACAAGACTAATTCCAGCCTTACACTAAACGACTTTTCAAATTTCACTGTCACAGACAAATTTCCAATGTCGGAATAAACTCAAAAGAAGATCCCATGATCTTGATGGTGAACGTTGGTCATTCACCTCAGTCTAAGCTGTCTTAAGTCAGTGTTATTCTCATCTCTACGTTTAAAAAAAAATCAGAAATGTTTATTATTATTGTAAGTTTTTAGTCTTGGCTCATACAAATACTGACGTTAAATGACGTGAACATTGTCAACAACCAATAGCTGAACTCTCTTTAGCACCAAACAGGAAGCAACGTGAAGAACATCAGTTCTCTTGTAACTTCTGGAGTTGTGAAGTGAACATGAGTCGAAGTTTCATGCAGCGAGTATCTGATTCACCAACTGACACTTACTTTAGTGAGAAGTCTTTCTTTTTAAATGGTTGAAACTTGAGTTTGAATTTGAATTTTCCATTACCCCTCAGGGTTTGTGTCCCGATTCTTGTTGAAATAGAGAGGTAGGGCGAAGTGTCAGGGCTACATGGCCCTCCATACGAAGGTTTTTTTACAGGCTGTTATGAAAAGTCATCAACAAGATGGCTGCACAAGCAACAAAATAACCCCACAAATGTACTCCCTTCATTAATAAAGAAATAACCATTGTATTATCTTAGTTTAATGTCATTTTAATGTATTATGGTGTTTTCTTTATAACAAGCATAATAAGAATAATTGCTAATATGCAGATGATATACCAACTTCTATTAGTGAGATAGATTTCTCCATCTACCTGTTTAAATGGCTTTATTTGCTAGCTTTGCTGCACCCAATGTGCAATGATGTTATCAACATGCAAATGAGCATATGATGTCATCTGGTGACTTTTAGCAACTTTTGGAGCTCATGCTAACGACTGTCATTGGGAAAGAGTTGTCAACCTGGCCACATTTTGACATATTTCCATGTCACAAAGTTGCTGCACTTGCTACTGTTCCTCTAATATCAGTGCTAACATTAGCCTACAGAGCACTGCTATTGGGCTGGTAGGCAGTGTTCTTTTTTTACAATTAAAAACTTGTTTGATCGATTGAGTGTGTGAAACTTAAGTTGTGAACAAATCACAAGTGTCCTAACAAACGCAAAAGGAGGCCTTTAGCCTACGCAAGAGAAATCACCAAAGCAGAAGACAGCATATTAGCAATGTCCGGCAACACTTGTCGCGTCTGTTTATGTAAATGGCAGCATGACCACTGACATATCAGGGTCTTGAAAAGTCGTCCCATTTCATAGTGGAAGATTTCAGTCACTCAGGTGCCACTCAAAAACTAGTGTCTTATCATGCTACTTTACATCGTGCTTTGCTTTCCGTAGCTACAGTTGGCTGTCCCTATGAGGCACCCATAGTTTGTACCCTGGGTTGTACAATAAACAATATGGCTTCCTGTTAATAAGTGTGTCACATCTCTTAGTACATAGTTGAGTACATTACAGGGTAAAAATAAGAAATGGAATTGGACCAAAGCCTTTGAGTGAATGGAATACTGGTATGCTAGCAGCTTTGTGAAGCAGCATGAGCTAAATGCTAATGACAGCGTGCTAACCACGGCCATGATGCTAACGTGCTAATGCCAAGCAGGTGTAATCTGTGGCACGATCTTACATCTTAGTTTAGCATTTTAGCATGCTACCATTTGGCAGTTAGCACTAAATGACTGAGGTTAATGGGTTACTAGTTTTGCAACCCAAGAATCGGGCAAATGAAACAAAAGTTGAGTGATCACTAAAGTTATTACAAATAATCCTGAGGTAGATGATGAATGTCTGAACCAAATTTCATGGCAATCCTTCAAACTATCAATCTCCTGGTGGCTGCTGGACCAAAATGGTGGACTGGCCAACCAACATCCCATCCCTATTGCTATGCTGCTGGCACGACTGGAGAGATATTTCATGCATTCAGTGCCAATATATGCCCAGTTTTTAATCCTCTAACCTCCTGATATCTGCTGCTGAATGATTTTGGAGAATCTAATATGGTGATACTCCACCTCAGATATTCATTATGCTTTTCAGTGCACTAACAGTTTGGGTTGATGCATATTGCAGCGTGTGAAGAGGTAGATGGGCGTTGTGTGTCTATGCTAATGGTCAGGAGACCATAAAAATAGAGCTGTTAAAGTGCAAAGGCTGTCTCATACAATGATTTATTCAGATTATATACTAGTACATATGCGGGGCGCTTGCAGGACAGAGTCGTCTGTCTGCTCTGTCTTTATGCTGGGTGCCTTTACCGAGCGATGAGATATACTGGATTTATTTGTTTTCCACCGACAGCGTGCAGGAGCTTCAGGACAGTATTCATCAAACACACACAGGAGCCCTGTTGCGAGTCAAACTGTGCATTGCTGCATTTCTGCCTCACAAAGGGCAGTTGTTATTTTCAATCCTCCGGACTTTCCGCCACAATTGCTTCCAGGTCGCACATCCCTGTCATGTATGAATGAGCTACAATCCAGTGACATTTCTGCAAATGTCATTGATTGGATGAGGTGATATATTGTCAGTGCAGACCACCAATATTTATATAACACCAGTCGTATAAAAGCTGAGAGAAATCCTTAATAAATGTGACTATTCAAACATTGGTGCCCAAGTGCTGCAGCTCCTCTGCTCTCTTTGTCTTTATCTCCCTCTCTGCTTGTGTCTTTGTCTTTCTGGATTTCACTTCTAAGCCGCCTCCCCTCTTGCGCTGTTACTATTTTGCTCTAACTGCTCTTTCTCTTCTTAATTCACCATCTTTTTTCACTCTCCAACCAACAACCTTGCATCCCTCTGTCTCTCTCTCTCTTGCTCCCTCTCCGGCTCTTGACATGAGTGAAGAGGCCCGCTGAGATAAAACACAATGTCAGAGCATGCCTCAGCTCTCTCCGCTGAGTGGGAAAATTGACTGGGATTGTCTGTGGCAGTCCCCATTCGCAGCAGTCTGTGGCCCGTGATGCTTAAAGTGCTGCGCTAATTAGTTTTCTCTCTGTCCCTCCCCTCCATCCCAACACACACTAACCATCTTCCACACACACACCACAACAGACTCCCTCTTTCTTTTGTGCTGCCTTTGCCATAGCCTATCTATTATGTAACAGTGTGTGGAAAGTGCGGATGCACCTTCTCAGGGGTTTTTCTGTGCGTGGCTTTGCATGTCACACGAGCAATGTCTCTTTCTATATTTGCCTAAGCAGCACATGAAGGCAGCAGTGGGGGCAGAGGCTAGCACAGCAGAATGACACAACGAGATAGCATATGACAGGGTGCAGTACTTGTTGGAGGGGGACTCAGAGCTGAAGCGAGTGTGAGCCTGCTGTTGGTTCCTACTCAGTGACCCAAATTCTGCCTGAGTTGCATAGTGAATTAATGGTTATTAGAATGAGTACCATTGAGGGGAAGGTAAAGCTTCATAATTAAACCTATTTACACATGCCATCAGTGATATCAGATTTAAAGCAGTATTGCCTATCACAGGAGAAGCTTCAGTCTGTCCATGGCGGCCGGTTGGAAACAAACAATCTCAAATTACAGCTAAACAATGAACTAAATGCATCTGAAAACATCTGAGTCAAGAAATAGGCAATGCATGCATGCACACTTTTTGGTCTAACTTTGAAAGAATCCCATGTTATCTTACCAAATGAAGCCCACGCAGTTGTAGCTTTCTCTCATCCCCTGGCAAGATGTTTGATTCCTCTATATTGGAAGCAATGTGCTCTATCCATCCTTTTGTCATTGGGTCAGAAATATTTGTATTTCTTTCAGTTAAAAATCAAATACACACTCAAATGGTCCTCTCAAACCTTTATTAAGATATGGAGTCCCTTTTTGGACTTTTTTGATTCGCTATAGGAACCCCTCGATAAAGAATAAGGTGGTACCTATGAATGTTGCATGATAGCAGTGGGCAAACCTTCCAGCCCTTCCACGCGCCTATGTGGAAAGCCTTAAGACAGAGAGAGCACACCTCCCTGCTGCTTAACACTTAAAGCATCTATTATTGATATTTTTATAAGGACAATTAGAATGTTATAATATTAACAATGTCAAAACAACATGATGATGTAAAAGTGGTCACTTGTCGTGATGAACCTACAGAGGATTATCACCTGAATCTGTTGCTTCCCTAAGATTTATGAAGTTTTTAGGCCTGTTTCAGGTCTCCCCACAACTTTACAGTTCAGTCAGGAACACTTAAGTCAAAGAAAACTTTATTTCCATTTGCAGTATTATATTTGGCACTATGGCTCTGTTCTGGAGCTTTGCTGTCTTTCCTTGGCCCTACGTAGAAAGCCTAAGGTGCAGAGAGTACGCCTCTCAGACCTTCTATGCGCCTTCGTGGAAAGCCTGAGGCAGAGAGAGCAAACCTCCCTGCTCTTCCACATGTAAACAAGGAAAGCCTTAGGCAGAGAGAGCACACCTCCCTGCCCTTCCACATGCAAACAAGGAAAACCTTAGGCAGAGAGAGCACACATCCCTGCCCTTCCACATGCAAACAAGGAAAGCCTTAGGCAGAGAGAGCACACCTCCCTGCCCTTCCACATGCAAACAAGGAAAGCCTTAGGCAGAGAGAGCAAACCTCCCTGCCCTTCCACATGCAAACAAGGAAAGCCTTAGGCAGAGAAAGCAAACGTTCCTGCCTTTCCACATGCAAACAAGGAAAACCTTAGGCAGAGAAAGCACACCTCCCTGCCCTTCCATGCGCAGCAGCAAAGACCCACCGGGAACAGAACAGAGCAGAACAGTATCAGTGACAAGCAGAAATGACACTGATATGTCAGACACAACTTAAAAAGGAGGAGCTGGGGTGGAGGCAGGTTACAAAGCAGCTTACAGAGGAAGCAGCAACAGTAGGCAGGCCAGAGCAGTTTAAATAGGGCGCCCTGAATGAGATTTACCAACTGGTTGCATAGAAAGGAATCATGTGATCTATCAGCTGACTCCCTTCCATCAATCAGCTGCTCCATCAGTTGATTAGGATGCTTGAGATCTCAGCTACATCAGCTGGGATGTGAGCTGAGCTTGAAACTGTGGCCTGCCTGAACTAACGCTATGCTCAATTTTTAGCGACATTTGGAGATCCAGTGCTTCAAATTAAAACCTATTTTAAATCATTTAAATATTTGAAGCTGCATTAAGTTTGGTCATTTTTGGAGCAATGCAACAAGCTGTAAACACAATACTGACATATCAAACTCATTTTGCCACCTGACAAATGTTAGTCCAGTGTTCACTCTTCTTTTATCTCTGTTTTGTTCTCCACCGACTGAATTTTTTGGTCTTTTTGGCAGCTAAATATTCCACTATGTTCACCTGTACTTGCTAACCGTGTCGGTGGCGTACAGTGAGTGTAGCAGAGTGCTGCATGTGGAGACAACCCTGATGAGAGCGATGAGACTGAACCAAAACAGACAAACAGAATGATTATAATATAGGTTTAGGGACAAACGTTTCAGTCTCATCCAATTTCCTGCTCACCCTAATGCCACCAAAGCTGTTTCTTCTACTTCCTTACTTCTCATTACAAGAACCACATGGGGGACCATCAAGACATTCCCCCCATCCCATGGTTCCTCCCGAATCATCCGTTTTGTTCATTCTTTGTATCTGGACCTCATTTTATTTCTTTACCCCCAAAACGTTACTTCCAATAAACCTGTTTGCATGTATAAGTGTGAAGGTTTCAGATCCCATTTATACTCTACTGCACTGTCAATACCTTGGTCAGATGACCCATGGGTTTGATTTGAAAGTAAATGCAGCAGGACAGTTTACTCTGAGGACAGGTTGAATCTGCAGTGACAGCATCAGCAGCCGGCACCTCGGGTGAAAAAACAGAAGGCATCGTTATAGTGAAATTCACAGTTTAAATTACCACCACACTGTTATAAAAATAGCAATGTTATTGTGCTTGTATTATGACCCATTAGTTGTTAGCAGCATTGTTAGCAAACAGGCGACACAACATGAACCCAAACAGTGAGAGTTTCAGCTTCACTTTTTCCTGGCTGAACTGCTGTCACTCACAGCATGGCCTCGCGAGTCTCGTTAGCAGAGATGCTACTGGCTACAGAAACAGTTGGAGAACTCAGAGCTGTTAATGAATGTATGGGTCCTGTTAAAGATTGTATTAATGAGGTTTGCTATTTCGCTGGACGGAAAAGGAATCCGTGAAACACCAACTGCTGAACAGGTCAGGTTTTAATTCGGAAAAGTGAATGATTGTTGACAAAAACTCAGAGTGAGGTAATTTACTTTTTAAGCAATAGTTCAGCATTTGGGAAACGGGCATATGTGCTGTCTTTCCAAGATGAGAATATTGATACCATTCTCACATTTGTCCGCTAAAAATAAGCTACAGGTCAAATCACCGTTAATAACAGCAACTGGCAATTGATTTAAATTGCAGAGACTTATGAAATCAGCAAATTTGTCCGACATCCCTCAATCCCGAAAAACAAACATGCATTCCTCCAAAAACTGCTTCAAAAATACATCAGATGTTGTGTGAGTAATGTTATGGGACCTTAATCCAACGGTGAAGACATGATGAGTCTTACTCTCACTCTGATATTCTCATGCTAACCCTAAGCAACCTCACTCCTCATGCCTTAACCTAACCAACCCAACCAATGAAGACAAGTTCTAGCCAATCATAGGCAAATTGAGGCAGGTCATGACTTTGCCATAGTATTAAGGTCGGGTGACAAATTGGCTTTCAGTCCAATGGGGCATTATTCGGACAATTGGGGCTTTGAAATAATGAGCTGTAGGAACAATGGATATACCCAGAAACGGCTAGCCTGGCTCTCTCCAAAGATTTTTTAAAAAGGCAGTCACCAGCACCTCCAAACTCTCTAAGTATCTTGTTTGTTTAATTAATTTCCAAACCAAGCCATGCTAGCTGTTCTCCCCCATTCCCAGTCTTATGCTAAGCTAACTGTGTCCTGTGTTTTCCTTCACAGTGTCAGAGCTGCTCACCTACATGAAATTAATTAATAATTAAATCGATAACATGACTCACTCACTCACTTCATCATACCGTCCTCCCCAAACACAGGTTTTCTGTACCCTCCACATGCACTGCTCCGTTGGGGCTTTGACGTGAAACATCAGGTAGCTCTCTGGCAAAGTGTTGGCATTGATAAGGTGCTTAGATCCTCTGAGGGAAACTGTGACAAAGTGGATTTTATCAGTGTGGAAGTGTTGTTTTCACTGTGTGGCTTCAGCTCACCGATCACTGGAGCTGATCTGATCACTGGAGAGGAGGCAGCGATACAGGAGGGACTGAATAAACACAGGAGACATAATCACACTGTTTGCAAACACAAGCAACTAATTAATATCATATCAAAACAACATATCATGCAAAAAATTGTACGCTTGAGTAATTAACAGGAGGTGAATAGCTACAACTAGACTCAGTATCTATCACACTTGGTGGTCTAACACATTAAAATGCAAGTGTGGTGTTTTGGATCAATATAAGAATAATGCCTGTGAGCTCATTATGAGGCTGTAATGTACTTGTAGTTCAATACCTCATGAACTCAACTGTTACACTCCTGCTCCTGCTCGCAGTATGAAAATATCAGAGTTACTCTTGAGATCACCTGGAGACACGTTTCGATGCTAGAAAAAGTAATTTTCCGTACTGCGGCATTTGGCAGAAACATGAATCAAATGTCACCTTGGTTGTACGGTAAATAGAGGTTCAATTGCAAATTTGTGAGTTCTCTCTGCATTGGTGGTGAGAAATACCTTTGCAACTCCATTCATGGGCACACAGTTGGTTTTCACACGTAATGCAAACTGAATGCAATAAACCATACTGAAGAACTTTTTAAGTTGACCTGAGTATGGATCGAGGTACCAGTATGGTATACAGTGTTTACACTATTCAAGCAAGTTGGTCTTTTAGGTCAACTGTAGTCGGTTCTGGGCCCAGGTCCCTGATGTGAACGCCTCCTCAGTGTACTTGTTTTATGTTTGTATCTTTGAATCATTCTAGCCTATCAACATGAATGGGTAACTTTGGCTTTCTTCAAGCTGGACCCTCTTTACCTATGTTTTTGTGCCCCAAGTGACTAATGGAACAACAGTTTTTGAAATTGGTCCAGTATTGAGAGACACCCCTGATTTACGTCCACTAAATGTGCTTGTTTTTGCCACTGACAGGCTCAGATTGTTATTATAAGTGTGTGAAATCATTATGGAAAGGGTCCCTACAGAGATAGACCTTTTTGTTTAAGAGTAAGATCTTTTTTGTTCTGAAACATCCAGAAACAGCCTCGAAATTGCTATTGCCCAACTCACCATGCTCCATTTAAACAAATAGTAATTTTGACATTGTAAAACACACTTCATGAAGTCAACAAAATAAACAAACAAAAAAGTTCTTGGTTAGTCCTTCCACGGTTCCAACAATCGCCAACTCTGGTTTGGTTGACGATTACCCTTAATGGGAACTTTAGGTTATGTTGTGTGGTGCAATGCCATTGTTCTAATGACCCACAATTCCAAACCTCCATTATGTGTGGAAAAATGTCCTATTGGTCCAAAAGAGTAAAAACAAAGTAAAAAAACAAACAAGTCTGCACACCAAGTAGCACCTGTTTAGATGGATTTTAATGCAGAGTGACATTTTGAGCCACACAGCTCTTCTCGGACTTCTGATACATGACATAAAGTCGCCACCGTAAATTAAAATCCCTCTAAACAGGAGCTACTTAGTATGTGGCCTTTTTTGTTTTACTTTGCTAGACATTTCTCTGGGCCAGCACCCACTCCATTGGACGTTGGGATATGTGTGTCTTTTGTACTCCTACCACTGGTCTGAAAGCCCATTCGTCCAAAAGCCTGTTATTCCCAAAATAAATGTGCATTGCTCAAAAGTTCCTTTTCTCCGAATATACACACTCCATGCAGTTAGTTTCGGTTTCCCAGTGGTGTTTGAGCCACGGATCCAAGGTCTTTTTATTGACCTTTGTGGTGTTTGAGCCACTGAGCCAAGGTCTTTTTATTGACCTTTGTGGTGTTTGAGCTACGGATTCCAAGGTCTTTTTATTGACCCTTTGTGGTGTTTGAGCCACTGATCCAAGGTCTTTTTTATTGACCCTTTGTGGTGTTTGAGCCACGGATCCAAGGTCTGTTTATTGACCCTTTGTGGTGTTTGAGCCACTGATCCAAGGTCTTTTTATTTGACCCTTTGTGGTGTTTGAGCCACGGATCCAAGGTGTTTTTACCGACCCTTTGTGGTGTTTGAGCCACTGATCCAAGGTGTTTTTACCGACCCTTTCCTACATTTCACGGTGGTGTTTCCCAAAGGCAAACAGTTGGCAACCGAAATCGGATGTTTTGGCTGACCTGTCCCTGCTTTTCCCGTGACCTTTGGGCCACCATATATGGGTGTTTTAGGTTAAAACATGATCTTTTTCGAACCATAACCAAGTGTTTTTTGTGCCTAAACATCAAAACATTTTTTCTAGCAGTTGGGGTGTCTATCTACAGGGAGTGTATATTTCCAGAGAAATGGGTCTTTGGTCCAGTGAGACATTTTACGGATGAAATTTTGGGCCATTCAAACAATGGGCCATCACCTATTACCACTTCCTGTTATGACTGTCACTGTAGCCAACATTAGCCTATTACAACATGTAAAAACGTGTTATTGAAATACATGCAGATGGCACAAATAATTATGATATTGTAACATTAATCATGACATAAGCTTTTCCTAAGTGACACATACAATTCAACTACACAGATGAACATCTCAAGCATACGTCTTGTTACATAATCTCTCCTGAATCCAACACCTGAGAGGGAATAAAGTCAATTCAATTAATAATTGGCAAACAGCCAGCGGGTGAGAAAAACAGACTGGGCAATACTGCAATTACTCACTGTTAACCCCCGTACACATGCTGCTCTGTCCTCTGAAAGCATTTCCCTCCTGTAATCACACCCAAACCTCCAAAGAGCAGGCTGACACATTTCCCTAACATTCCCCCCTCTCTGTCTTTTTGCTGCACACACACTTGCCGCTGCGTCAAAGCACTCTGCGTGAACAGGCAGATTGCTGCGAGAGCTAATGAATTGTGCTGTCAGGGAAGTAACAGATTTATTTACATCTAGAAATGGATATCTCCTCCAGCCAATCCTGGAGAGCTGAGCTGGTGGGGCTTTAACGCTATAGGGCTGCTAATGGATCATACACACACAAAAAGTGAGGAGAGAAACCACAGAAACATGGAGGAATATCCAGGAAACAGCATGGGGCTGTGACAGCATGCTGGTCCGCCGCAACACTGGAAATTGGAGAAAAATAAAATAGCCAGAGGGTGGGGAGAAGGAAGTAGAAGGGTATTAGTTGAAAATCCACTTTAAGAGTTGTTGGGCTGTGGAAACACACACATTTACACACACGCAGAAACCGACTCAGAGGCAGGTAGACAGAATCTGGACCTCATTTTTCCATGTTTTTGTGTCTTAGAGACCAATGGGAAAAACAATCTTTGAAATTGGTCCAGTATTGAGCAAGAGGGCTTCAGCTGGCAGCGTCTAACAAGCTGCCGTGTTCACACCGTCACTTTATGTCCACTGAAGGTGTTTGTTTTTGCCACTGACAGACTCAGATTGTTATTATAAATGTCTAACAACAATATGGAAAGGATCCCAACAGAGATAGACCTTAAAATGTGAGATCCGTTTTTTTTAAATCAGAAACTAGAATTGTCAATGGTTAACTGCTAATTGGCTAACCATCAAGAATATTTTTGACAGTCACCTCTTGAGCGGTCTTAATTTTGCTACAGTTTACTGCACTGTGCACCACCACGAGCCTGCTGGGAGCTAATGTTAGCTAGCTGTGCCACTCATTCGGTGATTACTGTCAGTAACACCATCTTCGGAAACATTCTGCCCACCCTGCGATCCCGACTCAGGCCGCCCTGGTGAGGAAGCAGCTCAGTTTTGGGCCACAAATCCGCTTTAGCATCGTTAACTACTGTTAGCTCTGTTAGCACCGTTATTAGTGTCAGCACGGCTAATGGTGCTAACAGAGCTAACAATGCTAAAGGGCTTCTGGGGCTCAAAATAAAGCAGCTTACTCACCGGGGAGACCTGGTGGGACACTGGACAACGCATTCTTACTCCGTAAATACTGCCAGTTGACTTTTTTTTCCCTTCAACAACAAATGCACATGGTTACGGTTTGCAAACAAAAGCATGTGGTTGGATTTAGGGAAAAAAGGACAGCATTTGGCTTTACAGTCTTACTGGAAGCAAACCTTCTCCTGAGGCCGCCGGGCGCTGTTCAACAACAGTGAGTGCGTTTACATGGACAGTTTAATTCCCTTTTCATTTGAAGTGAAAGTTCATTCCTATTAAAAGTGATCTTGTAAACACCTAACTCGGAAAATTCAATTTGATGTAAGGGGCTGGAATATTCCGTTTCTAATTCCGAATGAAAGAATTTCTCGCAATTGTATACACTCATTCCTCTTTAAGTTCATTCCGGTCTTTCTGCGCATGCTTGTTTCCTTGCCCTTCTTGCACGATGAAGTATAGCGTGCGCGACTCATTGCACTAACTGGTTTCCATTTGCCAAAGCATGGTCTTCTACCTCCCTTCTCCTCCTCAACAGACGAAGCATTAGCAGAACAAGGTTGTTGTCGTACTGCTGCTTCAAGAATATAAGCAAAACAAGCCTGAAAAAAGCACTAAGAACGGCGTCGTCAAGCATCTTGTTATCCGGAGCGAGGACTGCAGTGATTTCTTCTGGTAAACGTAAACACGTAACATCCGCCCCGCCCCCTATCCAATCAGAAACCTTCCACGGACCCGAATAAAGGCGATTAAACTGATCTCCCGTGTAAACCCTCATTCGGAATGAATATTTCCCATGTAAACTACCTGGAAAGACTTTAATTCTGAATGATTTCATTCAGATTTATTTAATTCCGAATGAGAAGCCATCATGTAACCACACCCAATAGTGGCCGGCCGCGTATCATGCGGACCTGAAAGGACGGCCCTATATGAAATAGCTGAAGAAAAAGCAGCCTCAGAAACCTTTAGTTTGACACAAAATGGGGCATCATAGTTGGTGAGATCCATAAGAAGACAAGAATCTCATATTAAGTGCTTTGTCTCCTCTTTTACTTGTAGGGCACGCAGGGTTTGGCCGTTTCCATCATCACGTAATTTTGCCTCGTTTCTTTTTCCGTAAAAAATCAATCGGTTAGTTACTAGTGAATAGGAATCGGGCTATCAAAGCAAAATTAACTGAAATAGTCATCCCTACTGGTAACCAGTAAGGGGCAGCAGTAGCTCTGTCCATAGGGTCTTGGGTTGAGAGCCGAAGGGTCGCTGGCTCAAGTCCTTGTCCGGACCAAATATGGAGCGTGGACTGGTAGCTGGAGAGATGCCAGTTCACCTGGGCACTGCGGAGATGCCCTTGAACATAGCACCGAACATCCAACTGCTCAGAGCGCCTGTCCATGTGCAGTTCCCTCGCTCTGACATCTCTCCATTTATTTAATATTTACATGGTTTATATTTACAATTTACAATTCCCACTGGCTGCTCCAGAAGCTATACATTTAATGCATGTAGGTCCTGCTTGTGCATGTATGTGTATTTCGAGCCTGTGTGTATATGACAACAGAGTGAAAGAAAATTGAATTTCCCCTCATGGATTAATAAAGTATATCTTCTTCTTCTAATAACCACCCCCTAATCGCTATCGTCAAACACACCAGACTCCATTTAAGTAAACAGTAATTATATCATTGTAAAACACACTTCATTCAAAGTTGATAGAAACAAATTAAAACTCACAAAAACCATCTTGGTTTATTTTTGCACCGTTCCAACAATCACCAACTCTGGTTTGGTTGACATAAACCTTTAACTCACCCAGTTAGATGTGAAAATATGCTGGCTCTACACATGCTAAAATCACTGTTTATTTCAATGGTGTCTGGTGGGTGAGGCAGTGCTTATTTTGGGGCTGTTTCTGGTTAAACAAAAAGGACCTTACTCTTAAACAAAAAGGTCTTTCTGACACTAAGAATAATAATTCGAGCCTGTCAGTTGCGAAAACAAGCACTTTTAGTGGACGTAAATAGTCAGTATAAACAGTGGTTACACAGTTTCGCCCTCTTAATACTGGACCAGTGTCGCAAATTGTTGTTTCCATGAGTCACTTAGACAGAAATACATGGGAAGTAGGGTCCAGGTTGAAAAAAACACTAAAAGGTAACAAGCTAGGCCTTCTTTAAGAGGACAAGTCTTGAAATAAATGCAAAATATAGATTTATACTTAAAGAGAGGGGGAAATATGAGGGGGAGACAGGCGGCTGAGACTCGGTGTACATGTGTGTGCGGCTGGTACCATCATCAGTTGGCTGTGCTCGGACCTGTCACAAGGGTTTATGTCATGCAAACAAACGCTCGCAAACACACCCCCTTACAACACAGAACACACGAGGCAGCAACAGAGAGAGAAAACCCACAGACTGTGAGAGGGAACAGGTAGAAATGAAACGCCAGTCGGAGGGGAGATAATCTGTTTTTCATCTCTCTCTCTGGAAATCTCAATCCGTCTTTTGATCCGTTTCTTACATCCCCATCTCTCTGCCTGTCTGTCTTTGTCTTGTGGATTTCAGCGCCGTGCGTGTGTGTGTGTGATGCTGCAGTGTATTTTAGGTTATTTGTTGTGTGTGATGTTGCAGTATAGGTTATTTGAAGAAAATAGAGCCCTACTGCACCAGCTCAGCTCAGTTCTGACACAGACAGTCTACACACTCCTCGCTTGTTTTGTTTTTTAATCTGAGGAAGGTGCAGCTCACTGCTAATCAGGGTGCAATGTAGCATGGCGTAAAATTAAACCCTTACAACACAGCGAGAAGAGTGTTGGAGAGGGCAGGAAAGGACGAGCCCCCGGCAGTGTGTGTGTGTGTGTATGTGTGCATCTCTGTGTGTGCGTTCTTGGATGTTATCAGTCATGTCGGCTGCTGGCCACAGATGAGGTCATTAGGCCCTTTAGCAAGGCAGATTTCTTCCCTCCTGTCTGGTTCTGTTAATAAATCTCCTCAGATGCTCACATGTTGCGGTCAGTTGTGTGTGTGTGTGTAAGCATGCAAGTTTGTTGTGCTGTTTGTGTAATGCGTGTGTAAATGTCTGTTGATGTGTGTCTGGGGATTCCCTCTCCTTGTGTGTATAGATGTGTGTGTACAGTCGTGTGTGTGTTCGTGAGGCGAGGAGTTTGTCTGGTTGCATTTCGGTGAAGCGGCCTGGGGATTCAGTGCAGCCAATTCTGTCTCACCACGGCAATTTGTGTGTGTGTGTGTGTGTGTGTGTGTGTGTGTGTGCACTTGTGTAAACCAGCATGGAGTCTTGCATTGTTTGCAAATGGCATAAAACACTCAGTAGGAATCTATGGAGCGCACAAATTAGCATAGGTTATTTATTGCTAGCTGAGGTGTTTGCATTCATAATTCTTGGTCTTTGCAGGAATGTGTTGGATCTGTTTGAAACCCAGACTGAGTGAGCACTGTGAATGTACTGCGTGTGCTATTACAGCCAGAATATAACTTACTGAGATCAAGAAATATCCAAACACTGTGTTATTTAATCAGACGTTTAATAATATTAAAGGTCCCTCACATCCACACAAGGTGCTTTCACGTAATCCGGCTAATTAGAGCAGCTCAGGCAGGAAAAAGGTCACCAAAGTACATTCTATAGGTGGCTTCAAAATGTGAACACTCTACCAAACACATGTAGAGACTAAATCCAAATACAAAGGACACTGTGCTGAAACCAATGGATGCGTTAGGTCCTCTAGTTTAATATGACAACCAGGTCTTCACTGTAGCTTTAAAACTGAGTCTGATAGAGCAGGTTTTATTGGCTACAAACTCGTTTGCCTTACCATCAGCCCCACCTGCCATACTTTCATTTTCTTCACATTTTTTTGTCAGACATTTTGCCATCACCTCTCGACTGCAGTATTTCTCAATACCCGCAGGGAGGTGGGAGCATCAGATGGCATGTTGAAATGTGTTTTGATAATAAAGAATACAATTATGTATCATGTAAATACACATAACCTGTATTATCAGTGTTATAAGTCAGTAAGTAAATTGCTTTTTTGATGCCAGTGTTGTTAATTTCCTCCTGATTTTGGAACATACTCCTGGTTTAGAAGCTTTTACTAGAGATTTTTCATGTTAGAAAAAGCTGCTATACTCCGTTACAGTCATTTTCCAACTGCATGTACATTGCTACATGTAGCTACATGCTAACATCAAGGAAAAATAATCTTGGTTGCCAGTGTTGTTAATTTCTCCCTGATTTTGGATTATATTCCTGCCAGAATGTGTCTAGTTGTGTTTAGAAGCTTTAATCAGTGATTTTTCACGGTAGAAAGTGTAGCTATACTATACGTTGCAGCCATTTCTGAGCTGCAAGTACTCTACCACATGTAGTTACATGCTAACATCAGGGAAACATGTAATCTTTGTTGCAGATGTTGTTAATTTATCCATGATTTTGGATCATATACCTGCTGGAACATGTCTGGTTGTGTGTAGAAGCTTTTATTGGTGATTTTTGACAGTAGAAAGTGATGCTGTACTATGTTACAGTCATTTCTGATGTACAAATACATGGCTACATGTAGCTACATGCAAACGTTTGGCGAACCTGTAATCTTGGTCACAGAAGTTTTTAATTTCTCCTCGATTTAGGCTCCTACTGGAACATGTTCGGTTGTCAAGATTTTGGTTTAGAAGCTTTTATTGGCGATTCCTCATGGTAGAAAGTTCTGCCTTACTCTATAACAGTCATTCCATGGATGCAAATACACTGCTACATGTAGCTACATGCTAATGTCAGGGAAACATGTAATCTTGGTTGCTAGTGTTGTTAATTTCTCCATGATTTTGGATCATTTTCCTGCCGCAACGTATCTGGTTGTGTTAAGAAGCTTTTATTGGTGATTTTTCACAGTAGAAAGTGTTGCTTTACTCTGTTACAATCATTCCTTGGGTGCAAGTACACTGCTACATGTAGCTACATGCCAGCATTTGGGAAACCTGTAATCTTGGTTGCCAATGTTGTTACGTTCCCCCTGATTTTAGAATATATTCCTGCCAGAATGTGTCTGGTTGTGTTGAGAAGCTATTATTGGTGAGTTTTTACAGTTGAAAGCGTCCCTATACTCTGTTACAATCATTCCTTGGGTGCAAGTACACTACTACATGTAGCTACATGCTAACATCAGGAAAACATAATCTTGGTTGCCAGTGTTGTTACTTTCTCCCTGATTTCGAATCATATTCCTGCTGGAACATGTTAAGTTGTCAAGATTTTGTTTTAGAAGCTCTTTCTGGTGAATTTCGAGTGTCGCTATACTCCCTTTCAGTCATTTTTGAGCTGCAAGTACACGGCTACATATAGCTACATGCTAACGCCAGGGGAAATATAACCTTGACTGTCAGTGTTGTTAATTTCTTCCTGATTTTGTCTGGTTGTCAAGATTTTGGTTAAGAAGCTTTTATTGGTGATTTTTCACGGTAGAAAGTTCCGCTATACTCCATTTCAGTCCTTTCTCAAGTGCGAGTACACTGCTACATCTAGCTACATGCTAACGTGAGGGAAACATGTAATCTTGGTTGCAAATGCCTTTATTTTCTACCCAGTCCTGGAACATATTCCGGCTGGAGCATGTCTGGTTGTTTTTTGAAGCTTTTATTGGTGATTTTTCACAATAGAAATTGTCGCTTTCCTCTGTTGCAGTCATTTCCGAGCTGCAAGTACACGGCTACATGTAGCTGCATGCTAACGTCAGTGAAACATGTAATCTTGATTGCAGATGCTGTTATTTTCTTCCTGATTTTGGATCACATTTCTGGTGGAACATGTCCGGTTGTCAAGATTTTGGTTTAGAGAACTTCCTGCTAGACTCCGTTAGAGTCACTTCCCAGCTGCAAGTACACTGCTACAGGTAGTTTGTACACGTCCACATGGGGAAAAGGGGTCTAATCAGACACAAAGTGAAAACCCCTGAGCATATGAACCAAGAGTGTGCAGTGTCACGAATGTAATCCATAAATTCAAATTGTATATGCAACATGCTGATCATTGTAAATGATGGTGCAGTAATTGGATCAATTTTATTTTTTGTTGTAAAAGAAAGACCTCCTATTCTCACAGCAATTATGGCATTAATACTTAAAGATAACACCCGTATTGGCTGAGCAAACATGTTTTAATTTTGTTGTGCAGAGATAGGCGTCTAAATCTTTTAAACAATTTCAATATCGTACATAGCACTGATTGTTGTCTCTATTTCTGACTTATCTGAGAACAAAGTGTGCTCCTGTGTGACGGTATTGCAGCAGGTGTGGAGACTTGCAGTGTTTGGGAGAATTAAAGATGAATAACCTCCTCAATAAGGACTAAGTGCTGTATCTACCAAAGCTGTCAGGCCAAATGAATGAACTCCAGTGACTAGGCAGCAAAATGGGGAGGAAAGGGAGGGAGGGAGGGAGGAAAAGAAAAGGGAGTAATGGAGGGACTGCTGATAGGAGGAGGGAGAATAAAAGAGCACATATAGAAAGCACACAGAGTAAAATTCACCTTAAAAACGTAGCCATGCTCCTGTTAACATCCGTGTTAATATGTCACCTCGTCCCGTCTCTCCCCACTCTCACGTTTTAGGCTTTCATCTTTCACACTCTCTC
The DNA here is from genome assembly GCF_006386435.1 of Epinephelus moara. Classification (NCBI taxonomy): domain Eukaryota; kingdom Metazoa; phylum Chordata; class Actinopteri; order Perciformes; family Serranidae; genus Epinephelus; species Epinephelus moara. The sequence goes on along the minus strand of NC_065522.1, from coordinate 26,238,586 downwards.
CCTGCCTCCCTTGGCTCATTGCTTCCATCAGTGCGTCGCTTTGCTCTCATTTGCTCGCTACAACTTGTTTAGAAGAGTGGCGGCGTGTTCTGTTAAAATAACGTCTCTGAGGGTGGTTGTGTGACGCAGGGCTCTATCGCTCTCTCAGACCAAAATGCTCCATTTCAAGAATAGCCAGACATCAAAGAGTCAATAATAACTGTGGGTGTGTGAGAGAGAGGGAAAACTAGAGAGTGGGAAAAAGATTAGCGCGTTCAAGTTGACAGGAAGGAGGGAAGAAAAGAAGGGTGTTTATGTTGTTTATGTGTTTGTGCCCTGCAACTGTAGATAGCTGCGGAAAATCTGCCTTTTAAAGCAATTTTTATAGATTTAATTCGAAGTTTAGATTTCAATTCTCATTAAAGGCCGTCTGATGTCTTATTTAGGCGAGTTTCAAGATTCACTTATTCATAAATTGCCTCTTTAATTTAAAAATGTCCTCAAGCTGCATGTGAAAGAGGAGGAATTTATCTCGCCTCAGTAAGAGAATGTTTAAAAACCGAAATGTGAAAAGAGAAAAAAAACTTCTCAAGATTAACATTTTATTGCGCCATGGCTTAGACAGTCAGTCCCCTGACAGAGGCACACAAGGAAAAAAACGCTAACTCCAAATGAGACGGTAATCCTTTGACGCACGGAGCAAGGAGAGCGAGAAATACATTAATGCTCGGAGAGGAAGCGGGCGACAAACTCCGGCTGGTTGCACGGTGGCTCATTAACTGTGTGCACTTTGTGTGTGCGTGTGTGCACGTGTGACACTTCTCCTGGATCACACGTTTTAATTGGATTTAAACTCATGTACGAAACAGCGGGCGCTCATGTTTAAAACAAAGCATTTAAATGCATGCGCGGGTGATATGTTTTCCGGTGCACTGGCTGCTCACGTACACAAATAAAACATTGGGAATGCTGCGTGTCATGTCACTCTCTGTCTGTCTGATGAGGTGTACGCCGAGATGTGAGTGTGGAGTGTGGAGGATGCAGAGAGGAGATGTCTCTAAGTGGCTAGGAGTTAAGACAAGGAGAATGAGACTGGTCGTTCTGGAAATTCATCTCACTTCCACTCTTCTGCTTAGACTTGCTTTACATGCAAAGTGCTGCTCAGGCTCGCTCACAGTTTGGCATTAATCTACGTTGGGGTTGTCAGTTGTTTACCAGCAGACGCTGACAGCGGTGCGAGTTCAGCACCAAGGCCAAGGACTGCCACAGCGAGAGTGAAAAGAGGGGTGTAGTAAAGTCCATTTTATTGTGTGTTTTTGTGCTTTAAAGGCTCTTCCATTATGCATTAGGTGCAATATTTAACAGCTCAACAGAGATCCTAAAACTAAATGAATGACAGAGACAGAGTGGGAGCAGAGGAAGTTAACTCGCCAGTGACAATAAACACTAAGCCTGTGATTCCCTGGCAATGTTTTCACACAAAACAGGTTTAGGTTTTTAGAGTATTAACAGGAAACGTCATGTGATTGATACCCTTTTACCACCAACATTAGTGCGTGTATGCCAACTTGCTCGCATCCCTGAGTCACTGAATATCGGCGCTTGGGTAGTGACTTCCATGTTAGACATTGTTGAAAAAAGGCGTCCTTTCGCATTGGCATGATCGGCAGCCGGGTGCCGTCAGTATGTAACGGCGCCTGATGGCATGAAGGGGAAACATGGCTGGACAACAAAGTGAGTAAAGGTAAAAGGGAGGGTCCAACAACCACGGACTTGCACCCAGGAGGCCGATGTTTGCTTCCTATAGTAATGTAAAGCTAAACCCTCTTAATTTTTTCTAAACCTAACCATGTGCGAGCTAAACGTAACCACGTCAACGTGGATAGTCCATGACCAAATGGCGATATGTCACGAGGTGGGAGTGAGAATGTGTTGTATATGCGAGATAAACCCACTAAAAATAGGTGATAGACTCCTTTTCTATTGCCGGTAGACCAGAGCGGCCTTGCAAAGTGTGCCTTTAAGTGTGTGTGAGCTTTTTGTTTTTTGGTGTATCATATTTGACGTTACGGACAGGCCATAGAACAGTTTAGTAAATAATATAAAGCAGCAAGGAGGCCAGTGGCAATGTTACTGTGGTTCCTTCAATTTTTTTCTGATACGTATTTGAGCCCTGTCTCACTCTAAAGTCGTCGAAATCTGGCGCTTGGGCAGTGACTTGTAGCTTTAGAAAACAATGAAAAAAGCTGTCCTTTAACGTCGACATAATACGTGGCTGGTTGCCGGTTGCGTTATACTTTAATGGCGCCCAGTGGCGTCACTGGGAAACGCAGCAGGACAAGGACGAAAGTTAAGGTGGCGAATGTCTGAGTGGGGTGGTCCAACAAACACGGACTCTCACCCGAGAGAGCGGTGTTCACATCNTCTGAAGTCGTCGAAATCTGGCGCTTGGGCAGATTGAGCTGTCCTTTAACGTCGACATAATACGTGGCTGGTTGCCGGTTGCGTTATAGTTTAATGGCGCCCAGTGGCGTCACTGGGAAACACAGCAGGACAAGGACGAAAGTTAAGGTGGCGAATGTCTGAGTGGGGTGGTCCAACAAACACGGACTCTCACCCGAGAGAGCGGTGTTCACATCCTGAAAGATTATAAAGCCAAACCCTGTTGTTTTTTCCTAAACCCAACCACGTGTGTTTGTTGTTGGAGGAAAAAAAGGTAAATTCGCTGTGTTGTACCGACGTACTGTCTTCATTTCTAAAGAGACTGTATGTAAACCGTAAATATCCTGTGAAAACGGAAGTGTATCTTGAAAGAAGACAGGCAGAACTTGACACAGTCCCAAATGGATCCCTCACAGACTCAAGCCCTAAGCCCTTACAGACCTAGGGCCAATTCCATTTCTTCCCCTTAGCCCTTGTCTTGGCCCTTCCCCTTGGTTTTGCGCGTTCACGTGAGGGGAAGTGGTGTCCCAATTCTCCGTCAGGTGTCACACACCACTTACCCTCATGTGAACGCAAAAAAACCAATGGGAAAGGCCAAGACAAGGGCTAAGGGGAAGAAATGGAATTGGTCCTAGGTCTGTAAGGGCTTAGGGCTTGAGTTAACGAGTCTGTAAAGGATCCATTTGGGATTGGGGGAGTGTCTCAGAACGTCAACAACCAACGCACCCAGGGTACCTTGCTCGTGGAAGGTCCATGACCAAGCGAGGTCAGAGTGAGAATGTGTTGCTTATTCAGCATCTCTTTGAAACTTGTTGCCGACTAATTTGGAAATATGTTCAAGTGCTGCTTGGACAGAGATGGACGGACTTTGTGGCCAAGATAACAAAGCTTTGTAGAAGTTTCCACAGGTCGCACTGGAAAAGCTGCAAAAAACAGGCCAAAAATTAGTATGTTATGTTTCTGTCATTGTCGATTAGAGCTGAAGCTTATAAATACCCGTCACTGCTTTAGTGTAATTTGTCCTGGGATCGCTGATTGTAACTTTTTTCCTCTAAAAACAAAGCCAAATGTCAATAACTGTTTTTGTCCTGTAGGAAAGGAGCATTCAAGAGTATCACAGTGTCACCAAGCTTCAACTTTTTTCCTCTAATCACCACTTATTTCACTTTCTAACTGTTGTTGAATCATCCTGGAAAACAAAAACCTGTGAAGCTTTAACTGATCAGTCATCCTCAAACTCTCAAACACTATTTAAATTCTAAAGACGCTCTGGGCTCATGACAAGTTTATTTTTTGTCTCAAAGACACAGTGGCACTAATATTGAGTAGGAAGTCAGGGATTTGATAATCACCTCTAATGACCCACACCTGTGTGCTGCTCAGCACAGCTGCTACTCATCAGCCATTGTCTTAGCAGCCTACCAAAAGAGTAGAAGGACAGTCAAAGGTGAGCATCTGTGAAGCCCGGGCCGCTCCAGCTCACACACTTCTTTCTGTTTCTCTGCAAAATTGTCCCCAGAGGACGTATAAAGAGCGCCAAGGTGACTGCACTGCAAGCACATCTCCCCGAACTCCCAGCCACTGAGTTTTGGCCGCTGTCATCTCCCTCGCTCTGGTGCACTACACCTCCAAGACACTCAGAGCATTCCTCATGTTTTTTAAAATTGGCTGTGCAGTTTTGTTTGTATACAGTCAATAAAACCACACCAGCAGGGACGACAGTTTGCACCCAGTCCCTGTGCATACCTCACCCTGCCAGGGTTTGCGTACGCCACAGTGAGATAAAGTATTGATTGTGATCTTCAGTTTTGAATGGAGAAAACACAGATTAATGACCCCTCCTGAAGTTTGCCTACAGACCAAAACAAAAGCCACCAAAAACTAATACGATCGCAGATACAGAACCTGCACTTCATACAAGATGGATATACTCCTGCAAACACTTCAGAAACTTCTGACGAACTCTACAAAGTCCTGATGTGACGTTACATCTCACACTCTGTAAGCACTTTTTCCTCGAGCCTTGTCTTTCCATCACACTGTTTTTGATAAAGGTTTAATTATGCAGATCTTTCCTGTGATAACAAAGAAGCAGGTTTGATTAAATCAAATAATGACTAATGGGCCGTGTAGAAATCTTACACTGAGTCCCAGTTCATACTGCAAACTAACAGTATACAGTGTGGACTATGTTCTACAACAACCCAATTACCAGAATGAATGTATGCATTGTACATTTCTGCACACCATTTGTATGTTGCTATGTATCAGGTATGTTAAAACTTTATGTTTCAACAAGGCTGTGTTTGTTGTGTGGTTTGGTTTTGGCACAAAAACCACTCGCTTATGGATAGAAAAAGATCACGTTTTTTCTTCAAATACCTTATTTTCGTGGCACAACCCCCACTGGAACTGCAGCAATATCTGTAAAAAACAATGTTCCAGTAAAAAACAACCACTCTCATGGCACTGTCCAGGTGGAAATGTGGGGATGTCTAGGTTCAAAAACAACCAGTGTTCGTGGAACTATGCTGGAAACACAGCAATGTCTGGATATGAAGCAAATGTATTTTGCAGCACTATCCCTTCAGGAGACACAGCAATATCTAGGTGAAAAAAGAACTGCTTTTTGTGATACTGGCCTGGCTGGAAATACAGGGATGTCTCATTTCAAAAACACCCAATTTTTGTGGCACTATTCTGACAAGAAACACAGCAAAGGCTCTGTAAAAAAAAAAAACAACCTCATGGCACCATCCCCGCTGGAAATGCAGCAATGTCTCTGTAAAACACAACTGCTTTTCTTGGCTCTGTCCTGGCTGGAAATGCAGTGATGTCTGGGTAAAAATGATCACTCTTTGTGTCACCATCCCGACAGGAAACGTAGCAATGTCTTGGTAAAAAATAACTACTTTTCATGGCAGTGTCACAGCTGGAAACACAGTGATGTCACTCAGGGGTCGCGTTAACCGGATATTCTTGGTCAGTGACCGTTTTTTTACAACAATGACCGGAAAATCTGAAGGCCGTCAGTCATTTTGACCGGTTGCAATTACCACCCCTGCCCACCTGGCGGCGGAGTGCACAGTCAGTGGTTTAAGTGGCTGCCGTTTTCACACTGCAGAGAAAAAGTCATTCATCTGCTTCATGTAGTGTTGTTGACATAACGCCCTGGACCCACCGGACGCGGAACCGAAGCGCAGCGCCCAGCAGCGGAGGCAGTTTTCAATCGGCGCCCATGTTAACCTATCTGACTGTCCACACAGGCCGCTGAGCAGAGCGGAGCGCCCGCGGAGGCAGCGCTTCAGTTCGCCGTCTGGTCTATTTTTCATGCGAGCCACGAGCGCTTCTGTCAAGCTGGATAGAGCGGATCGTACCAAACAGGAAGTCAGACACAGAAAAGACGAGAAAATCCAGCCAATTTTCAAAATAAAATAACAACAGCACGCACTGTGGAACGTGAGGAGAAAATACCGTGTTTATAATTTAAAATAACACAACAGTGCATAACTGAACACATTTTAATTTTGTGTCACCGAGCCTACAGACATAACTACATAACGCCCTGGACACACTGGACGCATTATTGACGCGTTAGTGCCGTCCGGTGTGTCCAGGGCGAAGCCTAATGGCACAGGTGTGTGGATATCTGTTCATCTTTTCGTTCATGTCCTTATTAATGCACACTTTATAACTTGCTTGTTGGATTTATTAAAAACGAACGAATGAAAACTAAATGTCTTTGAATATCTTTATTATCAAAACGAAAATTAAAATGACCGGTAAAAATAGATTATGACCGGATTTTTATGACCCTGTCGGTCAAAATGACCGGCGACGAAAAAGTCTAGCGCAACGTCTGATGTCACTGTAAAAAAAACAAAACTGCTTTTTGTGTTGTGTTTCCCACTGGAAACACAGCAATGTTTTGGTTAAAAAAAAGGCTCTTCTTGGCACTGTCCTGGCTAGAAATGCAGTGACGTCCGGGTAAAAACAATAGCTTTTGTGGCACTATCCCAGCAGGAAACGTGGCAATGTCTGAGTAAAAAACGGTCGCTAAAAAACACCCATGTTTGGTGCCTAAAAAGCTGCTGGAAATGCAGCGATAACTTGCTAAAAAACAACCTGTTGTGTTGTCTGTTGGTCTCCAACAGTGGTCTGCAGCCTGGCAGGCAAATTGCGGAGGTGTCACACCATCGACCGTCCCGTCCACCTCATGATGACGGAGTCAGCTCATATACTTTATCAATTTAGAAACACTGGTAAATAAGACATTAAAATACACAAAATACTATGAATGTATAAAAGATAAGTTTTACAGCTGAAGCTTTACAGTGAAAGAGTTCAAAAGACTTAATGCATAAAAATATGCAAAATACTCCAAATAATGACAAAGAAAACTAAAGTTAGTTAACTAAACACAAATAGTACATACTGACAATAGATTGCAACTATTGTGTCTGCTATTTCCTGCAGTGTTTGTTGCACTGTAAGTGCGTGAAAAATGGCCTCCTACTGAAGCCAAACTGCAAGGCACACAAACCATGCATCAGATCAGATTTACAATACACACCTAACAAGATAAATGGAGACAATGATGCATGCTGCACAATGAGAGCAACATGACTCTCCCTCCGGTTTCCTCCGCACAGCAACATCCTGAATCACAAACAGTCCATTTGAAACTGATATTCAAAGTTTGCTGTTGTTCATAGAGGAACTTCCTCACTGAAACAGACCCCAACATAAAGTGCAGACTCTGAAGTTTCTGGACAGTGACAAATTTTCTATTGATTTGTCGTTGTACTCAAGAATAATTAGATTTTAGATGAAACAGTGACTGAAAGTGCTGAATTTCAGCTTTAAGATGTTTTAAGTCATTTAGATTATTGTTCATGTGCAGTAAAATAGAAAAGGCTAACTAGTTTCAGCAAGTCTTAGCTTTAGCATTAGCTTATGCTAGCTAGCTGGTGACAGTTGTCATCTCAGCTTCCAAAATAAGCAGTTGTCAGCCAGAAATGTGGAGCTTTGTTTACCTCTGTGTCAAAGTGAAAGACCAAATAATGTTCCCTCAGCCACTCATGAACTTTTTTCCATCCCAAATCAGGCCTCATGTTCCCTTATCCCTGTGTTCCTTCAGCTTTATGTTCCCTCAGCATCATACCTGGCCGTTCTATATCTGAGTTAGAGGTTAGGGTTGCCCCTGTTATTATAGGGGTGAAAACATTACCTCATTGGCTGAGGCATTGATCTGAGGGAACATATGGTTGAGGGAATGTAGAGCCTAAGGGAACAAAGGGTTGGAAGAGCAGAAGACTTGGGGAGCATAGGGCTGAGAGAACATAGGTCTAAGGGAACATTTGTTTGAGGGAACAAAGGACTGGGGGAACATAGGGCCTCAGGAGCATAGGTCTGAGAGAACAGAATTGAGGGAACATGGGTTGAGAGAGAGCAAAGGGTTGAGGAAACATAAGGTTGAGGGAACACATGGCTGAGGGAATGTAGGGGTGAGGGGACATCGGGCTAAGAGAACAAGGACTGAGGGAACTTTAGGCTGTGGGAACATAACATTGAGTAAACATTGTGCTGAGGGAACATAGTGTTGAGGGAGAAAATGGCTAAGGGAACATGGGTTGAGGGAACATTGAGCTGAGGGAACATGGAGTTGAGGGAACATATGACTGAGGAAACATAGGGCTGCAGGAACATAAGGTTAAGGGAACATGGGGCTGAGGAAACAGGGTATAGGGATAGAAGGGCTGAGAGAACCTGAGTTGAGGGAACATAGAGTTGAGGCCACATAGGCCTGAGGGAACATATGGTTGAGGGAACATAGGGCTAAGGAAACACAGGGCTGCCGGAACATGAGTGGGGCTGAGAGAAGATGGGTTGAGGGAACTTGAGGTTGATAGAACATAGGGCTGATGGAACATTAACCTTTGTATAGTTTTTTTGGGTAGTGCAGTATTAACTATCTAAACATCAGCACTCTTACCTACAAGTCACTGTAAAATCCAACGTTCTGTGGTACTTAAAGGCATCACCAGCTCAGTCAGTTTCTTTAAATCAGCCAGTATATTCTCTCTCAGCCGGCTGCCTTCAGAGCTTAAAAGTGGAAACAACCAAACATAACTCCTTTCATTTCCTCACTCTGAGGTAAAGGTTGCACAAGTGTAATGCCCAGTGAGAAGCATTAGCGGTTAACACGCTTGCATAAATCAAACCTCATCGACTGCACCGCTCACAGATTTATTTGAAATTGCGGCGAGTCCGTACTGTACGAGGCCGCCACTGACAAAAACATGTCACACTCAATCCTGTTTCACTGATGGACTTTTCTGGACTGTTGGAGAGGCTCTTGTCAAGATTATTTCCAATCATGGCGGGAGCATTTATTATCGGCGACCTCTTATCTCTCCCTCACTGTCAGATAATGACAGTGCTAGAGAAACAACGGGTGACCTTCATCTAAACCCTCCACTGGGGAGAGCCTGACAGCGGTTGTGTACGCATTCATGGCTTTTTATGCCTGTGTCACTCTGATAGACGCTGGTTGTAACGTTGAAAAAAATCCCAGTGTTTACTGCAAACATCCCTTTCTGCTTCTTTTATTCCTTTCACTCCTTTTATTTCCTCTCGTCTTTTCATCTGATTTTTTTTAGACAGTTCCCAGAGTCAAGCTTTAGATTAACAGCTTCCATTCATTAACAAATCCAATATTTAAAGCTGAGTGGATTCCCATTATTTTTCTCCCGAAGACTGAACTCTGCCATGCATTCATTTAATTCCCCCATGTATGAAGTAATATCGTGCCTAGCACAGCCGAGCCATTAAGGCTAGTTTTGCTGTGGCATGATAAGTGGATGTATAAGGATTAAATGATTTCAGCAGCCTTCCTCCCACTCTCTCATTAAAGGTTTTCCCCTCCCCCTCTCCAATACAATCGCACCAAAGACCTTTTGACTACAACATTTGATTGGGGCTTCCCATTGATTTTTCTTTCTTGTCAAAACTGGGAAAAAAACAGTGTTTTCTCAGAACAGCAAGCCATTCAAAATGGACAAGGACTTTAGCAGGATTTTTGTTATTCAAAACTAGTCAATGGAACCTGCTTTTGATTTTTCGCAACTTCTTTTTTCCGAACATGGGCCTTATTATGTTGTTTTTTTAATCCAAAATCACCATTGGTCATAAAACATTTTACCATAGACTTTAGCAAAATAATGGACTTAGCCACCTGTTGGTTTGTGGACTCCTGTTTTGAAGACTCAAGTTTGGCATTCTGGCCATCACCATCTTGGATTTTTGGGGCAAGCAGTGACCATATTAAGACGAAAAGGTAGAGATTACATTTGTGCTAGCTGCTAGCTTGGTTAGCATGGTACATTTATAGCGAAGGTTGGCTGTGATGATGCTAATGCTAATTTTCACTATTGAAAAACAAGCTTAAAACCATTAAAACAAAATGAACATCCAAGTCCTTAAAGTGCAACTTGCAGGTTATTTTTTTAACATATATACATAACCTTGTTTGAAAATTACCATATGAGAAGTTAATTCAGAATTTATTATGGTTTACACGACATAAGGGCACAAATTCAGATGAAAAAGTGGCTCTTTTTAGCTCCTCTTCTAAAAACGCTTTTTTTCCAACATCGCCTGATACTACATCACGAGAGGGACTCTGCGTCCTTGACCCTGCCTCTGTCCAATGCGCAGCAGTAGGTGGTAGTGAGTCTGAGCGGTAGTAAACTTGTGAGTTAGTATTTTTTCGGTTGTTAACAGTGCATTTCACCATTTGTGATTATGCCGAATTATTGTGTTTGTGCAGGTTGCACAAACTCGAGTCTGTCAGGACATCGAGTCCACCGTTTTCCGGACAGAAAAAGGAGTGGAGTTAGTTTTCGTGCCTGGGTGCGTTTTGTGCAGGTGAAGAGGCGCGATTTCACGGCTTCATCTGTGACCAAAAACGCGGTCGTGTGCAGCGCTCATTTTGGACAGGAGGATTATGTTTCTGGGGGAGCCCGGGCTCCGCGGAGAGGGAGGCCTCCATGTTTGAGACGGGAGCGGGCGGCGTGAGGGTTGATGGGCAGTGTGAGGCATGTTATGTCTGGTCTGGGGGTCAGATTCTCCACCAGAGCCCACAAGGCATCCACCTCCCTGCAGCACATGGGCTGGCAGTTCCCACACAAGCACCTATCATACAAAAAATTATCAGGAAATCTTCGTATCTCTCTCTTTCTCTCTCTCTCCCCTGCGGACGTCAATACACCGTAATGCGGCGTTAGGCTATAACACGCATAGCAAGATACGTCTGATACAAGCTGATATTTGCGCATTAGTTTCTGTTATGGGTAAGTAGCATTAGTTATCTAATACTGGCAGAACTATTGGTAGCTTTGTTATAACCTAATACGTGATGGCAAACTTAATGTTGTGATGTGAACACAGTGTTCGACATCGTTAGCTGTCGTTAGCTAACGCTGGTCGCTCACCAAGACACCTGCCAGTTCTCCACTGGTTCTCCTCACACCACAGCTCTATTTCTCTCCTGTGGCCGTTATTTCGCCTAACCCTGATCTGTTCCTGGTCTCCTGGACGCCTAGCAGGCTCATAATTGGGTGCGTTGGTTGTTGACGTTCTGGGACACCGTGTCAAGTTCTCTTCTTTCAAGATACATCTCTGTTTTCAAAGGAAATTTACCGTTTACATACAGTGTCCGCCAAAATAAAAGCACAACACCACAAATTGACATTTTTTACCTCAACACCAAACACATGTGGTTGGGTTTAGGAAAAAAGAACAGGGTTTTGATTTAGAAATTTACAGGACAGGAACTTCGCTCTCTCAGGTGAATGTTGGTGTTTGTCGGACCCATCCACCACCACTCCTGCCCGCCCTACTTGGACTTCCACTGCCTTAACTTTCATTCCTCACCTGCTGCATTTCCTCCTATAACGGCAACCTGCCGTGTATCATGCCATTAAAGGACGCCTTTTTTCGTTGGTGTCTGACTCCACAAGTCACTGCCCAAGCGGCGGATTTTGACGACTTTGGAGTGAGACCGGGTTGATATTTGACGACTTCGGAATGAGAACAGTCTGGGTGACCAAGATATGTAATAATCAGGACACTTAACAGATGAAAAATAAACTCTTGGGGCTTTCTGGTGGACGAACGATTTAATGGTTTCATCTTTTCTAAAATACCTCAAACATATCTTTGACTTTCTGCGCTGCAGTTTCTTGTTGCCTCCTGCTTACATAACCCAGGTTGACAAATACTAAAATATGCCTTTAATTCTACAGAAAACCTACACGCTTTCAGTTTTATAATGAACAAACTTGGTGACTCAGTGCCTGCTAATGATGGGATATCGTCGCCAGCTTTAGCTTTACATGTCCCCAAGTCCCTCTTCTCACTTGCAGATTTGTTATTAACCTTTAGCACAATTAAAACGTTCAATCTTTCGAGGCCAGAGGCAAAGAAAAGCAAAGCAAACCCCAAGGATGAGATCCGTCTCTCAGAGATGCTGATTCACTCCTCCAGGACTCAAACCATAGAAGCAGGCGCTTTGTAACTCCCATTGATTTTTAAAGGGCCGTTTATTCCACTGACTCCGGGAATGATTTACATTATCTCCTCAATTAGCAAATGAGGGTGAATTTTCCTCGTCACCCATCCTTTCCTGACATCTCTCCCCTGAGTTAGCGGTTATGCAGTGCTAGGCCAGAGTGTTTCTTTCCCCCCTGGTTTTATTCATTTTGTTTTTAATCACTTTCGATTAGATTTTTGCCTATTAGCTCGGGTTTAGATTCAGAGGATCAGCAGAGTGGATTTTCCCTCAATGAGGCGCTCATACATCAGTGTCAGACTGGCAGCCATTTTATCTCTGGCCTCTGAATGGAAAGATAAATAATGAGCTGTCTGTTGAGGCCTGTCCTGATTGAAATGCACCCATCAATAGGTCTTCTCCCACCAGCAGGCGATGAACTCCCTGTGGAGAGTTTCTGAAAAATGCTCAGCCAAATAAAACCGCAGCTCTTGTCTCTTAAACTTTTTATCAGTCATCATATTGTCCACTACAATTCTCCAATGTCACAAACACTGACGAGTAACTACAATAATTTAAACACACCACAAAAGCAGCAGCTTTTACACTGTTACCCTGCACAGTCACTTCAGTTTTTGGTGCACACCTTGGAGACTTACCAAATATGTAAACCATGTAAAAACTAGATGGCACTGGAAATGTGCAGACCTCTGCCAAGGCCAATAGTCCAGTCTTCTCTGAAATGCAAATCTGCAAATGCAACTACAACATAGGCCTATGTCTGAATATAGTTCCTTAATATCTCTGGAGGAATTCATATCAACTGTCCCTCTTTCTGAGCCGCCCCCTTCCCCCCGTCGTCACCATCAACAAAAGGGGTAGGTTGATTTTATGCATTCGCACTCCTCTCGCAACTCGCTTTTCCACAAAGTATTCACTTAAACGAAAAAAAAGTAATCCTCTGTTCATTCATCCTGAAAAACGGGACATTCACTTCACTATCCACCTTTATTTTCTTGACTCCATGCGAGCTACCGGTCAACGAGTGCCCACCCTTAATGTGTAGCGTCATTCACCTAGTTTCAAACATCCTCACCCATCTGCGAACACCGTGATGAAATTCCCATTCAAAAATTGCAATTTCCTCCCACGTTTGTTGCTTCACGTTGCTGTTGTTTTCAGAAAAAAATTACTTGTCAGTTTGTTCTTCCCTTTATTGAATTCCTCTCGAAGTCGACTTTTTCTTCTTCCAACCCATTACTATCAGACTTTATGAGATGATACTTAGGTGCGACAGCAGGTAGCCTAGACTATCATAAGTGTACGTACAAGCAAACAAATGGTTTCCATGGAAACAGTAGAATTCTATTTGTGTAAAATCTCCTTCAGTGCAGTAAAGGCCTTAAAGGGATAGTGCACCCAAAAATGAAAATTCAGCCATTATCTACTCACCCATATGTCGACGGAGGCCCTGGTGAAGTTTTAGAGTCCTCACATCCCTTGCGGAGATCGGCGGGGGGAGCGGCTAGCACACCTAATGGCAGACGGCACCCCAGACTAACGTCCAAGAACACAAAATTGAA
>NC_065522.1:26209750-26224666 GCF_006386435.1 Epinephelus moara | reverse complement strand
GGGCTGCAGCACACTTGGATCACTACGGATGAGCAGTATGGAGATACTTTGTGGATTCAATTTTGTGTTCTTGGACGTTAGTCTGGGGCGCCGTCTGCCATTAGGTGTGCTAGCCGCTCCCCCTGCCGATCTCCGCAAGGGATGTGAGGACTCTAAAACTTCACCAGAGGCTTCCTCGGCATATGGGTGAGTAGATAATGGCTGAATTTTCATTTTTGGAAGCACTATCCCTTTAACGTCTTTCCTGGACTAAGGGAACCTTTTAAGAAATTCTGAGCAACACCCTTCAGTAGTTTCCTCAGCAAAGGAAAAAACTAAACCTTAAGCATTATACTGAAGGAGCAAACTTAAAGTGCTTTTTGCAGCCAGCCCCTGGCCCCGACAGTCTACATGTCAAACTGTCCTTGGGCAAGATACGAAACCTTAAATTGCTCCGGATTGGGATATGTGTGAGTGCATGTGGATGTTTATCACTTCTGAGTAGCAGGTGGCACCTTGTGTGGTAGCCTCGGCCACCAGTGTATGAATGTGCGTGTGAATGGGCGAATGGTGCTTTTGAGTGGTCGCTAAAATTCTCAGGGCTAAAAAGATTGACATATGAACTTAAAATATGAACAGGTTTGCATCTTTTTTTCTGGCTGCCCCCAAATGGCTAAAAAAAATTGAGGTTTAAGAGTCTAGGATTTTATTAATGGATCATTCTGAGAATTTTTTTGGCGCTGAGCTGAGGTGCGACCCTCGAAATCATTGACTGAGACTGACAAACATTCAGGTCCCCAGTGTTGGGTGTTTTGTCCTGCTCTGTCTGTTCCACTGAATATAAATACAGTTTCCTGTTATGTAACACCGGAGTCACGTTGGGCGCTCAACTTGCAAAAGTCAAACCCTTGTCTCACCTAATTCGGTGTGAGGGTGAGAGCTGTTTACCTGAATCCCAGGCAGTTCCAGTGTTTTTGCTTGTGTTGTGGTGGCCCTCTCACGTGTAACGGCATATCACTGTCAAGGAGATGCGAGTTGACGGCTGGAAAGAATATGTGAGACGGGGAGAGAAAGCAGGTGTGAGGATGCTGTGGGAGGACGGGGACATCAACATGCGGTTGTTGACACAGAGGAGACGGAGCATTTTCTGCTTATATACCTCGCTTTTTTAGCTTTCACAGATTCTCCTCTGCGAACCAGTTTCGTGGAACCTCAAATTAAACTTTTTTTCACTTAAGCTCACAGTTAGCTAATTTCTAAAGCAGTGAAAATACACTAGAACACATCTAGAGCAGAGAGCAAGAGTGATGCAATTGTCACAGGGATGTTTTTGTGAAATATTCATGGTGGCTCCCGTGGCGCTCCGCTGTGCCTGACTGGTTGAGAAATGTCTGGAATTATGCTATGCTGGGCTGAGGTTAGACATCTCTGACTTGTCAGGGTAACTGGACCTGTTCACTAATGAGCAGCTGGGCCCAGCCAGCTACATCTTCTCCTCCGCCGCCTGACTGGATGTCTTCACTTGCCTGCAGCCTGGGCTCTTATTATGGTCAGGTATTTATAAGAATAGCCCGGCAATCACAAAGGGATGTCAAGCTCGGGCTCTGGAGAACACTGGATACCTTATTAGAGCTGTAGAAGTCAGCCAGGCAGAATTCAACCAGAAATCGAAGGTGGCAAAGTTGGATAAGAATTACAAAGCATGTGACTGTCTGTCAGCCTCGTCTTGCATTTTTATGTGAGCGACCAGAAATGGCTTCATTATGTGTTGTTACAGCAGCCAGCGGAAAATTGACTTTTAAGCATTCTCATATATATCTATTGGCTTTCGTGTTTGAGAGAGGGCTGGAATTGATTATGCTAATGTTATGAGTCATAGCAGGATTCGTGCCGCTTTGGTCCGGCCGTCTGTGCTGTGACTGTCTCTCCTTTGGGATGAATTTACCTGCATGCTCTGTCTGTTTGACCTGTCACTATCGATCCGTCTGTTATATCTCTTCGCTGCTTGGAGGGACAGCGCGTGATTTCACATCTCTACTTCACAGAGTGTATGGAGGAAAAAAAAAAGGATTGACGCAATGATAGTGTTAAAATGCAAAGAAATACATTTTTAAGCCATGCTAGCACTCCCAACTTTTAAAATACTGAGGCTTGGTCATTGGCCCATCACACAAAATATGACGTGGTGCCCATCCTGCGTCAGTTTTGGAAACTCAGGGATGCTGTGTCAATTCATGCTTGTTACATGCATCATCTCTTTTCAAAGTAAATTTTAGTTTTAACAGGAAATATACAGTTTCTGCTTGTTAAATGCATGCAGTCTTTTTCTACGGAAGTGTATTGCATTCACTTGACAAATAAAGAAAATCTGTTTTATTGAGTAATTTTTTTATTTTTCTGTTTTTTGTGGGGGGGGTTTTTCTGAGTATTTTTTTCGGAGTAAAGAGAGCAATAGAACAACACACGCTTTCATTCCTTTCTTGAGAGCTCGATATAAAGGAAGCAAATATGATCCGCTTGTTTAGTTTAATCCAGTTTTACTTGTTTGAGACACTGGGAGATACTCTTGTCTTTAAGTCATACAGATGGTGTTATCTTTAGTGTGTCGACTTTACGCAGGCACCTTAAGACTTTGCAGTTGTTCAGACAAAAAGCCCATTCAGATCTGCTGGACATTGCAGTGTTTCTCCAGAATCAGTTGGACACATAACCCAAAACAAAGTAAAACTGGATTAAACTAAACAAGTGGGTCATGTTTGCCTTCATTAAATCGAGCTCTCAAGAAAGGAATGAAAGCGTCTGTTGTTCTATTGCTCTCTTAACTCAGAAAAAAATACTCAGAAAAACAGAAAAAAAAATACCACGAAAAACAGAAACAAAATTACCACAAAAAACAGAAAAAAAATTACCATGAGAAACAGAAAAAAATTACNAAAATACCACGAAAAACAGAAAAAAATTGCCACGAAAAACAGAAAAAAATACCACGAAAAACAGAAAAAAATACCACGAAAAACAGAAAAAAATACCATGAAAAACAGAAAAAAATTACCACGAAAAACAGAAAGTTACACCGAAAAATAGAAAAATAAAAAAATTACTCAGAAAAACAGAAAAAATTACTCAATAAAACAGATTTTTTTTTTTTATTTGTGAATGCAATACGCTTCCGTATTTTTCAAAATAAACTTATAACATAAGTACAAATCTTTGTTTTTAGGTTTACTTCCTGAGGTTTCGGCGACAAAAACAGTCAGTTTTAGGAAAAGAATAGTTTGGCTTAAAATAAGTTCACTTGTTACTAAATATTACAATGCCACGTGACATATCTCACTAGCATAGTGTGCTAAACGCATTAGCACACCACGTTGTTATTCATGATAGCTTGAAAATACAAAGAAATACATTTTTTAGCCATGCTAGTATCCCGACTTTTGAAATACCAACGCTTGGTCATTGGCCCATTATGTCGAAATATATGCATGCATCATCTCTTTTCAAAATAAACTTCCATTTTCACAGGAAATGTACAGTTTCTGCTTGTTAAATGCATGCCTTTTTCAAAATAAACTTGTAACATAGGTACAAAACTTTGTTTTTAGGTTTACTTCCTGAGGTTTAGGCAACAAAAACACGTGATTAGGTTTTGGCAACAAAAGCACATAGTTAGTTTTTGGAAAAGAATAGTTTGGCTGAAAATAAGTTCACTTACTAATTATTATAATGCCACGTGACATATCTCACTAGCATAGTATGCTAAACACATTATCACACCACGTTGTTATTCATGATAGCTTAAAAATACAAAGAAATACATTTTTTAGCCATGCTAGCATACCGACGCTTGGTCAGTGGCCCATCACGTAAAAATATGACGTAAAACCCCTCCTGCGTCAGTTCTGGAAACTGCTTGTTACATATATCATGTCTTTTCAAAGTAAACTTCCATTTTTACAGGAAGTTTGCAGTTTCTGCCCATTAAATGCATGCTCTTTTTCAAAATAAACTTACAACGTAGGTACAAAAACATTTTGTTTCATTTTTAGGTTTACTTCCTGAGGTTTATGCAACAAAAGCACGTAGTGTGGTTCAGAAAAAAAACATCATGGTTTGGCTGTAAAATTATTTTAAAATAATTTTCTAAATCAATTAATTTTTTGGAACTTGTAGAACATTTCTCACTAAGTTGCTCATTGCCTTTTTTCCCCATGTTGTTAAAAGACATCGCTCCACTTAGCTCCGGTGTCAAAGGTTTAAATACTTGCTAAGGGCGCCTGAAAGCAGCACAAGAAAAGTGATGTCACTGCAGGTTTCAAAGGATGAAGATCAGCCGCCTGTACACAGAATGATACACTAAATACAGTCAGTATTCAGTGTGGAATTCGGACAGAGCTGCTATTTTCTTAAAACATATCTGTGGATTATCTTTGATGTATTAAAGACACTGTTCGAAAAACACGCACACACAGAAGTAGTATGTGTCTATTTGTCCGCCCCACTGAGCTGCCTCTACCAATGTCATCACTCATGTCTATGCACCAAGTGGCCGCCGAGTAGATATGTGAGAGTGAGTCATGGGCGCTGTCATGCGCCGTCCTTTTTGCCCCCCTATGTCTGGAAGGGATGACTAAGACCATTCAACTCTGAAGATGTCACCGAGCGTATGACGCACTCACACACACACACACACACACACACACACACACACACACATTTACACATACTTCAGAGCTACGAGGAAAGCCCCATGACATCAAGCAGGGTACGCTCTCGGCTTCTAACGGTAGGATATAAATAATGCCGTTATTGAATTTCATGTTTCTATTTTTAGATTTCATCCTGAATTTGAGGAGCGTGATTGCTGGAATTAGAAGGACAGAAATTGGGATGTGGAAGAAAGGTGGGCGCGATAAATCCCTGAGATGAATGATGATTAAAAATGTATTTAACTCGATCTAACCATCAGGCTACTTCCTGATCACATAATATTAATAGGGGTGATCATAAACCCGTATTAAGAAGTTCGAATCTGTTCCAGTCGTGGAGGTCATTGTCTCTGTTTAGTGTGTGTGTGTGTGTGTGTGTGTGTGTGTGTGTGAGAAAGAAGTAGCATCATGTTTATAGCCGCAGAGTCTTAATTGTGTTTCAACAAGATTGATTCCATCTTCGTGACATAACATTTAAATGGAACATTTAACTCGCCCTCTTCATGCTCTCTCATTTGAGCACTTATGCACACACACACACACACACACACACACACACACACACACACACACACACACCCTAATTCTCAGTCATACTCACACAGCCCATCCACACAAGCCTCAAGAGCAGCAGCTGGAAACCTGTTAATTGCGAGCGCTAAATTCAAACGCCATTGTTGTCTTGGTGTGCAGGGGCATGAATATTAATATATCATAAAGAGCCATAAAGCTCGCCTGGCCTCATTTGGATCCATATATATGCAGCTGTTAGTGTCTGTCAGGGAGAAAGCGTCCGTCATTTATTGAAGGAAGGGGAGTGAATGCAGGCTGCCACCGAGGAAACCCAGTAAAGAAGACAGGAAATAACTTGTGCGCCGAACAGAAAGGGAGTTGTGGAGGAGGAGTAGGACGCTGGGAAATGGCAACATGTCCTCGTACCTAAAGGACAGAATAGGCTGTTTGCAAATGACCCCTAAAACTACGTGTATGTTGGAGAGTACCAGCGACAGGTGCACATACTCATAGAATTGGAGTTACATCTAGTAACTTCTCACTCCGATCTCGTCACATATCGACATTTGGTCATGGACTTGCTCTCCCAGGTGAAAGTCGTGTTCAGACTGACTCAGATTTTAGCCACTTTAACCTTCGTTCTTGTCCCACTGTGTTTCCCCCTGCCCTGACACTGCTGAGCACTGTTACACTACAATGGCGACCGGCTGAGTATCATGCCGATATTAAAGGACGGCTTTTTTCGTTAGTGTCAGATGCCGCAAGTCACTGCCCAAGCGCTGGATTTCGTCAACTTCGGAGTGAGACCAGGTTGTTTAAACACGTGGTTAATGGGTTTTTTTTAGGAAAAGATGATGGTTAAAGTAAAAATAAGTTCATTACGTATGTTCTTTCGTAACATAGGTTGTATACTCAAGTTATTCTTCATTCTGTACGTAATGCAACTTAAGCTCGTTCCGTGAGTACACGATTATCTGTATCCACCCTCAAAGTGGGCAGAGTTTAAATGGGTGGAGCTTAAACCGGAAGTGGGTGGGGCCTGACTATTTATACTGCTAGTATTAATCAGAAAACTATTTCCAAAACAGCGTCTGGGTTGAGCTTGAGATCTTTTTTATCACAAGAGGAAAAGACTGAACACAGATGTCAAAATGAGTATTTTTTTCTTCATCCAAGCACGAACATTGCCACATTTTACTCGGAAGATTCTCGTTGTAAAAGCTACTTAAGCACATATCTATATCAGGTAAAAGTGTCAGTGGTGGACATGTTATATAGGTTGTGGAGCAACATTTCATCCACAACATACCCAGTCACAAGCTTCATCACTTCTTCGTAGCTCGGCTGCCCATGAATTAAATCCGGTTTTGGTTCTTTAGCCAGAGCAGGGCTGAAGCCTAACTCCGTGGCCAAGGAGGGCTCATCTTCGATGGGGTGTATTTCCTGGAGCTTCACGTTTGTTGTGTTGTCGGTCGTAGTTGGTGTTTCAGACTGGAAGGTTTAGATGTGTTTTTTGCTGTAGAAAGAGTTAGTACCTGCAACCATGGTGTTCTTATTATCTTTCCACCTGACAAAATCAAAGTAATGAAAAAAATATTTCCATGTTGTAACGTGCTGTTTGGTTTTGTTTGGTTTAACTGTAATATCACTACTGAAGTGTTGAAGTAATTAGTTACACTACTCATTACTGGAAAGAGTAATATTACTATTGATATCATTTAAAGGAGCAATAAGCGAAATTCATCATTTCTAGATTGAAGGAATTAAAAAATTGCTATGGGAAGAACTAGAGGTGTAATTTCATCTGGAGTATAGCATGACGTTACACACCCTCTCTCTGTGTTGATCTCCAGCCCCTTGTTTACAAGCCTGGCGGGCTCACGGGCTCCCGGCACAGTTGGAGTTGGAGCGTTAGCGTGGCAGCCGAGTAGTGCTAACGCTAACAGGAAAGCAGAGACCGAGAGTGAGTGAAAGACATCGCTAACTTCTAAACTAAGCCAAACTAAGTTGGCTGTTTAGGTTTTATTTCCTTGCCCCTGTGGCGAGTGAATCTGCCTGCAGTGAAAGCGGGGGCTAACCGGTGCTTCCTCCTCATGCTCCATTTCACTCAGCTGCTAACACAGCCAGTTAGCCTCCGCTAGCTGGGAAGCTAGCAAGCTCTCCGTTTGGATCCAACCGAGCACCAGTTTACGTGATGGTTTTGTATATTTTGTATCATGTATAGTAGTGACCTATGCTAAGGTCATGTATCTCTGCGTTAAATACAGGTATGAGTTATTTATGACAGGTATGGCTCCATTATTTTGGGTCCATGATAAATCGAGTTTGTTACAACAATGTGCTTAGAAGACAAGGTGAAGTCTGTATAGGTTTCATCATAATAAGTATTTGATCGTGTTCTAGTGTGTACTAATGTGCAATATGTGAGAATATGTAGGAATAGGACATCAAGTTGGTATTTGACCAGGCGGGATGTGATTTAGAAGGACTTTACCCACCATTTTGTAATCTCTAATAAACCTCGTTCAAGTCTTTCCCTGCCGCTTCTTCTTAAAAAAAAGGAACTTGAGTCAAAACTGGAATCCTTGCAGACTAAATGGCCTTGGAACCTGGGTACCTCATACTCGTAAAAAGTGCATTATCCACAGCAGACACTTGCTCCATCCGAGTATTAAGTTCAAACCTATTTCATACTTAACATAACTTTAGTACATTATGTAGGATGATTTATGTACATAAGTTTAAACAAGTCTGCACTGACGTTTGGTTTCACATGGGACACAAACAGTTGTCTCCTGGGTCAAAGTCCTGTGGAGCAAAGGAGGAAGTCAGGTCACATGATCATCACCCGAGGTCAAAAATATGGGTTGTAACAAGCTGCTTGCACAGACGACCTCTACAGCAGAACAGTCTGGAGATGAAGTAGCATCGCCAAGGGGCCCCAAAAAATCAAAATCTTTGATTCACAGTGAAGTGCAGAGAGAATGTGAGAAAACATCTGCTCTCCAGGAGAAGTTTTGACCCGATCGATGCACACACTCCCCGCCTTACTTTCCTCTGGGTACCATACACCTTCACACACACACACACACTTGACCCGTCCTTGGTACTTAGCTGTCCAGAGTGCAGCAGACGGTAGAAGTGCTGTTGCGCTGCACTGCTGTGCTTGCTGTTCCTCTCTCCGCCCAGGCCTGGTGTCTGTCCGCAACTGCTGAGAGCAGAGTGGAGATGGCAGGTGTTGACAGAGTTCCACCTGAAGGGATTTTATCACTCCCGAACGCTGCCGCTCCCCAGCTGCTCGCCGTGCTGCTTAATCAACGCAGACGTCACAAAGTAAAGAGAAAAAAAGCTGGGGAAGGTAAAACAATAGCTTTGTATGTGTGTGTGTGTGTGTGTGTGTGTGTGTGTGTGTGTGTGTGTGTGAAAAGGGGGGAAAGAGGTTTTGATGAAAGACAACGCTGCTTCCTTCCCAAAATAAACACAAATGTAATTAGCCATCAGTAGGCTCATTAGCTGTAACGGAGATTGTAAACACCGTGTCTGGCAAATTCACAAACCAGTACATCACACTAAAACCACAAAACTATGGCACAAGATGAAGAGTTACATTAACTCAGGAAAAACAAGTGAGTCAGTGAACAACCTCACTCATCGCTGTCTCACAGTAGTTGCATTTGCAACAAGACTAATTAGCCGAGCAGCAGTCACTTGCTAAGTTAATTGGCGGCGGGTGAGTGGGAGGGCTGGATTATTTCAGGCAGGAGCCTGCTTCTTTGACATGTGAATAGGTTGTGGGAAATGGAGACAAATTATTGCAGCGTTATTGATTGACTGACCAAATGAGATGGAGAGGCAGACACAGAGAGAGGAGAGAGTGGGAGGCAGACACAGAGAGAGGAGAGAGTGGGAGGCAGACACAGGTAAAAAACAGGGAGGGCAGAATGACTTTAGCTTGCTGGATCAAGATGGAGTTTGTCACCACGAACTACTGTAAACCAATATAAATGTGTGTGCACTTTCCCCATCTTCAAAATGTCACATCTGCTGAATCAATGTTTGCATCTTACAATTTGTCACGTAAATCTGTTCCCCAGACGTAAACATATTAAATTTCAAAACACAAGATTGGAATTGCTGTCACAGACTGGAATTGATTGACATGTCTTTAAATGCAAGGATTAAGGCTGCCCACCAAAAAGAATTTTCCTAGTTGACCAATAGTCGTCATTTAGGGCCATTAGTCGACTAGTCGCCCGCATGTTTACGATATTAATTTAATGATTAAATGATATATTTTGGTGGTTTGAGTTGAAGGTGTGAGAAAGAATAGTATCAGTAACATTGTTAACACTGTGCTACATTACAGAGAAATACAAAACCGTACTAATGAACCTTCATTAATATAGGCCTATATTTTATCTACAAGTGCACGTCACACACTGAGCGAGCCGCCTGTTAATGACGCTGTGGGCTAATGGGCATGTAGCTACTTCCATGTTTCAGATGATACGTCATGTTTGTAGTCGACCAATGAAGATGAGTTTACATATCACCTTGGGTTCGTCCTTCACCTTCTCAAAATGATCCCACACTGGATTTCCTAACAGGTATATAAAACTCTTTCCGAACACTTGGTTTAGCTTAACATTTGCAGGTCACGATTTTCTTTACAGTCTATCAGTTAAGCGCACAGTTTGACCAATATTTGATTAAAGTAGCCTCAAGATTGGATGAAGAATTGAAGAAAAAAATACTATTTGTTCACTCATGATTTGATCTTTTGATTTAATACTGTGCAGTCATTTCTCCAATCAATGTCTGATTTTACTTTTCTCTAATCTTTCATCGGAGGGCGTTTTTTCAGCCCAGGACACACAAATATAAGGTCTTAACACAGAGTAGATACAAAATACATGTGGAAATATGATTATTTGGATTATATTCACAGGTATTTCAGATACCAGATATCTGATACTAGTCAGATATTTCCCTCAAGAGTTGGTGGAGACCAAAATTAAGCTCAAAGTAATTCGTAGGCCATGGGACAAAACTTTGGTATTCAAAGTATTCTGATTTCCATTTGTTGTCTGCTTGTAGTGCGAGTAGTACTGACCAACCACATTTGAATGGCAGGTAAACAGTCCGTGTCGAGAAGCAGAACGCATTGGCCGAAATGCAATCTCAGAACCCATCGCTATCGTCTGATGACAAGTTCCTTTCAATGTTTTAAGCTTTATTTATGCCAGCTTTTTAAATTTGCATTCATTTGGAGATGTCTGTTTTTACAGATTGGCTGACATGAGTGGCACACAGAAGAGGAAGTCTTGGCCTTGATGTCCGACGGCTTCAACGGATCAGCCTGAAATATTGGCCTCCATTTGCCAGGTAGCCAGAAACACAACACCTAATAAATGCTAACGTTGCTCCGTAACAGCTTAATATGTAAATTAGCATCTAATTCCTAAAATGTTGAGGCAGAGGGAACTTGCTGTAGCTCTGGTTGAGGGTGAGAGGCTGTCAGCAAATAGTTTGTTGGGCACAGGGAAACAGAGATCTGTGTGGGTACATGAGACCCTGAAAAAGAGGGTGGGTCATGGGGAGTACCACCAGTTGGTCCAGGAGCTTCTCCTCCATGATGGATGTTTCCAGGCATATTTTAGGACGACTTGGGCAACATATTCTCACTCCAATCTCACCAAATATCGACGTTTGGTCATGGACTTTCTACATCCACAAAATAAACTACATTGGTACAACACTGCAAATTGACGTTCTTTTTTACTGTAACAACAAAAACACGTGGTCAGGCTTAGGAACAAAACAACAGGGTTTGTCTTTAGAATCTTACAAGAATGCCACTCTCTTGGGTGAAAGTCCGTGTTTGTTGGACCCATCCACCTCCCTTCCCGCCTGCCCTACTTGGACTTTCGCCACCTTAACTGTCGTCCTTGTCCCGCCGCGCTTCACCCTGATGCCACCGGGCATAGTTAAACTATAACAGCAAATGGCTGCATATCATGCCGACATTAAAAGACGCCTTTTTACATTAGTTTCTGACGCCGCAAGTCACTGCCCAAATGCCAGATTTCGATGACTCAAAGGTAGACCGGGCTCATTCGAGGGCAGTTTGACAACCTGCTGTCTATTATCAGATCGTATAGCTCTGGGTATCCAGCAACCGCTACCACCAGTTTCTCCTCCATTGTTTACCAACTCAAAATCATATCCGACTGGACAATGGGAAAAAAGATGACAGAAAAAGAGATGACATCGGGCGCTTTTTTGCTCGAGGCGTTCAGAGCTCTCCGGCAGAGTGCAGAAAACATGAGGCGTGTTGCAACTCAAAAACAGCGAGCAAAAAGCTTCAATCTCATTAAAAACAATTACCAAAAGGTGCCTCCAGCTGCTAACACACTTTCTTTGTGATCAGGGCCTTGATAAGCTAACATGTTAGCTATATTAGCTTTCTGCTGCTCCCATGTGAATAAGAAAATGAATGTGTTAATTGGTTTAAAGGTAAGTCGGCTTTTAAGTTTCTTTTCCAACAGCCTTGTCACACAGCCACCTCTCTTCACAGATGTTTATGTAGCATGTGTGTACACACACAGAGGCTTGTTGCATGGCGTCTTTTACATTAAAGCAGTCTTTAATGTGTACAGCACATTAGTCTAATTGATTTCTCTGGCACACGGAGCAGTGTTGTTCCTCACAGCGAGACTTCTTTATCTTATTCCCCTGCTTCTCTTTTCTCCTCACCATGGTGATTTATTTGTCCCTGGGTTGGAGGCGTCACTGCCTTCAGAGTCGCGTACACTCCCAATCAGTCACAGCGAGGTCCAAGGCTCTCAGCTGTCTGCCAGGCTTTCTCTTAAGAGAGGCCTTGTGAGGGTGAAGTAGTGCGTATGTGTAAATGAGAGAAAGTTTGATTACAAGGTATCGCCGACACGAGCGTGCGTGTGTGTGTGGATATGCTTGTTTGAGCAATAATACCCAGAGTGGAGCGTCAGTGTGACTTGCTTTATTATTGAAGCAGTTTTCCTCTCCTCGTCTGCGCGGGCAGCTTGTTACGACTAATGTGTTTATCCCATAACGCTGCCACTACATCACGCAAACCGAATGCACGCCGCACCCGAGAAGCCAGCATGATTCAAAACACTGGCCTAATGCACACAAACACTCACACATGATGCTTTTACATAACAGTAAAATGCATCAACATGGCATTTATCTCTTAATTAGGCTGTGTGTGTGTGTGTGTGTGTGTGTGTGTGTGTGTGTGTGTGTGACCGTGAGTGTGTTTTAACCCGCTTCCCTTGCCAGCAACTCAAAAGGAATGAGCAATGAAAAGAGGTGGCGAGGGATTTTCTAATTGACAAGCTGTCTAATTCATTCTGTCTTCATGTATATGCACACCAGCGTCATCGCCGACGCATACAGCGAATATTCAAAAGCTAATTGCCCTCGACAGAATAGTGCTGGAATTCTGTTATAATATCTTTAGAAAGCCTAATGAGTGTGGCCCTGTCATTGCTGGGCTCCAGTCTCTTTGTTCCCCCCTCTTTATGCTCAGAGTAGCATTCAAGAATAATGACACGCACACACACACGCATGTGCGCGCAGATAAATGGGAGCCAAATAATCTGGGTGCAGCGGAAGCAGGGGGCCGTTCTGTCGAGAGGTGTTTTGAAGCGCAAGAGACAGAAAATAGGGCTAATTTAAATTGCCAGATGTGATTGGGTTCTATTGTGTGGTCTGGCTCGGCTAATGGGTGGCAGTCAAAGGGAAAGCAGGAGGAAGGATAAGAGTGAGGGAGCGAGGCGGAGAGAGAAAGGCAGAAAAGCCTTGATGTGCGGAGCTTATTAGGGCAGGGCTGCTGAATTGGACTTGATCACTGGGGATTCTTTGGCAAAGCCGATACATCAGCAGACGCTCGCGCTGAAATACTGCAACCAGACTTTCCTCCAGTATACAGTACACAAACACTCACACAGTCACAGGACGACACACATATTCTCCCAAGGATGTACTGTATATACAGCTCACACATTTAATTAGATAATCTCAGTGCCTGGAGTTCAAGGGGAAGCCGTGCTCAGCAGAGCTCCGTACTCCATCTCTGTTGACTGAGCAGACTCAGAGTATATGCACAGCTATCATCTGTCACAGTGAGTCTGGTATCCAGTCCAATATTGTTGTCTCAGCCTGCTTAGTTTGGGACGAACCTGTAACCTTTCAAGCTCTTTCTACGCCATTTACACTGACATGAAATTATGTAAAGATGCTTTGCTTTACATTTTCAAACTTTAATTGGTGATCATTAGCTGTTAGCAGTGGCGTAAGTTCAAGACATTGACATTGTTCAACATCAACATACATATTACCCAACAATCATTGTATTTCTGACAAAAATATTAGGGATGCACCGAAATGAAAATTTGTGGCCGAAGCCGAATAAAATTAAACACTTGGCCGAATACCGAGTACCGAATACCGTTGTTTAGTTTTTCATTAGTTTTTGCAGATGAACCCCCTCCAGATAAGTGTTGTCACGGTACCAAAATTGGGACCCACGGTACGATACCAATGAAAATATCATGGTTCTGAGTAGTATCACGATACCACAGTGAAAATGAGGCAGATGTGGCACTTTTCTATAATACATCAATGATATTTCAATGGAATAAATTACTTATTGACTTATTCATACTTCAAAAACAGCATCAATAAGTGATTAACATACGGGGATCAAAATAAAATAAATAAATAAAATAAAAATCAACCAAAAATCAACCTTTTTTTGTCCTCCCCTGACAGGTAATGAACAGTCCCTTCAGTGCGGTGAGGTTTGTGGACCGTTACCTGCCACAAAGAGAGAAATGTGAATGGCTCGTTTCTCCTCTGACACGTCACATACCTGTGTGCTACCACGGCTCGGCTGTCCAGGTACTTTTGGGCAGTCCTGACACCAAGAAGTGGAAATTATTGGACCTGGAGCTTCTCCGTCGCCGGTAAGCCGTTATCTTGCGCCGCGGAGCACTATGGCCACCGTATTTGACAGGAATACATTCCTGTCCGTGTCTGTGGCCCCCGTTCAACCCACAACCGGCGGGATTCGCCTTTCATTTCTGCTCCTGGTTGAAATCTGTACTCGCACAGCGTGCTCCTGAATGATTTCTTTTGCTCGCACAAAACTATTTTTAGTCGCAAATGCGAGTAAAATGCTCGCACCATAGAGCTCTGTGGAAAACAAATCACGCTGTTTGATTGCGTCATCAAAACACGCTGCTATTATTCAGCCTTGCTTTTCACTTATTCCACCGAATACCGTATGTGTGGTTTTTTGCAATATTCGGCCGAATATATTCGGTTACCGAATATTCGGTGCATCCCTAAAAAATATCAAAGAAAGCAAGAAACTAATCATTTAATTGAGTAGTTTTAGAGTTTATTCATAGATTTTATAGCCTATATGGAAAAATCTAAATATTTGTTTTAGATAGCTTCTGATTATTTTAAAAAATAAATAGAAAAAAGAGAACTGTGACAGATACGTTGTCACGTCACGTAAAATCTATTAAAGGGCCAGTGTGTAATATTTGGCATGGTTTATTGTCAATCTGAATCTGAATCTGAATATTCTACCCATTAATATGTTTATATAAGTGTATAATCGCTATAAAATAAAATTCGTTTGGTTTTCGTAGCCTTATAATTATGC
>NC_065522.1:26195399-26209269 GCF_006386435.1 Epinephelus moara | reverse complement strand
TCTCTAGATAGACCTACTCCTGAAAAACTCGTGCACAAGGCTTTTTGTCCCTACGAGGCCACCGTCATTTACCCGACGGGAGGGGTGAGCGAGTGAGCCCTGCAATCTAGAATTTGACCACTGATGTCACTGTTTTCAACCCATTTTACACACTGGCCCTTTAAATTAATTCATGTTTATGTTTTATGTTGACCATATCATGCCTTAGTTTAATTTCATGTTTAGTCTTTCATTGTCATGAGCACTTTTATGTTAAGTTAAAGTCACTCATGTCTAGTTTCGTCTTGCACTTCCTGTTTTATTTTGTACTCACCTTTTCCCTCTCGTTTCATACCCTGACTTCCTCCCGCCACTGTGATTGTCTCCCCGCTCCCTGATTGGTCTCACCTGTTTTTCCCCTACCTCATGTATAAATAGTCCTCGGCTGCGGTCGAAAAGTCTCTCCTATCGTCTTTTCCTAACCACTTTTCCTTGACCTCGATGGAAAACGTCACGAGGTCAAGGGAAGATGTGAAGGAGAATTCATAAGGACTTAGGAAAAGACAACTGCAGTGCTGAGAGAATTCGACTGCACTTCTTGTCTCCCTTTGTCTTGTGTCAGTTCATCTTGTTATGTTGATCAGGAGAGTACTGTCTAGCGTCCAAGCCATCCATGCATGTTACCAGGTTTTTGATTCAAGTCTTTGTTTTGTTTGTGAGTCTTAGTACAATTGTTTGATCCTCCAAGAGAGTGCTTTTCGTTCGTAGTTTTATCCTCCTTGTGAGAGCTTTTATTTTGTACTTTTTCACCTCCATTGAGAGTGTTTTTGTGTTCTGTTTTTTCAAGTAAAGATTTTTGTTAAACTTCACTACCATCCCCAAAGTGTGCATTTGAGTCCCAGTCATTGGTGTCACGTTCACAACATACGTTTGCCTTTTTGAGGACATACAAAGTAACTGCCACCATTTTCAAATTGATTTGTCTTGTGACATACACTTGTTGTGTTTATACCTATCTAAGGTAACTGTAGCTTTCGGCCAGGAGCAGATATCATCAGGTGGTACCCAACTGTCACTGTGCGTTTCGGCCCTCAACCACAACACACTCTAGTTGGAGGGCCGGCAGTGATTGACCAAATCACTGCTTGTCTGCTCCTGGCCTCCAGCTTTCCTCCAACTCCAAATCCAACAGGAGGCTCGTTCAGCCTCCTCCCATGTCTTGCCAGCAAGCCTTGTCCTTACAATCCTGGACTAAGGACTGGTACTTCAAGGCCTTCCTCTGGTGGGCCACTTCGCAGCCTTCCTCCCATGGCACTGGTAGCTCGACCAGAATTGTCTTCTGGTCTTTTGTTGACCACAACACAATGTCTGGCCGGAGGGTTGTGTGCACCACCTCCAGGAACTGCAGCCTTCTTCCCACGTCAACCGCCATCTTCCAGGAACTGGCGGCTTGCAGCAGATTGGATTTTGCTCTCTTGGTTGAGAAGGGCTTGGCTCCCTCCTTGATAAAGGAGGTTGTCCTCTTTGAAGTTGTGCCTCTTCTTGCGTCTCTCCCGCTCCTCGTGTTGGCAAGGGATAGGGGTTGCCTTTCAGGTACTTTCAATTTCTTCTTCAGATAATTTGCAGTAATCACCCTCTGTTAATGGCAGCAAAACAATATTGACTGGGGGCATGTTAAATCTCAAAATGATGTCTCCTCGAAACAATGTGCAACGGTGTGAAACAGGCCTTGAGGTATTTTTTTTCTCATTCGTTGGGTGCGTCAGTGGGTGTGTCATACTTATCAGGTATTCCTCCTGGTAAAACCACTTGTAGTGTGTTACCTCATGTTCATCAGTCGAGATGGACGAGTCAGTCGTTTACTTTGAAAACCGTAATGACTTCAAGACCCCCAATTAGCGTGAACAGTGCAGCGATCTGACTACTTTGAAAGTCGTGAAGTCTGAACCTAGCTTTAGTTGCTTCTTTTAAGTTTTAAATTTTGACCTGATGATGGAACGAGACAAAACGAGGATAATTAAACTCAGGAGGCTTCATCCTCTGGGGACCACAAATGTCTGTACGAAATCTAGGGGTTCTCGCAGTTCAGTTGGGACCAATTTGGGAGACACATACTGACTTTTTCAAAACTATCATAACATTGGTGTTGAAATGTTAACGTGATGGATACAAATACATCAACCTTTCAGAGAGACAGAAGCAAACAAGGAGGCTTACGAAGTCCTCTGTAACACAGCAGACATTAACGACTGTTTTGATGGTGATGTTTTAGCATCGATTAGCTGCATCACCTTGATGACTGTCATGAATGAATCAGCAGTTAGCTGACGGGGAGCTTCAAACGTGAATCTGCGGCCCAAACGAGGGACACGGGGAGCTCTGAAGACAGACTGCTGTTGATGAGCGAGACATACGGAGAATATCTCTTACTCGTCCTCATCCTCTCTCACCCGCTCCCTCTCCCTTTTATGTTTTCAACAAAGCATCCTTTAATCACTCCGACTCTGAACACAAGCCCCTAATGGCTCCCAGGGGTTCGTTACGGCAGCCATCTTGACAAATTCCTTCTGTCCGCGATGGAAAGTGGTACAATTTTAATAGGAGTCCTATTGCTCTGATATCGCACGTGAGGTGATGGAAGAATGATGAAAAGCTGCATCGTGGGAAAGAATCAAGAGGATGAGAGAGGCGAGAGTCTTATAGACAGAACATGACACCCAGTGTGTAAGCATGGCTAGTTACTTCAGTTCTCAACACACATTTCATTTGGACTCGTGTTAAAGGATATGCCAGATTGTATAATTAATTAATGACCACATTACTTTAAATCTGCTTGAAGCTGTTTTAGCTTGATTCATTATTTAATGCTAAGAATTACAAATTAGTTTCTTTCTGTGGTGGCGACACAAACTTTGTCTGACACTGAAGATGACTGTTTGCATCCCCTCTCCTACTATGAGTCAACATGGCTTATTTAAACCATGATAATGACCTTTCAATGACCTCAGCCAAGTCATTTTTTAGAATTTGACCATTATATTGACCATACCTACACCTTAAACCTGCAATAATTGATTTTTTGGCCATTTGGGGGCAGTGGAAACAATTTTAGAGGCTACAGTAGAATATTATCAGCTTTTACGTTAATAAAGCAAACAGCATTAGCATTCATTTCACCTACTTTGATGTTATCAGTCCATTAAATGGTAGTTATCCATTGTCAGGAGCATAAATTTGAGGAAGTATGGCCCTAATCTACCTCCTGAGCAACGACCTCTAGTGGTTGCAATAATCATGACAGGAGCAAAGGAGGAAGTAGTATTTCCAGACCCCTGGGAAAGATGCTGAGCCTTGCATCCCAGTGGCCAAAAATCCTCCGCATCTCAGAAGGCATTGTCCTCATAGACCACCATTATAAAACAGACATCTGTAAAACTGTTGGACACCTCGAACTGCAAACAAGGTCAATTCTGAATCTATCTATCCTGGATTTTTGAGCCATGGTGGTTTTATATTTGATAAACTTTCCTCAACCAGAGAAAAGCAGTTTAAATATCTGTGACATTATGAGCCGAGCAGGAACTTGCAGGCGGGGCTGGTATCTAGCTATTCTGAAAAACAATGAGTAGTATAGAGAGCGAGAAAGTCACTATGAGGAGGAAGTAAGGGTGGATGGATGGGTCAAATAAACACACAAATTTCACCCAGGAGACCACTGTTAGTGTGTTGTGTAAAACTAAAAGTCAGCGTTTCTTGAAGTGATATTAGCCTGGCCCCTCCTCTGGGACCACTTTGTCTTGGGAAACTGTTCCAGGGGCTATTAGCCCAAGACAACACAGCTCCCAGGATCACAGGGACATGCAAACCGCTTCTTGGAGGGAGTTCGGAGTAGAGCTGCTGTTCCTTGGGGTCGAAAGGGGTCAGTTGGGGTGGTTCAGGCATCTGATCAGGATGCCTCTTGGGCGCCTCTTGTTAGAGATGTTTCAGGCTCGTCCTCCCAGTAGGAGGCCCCGGGGCAGACCCAGAACACACTGGAGGGATTATATATCTCATCTGGCCTGGGGACACTTTGGGGTCCCCCAGGAGGAGTTGGAAAGCGTTGCTGGGGAGAGGGACGTCTGGGGTGCTTTGCTTGCCCTGCTGTCCCGACGACCTAGCTTCAGATAAGTGGTTGAAAATGGATGGATGGACGGATATGGTTGTTTTATAGTTATGATTCTTGGATACCCCTGACACAGACCCAAACAAAATCTGCAGATTTTCTTTTTACAGTTTAGTGGAACTACAGTGGCCAATACGAAAACGTGAAGATCCCCATTTCGAGCTAGTGTTTGGTTTGTCCATTCTGGGCCACTGTGGAAACAACATGGCGGACTTCTTGGAAGAGGACCCACTCTGTATGTAGATATAAACAGCTCATTCTAGGGTAACGAAAAATAATTAATTCTTGTTTCAGGTGATGATGCACCAATGAAAATATTATAATATTTTTTTCAATTTGGAAGGTAAACACCGTCTTTTGTCATGAGAGTGAATCTTTACCACTATTTTCATACAGTTCAACATGTTGCATCATGTCTCCAACTTTATGATGAATTGTAGGACTGCTGAAAATACCAAATGAGTTTCTGTGTTCATTGTTCTATAATACACATCCCTCCACAATAACCTACATCTCTGCATTGTTCTCAAAGAGAAAATCTACCCTGAAAGAAAATTTACAGTGTGCTGATCCAGTGATTTAGGACAGTTAAATCAATATCTTCACACACAGAGAACTTGTGCAAGATATCAGTTCGTCGAGATTTGAATTGATGGCTTCATTTGGAGCGAGTCCACCGACATGAAATTAGTGACTAATCCAGTTTTTGTTTCAGACTTTCCATGAAAATCAGCCTGATCTTCCAGCTGTGATTTAGAAACGTCTCCAGATCCTGTTAAATCACGGTGTGTGCTGTCACACTGTCCTCGAGTTGTTCTATTACTTACTGTCAGTGGAGGAGCTTAAGGATTTGTCACTGGATGACATCATCATCATCATCACAGTAAAAGTAAGCTGTTCAAAATATGAGCTACAAATGATTTGACTTTTTTTTGCACATAAGTAAGTCTCAATTAGTCCTCCCTAAGTCCCGCCCCTTTTCGCTCTGTGTTTCAATAAGCAAATTTTCATCTATACTTTGATATTCTGTGCTCTAAGCTCGTCAATGTTAGAAAAACAAACATTTTGAAAATGGTAAAAAGATGACGTTAGAGGACTGTCACAATCTTCACAGACATTACATTGCATGCGGTCATATCTTAGCAAACGTTAGCAAAACTTTAGCTAACTATGTTTGCTAGCTCACGTACAGCTACGTCACAAAGGGTTAGCCTAATGTCAGATCGACAGCGTCAACCAGGCTTGATTCCTCCTTACTTTTGTGGTAATGTTTAAGGGACTTGGAAAGGGAAAGAAACAGTTGGTTGCTGAGATATTTTTAAGATGATATAAATTAGTGGAGAGGCTAACGTTAATTTGTTTCTTTATCGCTGTAAGGCTGCATGTCGCCCTGAGGTAACTAAGGTACCTTTCTACAGTAAAAACAGACAAAAGCCTGGCTCGTAGAACGTGATCAACTAAGGCTAGCAAGCCCGTAACTAAGTGCCTTTCCTTACGTGTTGCATTAGACGTGGGACATGTGCCTGGACTTCCTGGGTGACTGCAACCTTCCCTATCTGAGGGGGTGTATGTGGTTGACTCACCACCAAGCCACTGCTCTTGCTCCTCGCGACCAGCTTGCTCGGACCAAAGGACTCTGCTGGACACCCTTCGGGTACCATTCCATTGAACCAGTTGGCCGGCCAGCTCGTTCTTCTTCATGGTTGGTGGTTGATGATGGTTCATTTACATGGTTAATTTGTGGTGTCAAACGCTTTCTCAGTCTCTTTTGTCGTCAGAATGTCTTGCCTCTTGCGTCTCCCATGTGGCGCGCCCGCGCAGCTCAATGGCCTCGCCAGCTCTCGCTCCAGGTGTGGCTAATAACGGCTAATGCGTCATTATCCCCAACCCTCAAGTGTGATTTTGGGCAATCACAGACAAAGCATGACCTCTAACGTGAAAGAAATGTGGCGATATCTTTAGTTGTAGCTCTAAAATGGTGGTCCTACGTCTCCCTACGTGAGAGAGGTTCAAGGATGGCCATTGTCACAATCTTGCAATCAAAGACAACCCAGGATAAAATTCCACCATCTCACTGTGTGACTGCCGCTACGACCTACATCTACTAACCAACCAATAGAAATGCAGCATGAAATGACACACTGGTGTTCAACCCAAACAAACAGACGGATAGCAGCTCGCCATGGAGGTGTTGGACGATGGTGAACGTTGTGAATGTTTCTGAGGGCATCATGTGTTTCTGAAGAACGTAGAAATCTGACTTTGGAGGGAAAACACACATGCACAGTAAATATGTATGCAAATAAACACAAACACATAGCTGTTCCCACACACCCTCACCACGCCAGAGATTTCAGTCCCTCGTTACAGCCGCCTCACTACAGGGCGCAGCCTCTGACATGTGTCAATCTGACTTGTTTACAGTCTTGTTCATTGCTTAAAGGCACTTCCTCCAGACACAGCGCACCCATCATGGCAACAGGAGACTATGATTAGACGGCCCTTGTTTGTGCTGCACACAGTTCAGACGGAGAACAGGGCGCAGCAGCGCTCGCTAATTATGCCTGTTTGTGAATTCAAGCAGTGGGTCGTTTGCCCCTTAACCACAGGCATGCATGTGAGAGACATGCAGGGGCTGCTGGGATGTCTATGCTCTCCTGTCATGGCAAACAGGGCTGAATAAAAAATGGCTCTGATGTGTAAAAACAAATTATTTGTTTTAATTCATCATCATATTTTTGTGGTTATTTTAGGGAATAATTAAAAATGAGAATCTGGTTTAAAAATCCAGCGAGCAGAACATTTTGGGGGAGAATCTATCATTTGGTGCTGGCCTGGCTTGTTAGCGTTCCTGTTTGCCAGCATCCTCTGGGGAAATACTTCCACTGCGAACCTCCAGGCCTGGCTGTCATCACAAATATAGTCTGAGAAGGCCCCTGGGTTTAGTTAAACTCACATTATTTTCCCCAAATGATGCTCAGACTGTATAAAATGTCACTCACGACCCAGTGGGGAAAGGTAATGCGCCATGGCTAAAATATTTCAGATGATTAATTAAAAGTTATTGGTGTGTTTGTCTTTCTGTGCTCATGACATCAACCTACTGCAGTGCAGCATATTGGGTGAAATATAATGTATAACAGAGACAAAAAGAAGGAACGGCATTTATGAAGCAGGATAATCACGTGCTGGAATGAAGGTCAACTCAGGCTGTAATATTTCACCGTTCTGACTGTTATTGAATGTCTGACGAGCTCACTTTCAGTTCAGCTCATTCGGAAATAAATTGCCGCCCAGTAGTTGTGTTAATTACTTCTTGAACTGTTTTCCAGCCAACGTAATGTTCTCCAATCACGCAACACACAGCACATTGTTGTGGCTAATAGCGCAACGCCTCATTGACTGTTTGCTAATCGGCTCATACGAGAAAGCACCGGACAAGCAATTTGTTCAATTGGAGGAATTAAGTCAGAGATTAAGCTCTGCAAATGCGTGGGAGCTCCCAAAATCTGTTCTCCTACATCCACAGTGATGATTAGCATCCTCAGCTACACATGCTAGTGGCTAAAAGCTAATTTATCCCCGAGAATGTGAAACAATAATTCAATGCTGATGAGTTTTTTTTGTCATTATTTCTATAAGACTGATAATGCTCTGCTGGATTCTTGTAGGAGGAGAGATTAAGGAGAGGTTGAATCATGAGTAAGAAAAACATCCCTGACAGACTTTTCACTGATCAAAGACGACTGCGGCTTTAATGGTGCCAAAAAGTGAGATTTTGCTAGCTTTGATTTCTCTTTAGTGGGATGTCAGGAGGAACGTGACAGGAAAAAGTGAAAGGCTTGAATGTAAAGTCGCAGGTTAGATCTCTGTTTTAGACTGTCTGTCATCTTTCAACACATCTGAACATTTTTTATTCCTTCTACTGTAAAGCAGAACAACATGTAGAGCAGGGGCGGAGCTAGAAATTGTACACACTGGGGGCTCAGCCCAAACCTTTGGGGGGTGTATACTCCTCATTCACCATTTGCAGCTATATGCACTGTTTTTAAGCCATTTGAGGCAATAGACTGCCCAAAAATGTGTACATTATTTGCAGTGTTGGATCATTTGTATAGACGACATAGATACAATTTTGCCTAGTAGCAGTCGTAGTAGTATTTATTTATTTACGTCTTTATTTTAATTAATTATTGTCGTTATTGTTATTATGCAACAGAGACTTTACGAGACAAATCTAAAGATGATGTTTCTATCAGCCATGCCATGTGATATGGACGCAATGTGGTAGCTCCAGAAGACGTTTTATCAAGTTTTCAAATTATTAAACCTCTTCATTTCTATAGAAAATACTTATTAACACACGGGAAACACACACTAAGGTCCTCAGAACATGTGTTCACTCCGTAAATGCTGAAATTTGGTTAAAAGGCGACGTGTCGGAGGATACTTTGACGCGACACTTAGCAACTAGCTAATGCTAATGACGATGTTTATGATCAAAACTGGTCATAATGACATTGTAATTTCCGTAAATAGATTCATACGGTTCATCTCAGGAATGATATGTACTTTGGTGAGCTCAATGTCATAACAGCTGGATGTTAACTACTATTTTCTGTTGGCTACATCAGCCAAAAACACAATAAATGGTGTTTAACGGTAATGTTAGAAAAGAAAGGTTCCTGTTTTGCTGCCTTCCTGTAGTTTACGATGAGCAAATTCTATGGCTGCTTCGTTTCAGTTTGGTTTTGACAGATAGTCGAGTCGGGACCAAAGAAACAAAGTTTGCGTATGCTTGGTGTCTGATCAGGATTTAATACACAGAGGATATCAAGAATGGACTTATACTCTTGGAAAGTAAATTCATCCAATATCTGCTTTTGTTATGTTAGTTACAGCTACAGCTTTTCATTAAAAAAAAATCAAACATGTGGGAGATGGAGTGTATGTTGAGAGTATTAGAGTAAGAGAAAATTAATGAATGATTAGATAAAAGTCAAATCAAGCATTGACTCGTGAGGCTAGTTTAATCATGTATTGGTCAAATCGTGTGCTGAACTGAAACAGTATAAAGAGTATAGTGCTGTCAACTTTTAGTTTTCCAGTCATTCCCAATTAAGCAATTCTGAGACTGTTTAGGGACCACTGTGTGCAGAAATATTTAAATACACCATTTTGAAAACTAGCAATGTTCCTTTTACCCTTCGCCAAAATTTAGCGCAACATTGGATCGTTATTTGGCCCACTTTCCAACAAGATAACATAATATAGTTGGTACCAATGGATGCCTTAGGTCCTCTTGTTTGATATGATACCAGCTTTAAATCTGAGCCTGATACAAATCTGATCAAACACATTCTCAGTCCGACCTCGTCACATGTTGACGTTTGGTCATGGACTTTCCACGTCCACATGCGACGTGCAAGGTACCCTGGGTGTATTGGTTGTTGACGTTCTTGGACGGCGTGTCAAGTTCTTACTGTTACATTGTCTTCTTTCAAAATACACTTCAGTTTTCACAGGAAAAATAAAAGCACTATGTCAGTACAGCACAGCAAATTGACATTTTGTCTCCAACAACAAACGCACATGGTTAGATTTAGGAAAAAAGAGCAAGGTCTGGCTTTACAATCTTATGGGTCGTGAACACCACTCTTCTGGGCGACCCATCCACTGTCCGTCCCTACCGCCCCACACAGACTTCTGTTGTCTTTCCTGTCCGGCTGCTATCCCCCCTGACGCCACTGGGCGCAGTTGGCGACTGGCCGTGTATCATGTCGACCTTTGTTGGTGTCTGACGCCACAAATCACCGCCCAAGCTCCGGATTTCGACGATTTCAGAGTGAGACTGGGTTGGAGTATCAGGTGGCGCATTGTAACGTGTTTCCATGATAAAAATAAACAAGTAAAAACATTTAACTTATATTGTCAGTGATTAAAGTCCGGAAGTAAATTGTTGTACTTGATCCAATTCAAAGGTCAACCATAGACCTTTTCATGGCCTACCCTTGGCCTTGGACTGGGGTCATGCTGTACCCTTTGACGCCCTCAGTGGCGGGTCCATTTGTTCCTGGCTGTCTCATGCATCCCTGGCTATTCATGCTAGTGGCTAAAAGTTAAATTAGCCCAAATATGTGAGATGACACCTCAACACTGATTAGTTTTGTCATTATTTCTATAAAAAACTAACAATAGTAGACAGATTTATGAAGCTGAGCTATAAGCAAAACTGCCTCTGATAGACAACCCTTCTCTGTGTCTCATCAAACAATAATGTGGAGAACATTACACAGGACTAATTTAGACAATTAGGACACCACCTAAAGTAAAGCAAACCCACATTTACAGCATTGAAGCCTTCATGTGGGCGGACTCTATATGGGCAGGAATAAAAATGTGTGCCTCGTCATCATAAAAAAAAATATGGCAGCGCCTTAGGGTGTCATTAAAAATCCTAAATGATGTGCTAATCTGGGGGGTGCTGGGTGTGTCGGGCTCGTCCGCATTGAGATGCAAAGCTGCGATGCAAAGCGCCTATTTGCCTCTCCGGATGACGCCGGAGCTTTCCTGTTTGACACAGGATTAATAAGCACAATACAGAGATTTATTTGGTTGCGTAAAGCTGGAGGTCTCTCTTGCTTCCTCCCTCTCTCATGCTCTCTTTAGTGGCTTTAATATTTGACTAATTCCTGCACAGTGTTCAGGCAGCAGCAGAAGATAGGATATGAGAGCGAGTGCATGTTGTAACCTTTTTGAAGTCATTCTTTGCCTGCAGGTCTTTGATGTTGTGTGCAAAATGGTCTCTGTTTGAAACGCGCAGAAAAACCTGTCAAACGTATGAAATAAACGTCTCTCCGACAGCGAGCCAAATCTCATTGAGATGCATCCTTGTGGACTAATAAAGCAGCGCTGGGTGAGGCTGTGCTGGATTTCTTGGAGCTCTTAAGAGCAGGCCACCATCTCTTATGTTTTGCCGGCACAAAACTTAATCGAATTTGTCGAAGAAAACAACAGATGAAAGCTCGTCTGAGGCATTTCCTTTCTGTGTGTGTGTGTGTGTGTGTGTGTGTGTGTGTGTGTGTGTGCTTAGCTCTGCTTCTCTTTTTCCTGTGTGTGTGAGCGTGCATCCGTATCAATCCATCCAATCTCCTCGCCAACCAGCCTCTAGTGAAGTGCTGTGGTAGCTCAATTAGTAAAGCAGCCAGCAAATTATGGAGCTTATTTTTCTCCCTCTTCCCTCTCGCTTCCATTTGTTTTGTTTTCCTCTAATACGCACTGTGAAAGCCAAAAAGTGGAGATAAATAAAAGAAAATTACACGCATGCACACGCAGTCGCACATGAACACACAGTCAGATCGGCAGATAGGAGCAGACACAGAGCGTACAGACAGCACCTTTTGGCCTCAGCCATCCACACCACTGTACTCTGTGTCCGCTCAGACTCAATGACCTGTGAAGGTGAGAGCCAGAGGAGCCAATTAGAGCACATAAAACCATCCAGGGGCCCTTACTTTTGTCTCCACATCCCCCGTATATCCAGCTCCACCACTCAGCACCTTACTGGTACCAATAACCATCCAAAGGAACCACTTCAGGAGGTATTTTGTCTACATTGTCTACATTAATCTTGTGCAGCTGTCGTTCATAATAGCAGTTCAGGGGCTCCTGATTGATGACAACCTTTCGGCCCAGTAACACAGGAAGCTCCGAGCGGTGTCACTGGTGGTTAATCGAGTCTGTGGAGACAATTTTCTGGTGTAATTAGTCGTCTGTGCTCGCTGGGAGAGCTCAGGTGGAACTGTTGACACCTGGTCCTCAGTTATTGTGTAATGCCAGTCAACAGGTGTCAAAATGGACACGTGTCTAAAGGCCTTTGCTCACTGAGTCCATTTTTTTCTGGTGCTTTTTTTGGTGATCCATCAACCGCAAGAAATCGTGAGGCACACTGATTCTGATGCATTTATTCGGTGCGAAAAATTCGCAATACGTGACAAAATGAAAAGACGCATTTCTTCCTTTGCCTCGCTCCACTGGAGTTACCTATCTCGCTTTCATTTGGCACCACAGCTGCATGAAGGGGCGGAGCCATCCTCCCTTCCATCCACCTGAATATTACTATCTGACCTATTGAAAAGGCTTCTGATGGTTGCGGGAAAAAGAACAAAAATTAAACCTGTCAAGAAAACTTTCGGAATTGGTGTACAAACGAGATTGACACAATATGAAGTTGTATTTATTTTTAGACGTGCAACAATTAAAACAGAGTTGTTGAAGATGATCCAGGAACTTTCTTCTTCTTTTGTGACACCATATACGCAGTGTTGGGCAACTTGGGAAATGTAGTTAGCTAAGCTACCAGTTAATCTACATCAGAATAAAGTTTCACCACATTGAAGCTATCACCAGAGACATGTAGCAAGCTACGCTACGAGAAAATGGCAAAAATAACTTGCTACTTGCGAAGCTACTTTTATTTTTTGACTTTATGCCAAATCAGCGTTTTCTCAGTGATACGAACAAACACCAGCCAGACTAACAGGCAGGGAAAAATGTTCAATTGAGCTGTTTATTATAAAATAACAGACTTAAATTAAAACTTTTTTTTGTTGTTGAAGACTTTCTGACATTTGAATTTGTCCTCCAATAACATGACATCATCAGTCAACCTATTGCTCCCTGTCTTTCTCTCTCCTCTTCCTAATTTCATTGGGCTACCTGGCTTTGTCACTAATTAAAAAACAGAATTCCAATAAAAGTTTTGCGGGATACAGCATTGCATCGTTTGCGGGCGATTACAATAGTCCAATAGACAACAATACAATCAAAATGATTAAGGCACTGACGCTCGCTCCTGACACATCCAGTTAGGACCCAGAGTTACCCAACATTTATTAAAGAGTTTAATGACAGAGTCGAGCTGTTTTGGTGTTGGTATGAGATTAACAGCTTGGTGTCATACATTAACTGCTGCTGTGGGGCTTCTGCAAAAGCGGCAAAATGTGACAAGTAGTCATGAGATCACGTTGTGCTGTGCTAGCTCGTGCTAACCGGGCAAAAAGAACAGGAGGAGAGCAGCTCACGTAGACGGGCCCTCCGCCATCACAAATTCTGTTGGAAACACCAAATCCTCCTGATAATAAGCTCAGAATCCATGTTGGCGTCACAACTATTTTGTCAACATTTGTGCGTTTCAAAAAACACTTTTAAACATTGCAAAATGCACCGCAGTTTTTTAGAAAAGCTGCCGTGTCATCAGGCATTTCAGGCCGCAACAATCGCAGCAACAGCCGTGAAATCCTGGAGGGACTGTTGAGATTGGTTCCCTATAGGGCTCGCTTTTCTATGCGATTCTGTCTGCCACCAGGTATGATCTCATGGGAAAATTAAGGCTCAATTTACAGCACAAAGAAAGTATGTCAACCATTGTGCAACCAAAACAGGAAGAGTTATCACTAGTGTAAGCTCTTTGCAATTAGTATCCCCACTAGCGGCAATGGCAGATGGTGGAACTAACTGAAAAAATGTTGAACTTCTGCTTTAAGACTTGGTCGTGACAAATTTGGTTTCTTGTTAAAGGGAAATTTCAGTTTATTTCAACCTGTCTCCTATCGTCCTAAATTTGTTTCAAGTGACTAGTGACATAAAAATAATAGTTAGCATGTTAGCCGTTAGCCTAGATACAGCCGGGGCGCATAGTAGCGTCAGACCTGTTAAAACGTAAGTGAA
>NC_065522.1:26155993-26194797 GCF_006386435.1 Epinephelus moara | reverse complement strand
TTTTAACAGGTCTGACGCTACTATGCGCCCCGGCTGTATCTAGGCTAACGGCTAACATGCTAACTATTATTTTTATGTCACTAGTCACTTGAAACAAATTTAGGACGATAGGAGACAGGTTGAAATAAACCGAAATTTCCCTTTAAGCTGAGCACTTTGACACAGTAGCAGTTGTTGTCATCTGAAGAGTCACATTTTAGAGAGGAAGATCTGAAATTATGGCTTTCAAAACACACCATTAGCATTTAAATTATTCTTGTACACATAATGTTCTTAATTATCAGGTGCTGAAAAGAAAATCATCTTTTAATCCTTAAAATTTATTCTGTTTTGACCTGTTTTGACTTGACAGTCCTGACAATAAAGAATACAGAAACATTACATATTCATTTAGGCCAATATGTAAATATTTCCACTTTGTCCTTGTGTTTTTGTTTCTGTTTAATGAATGCATGAATTCCATCTATTCAAAATGTAACTTTATGGAACAGTGGAGACATCCGACAGCCTTTTTATTCCAGACCCAGAGAACAATGAAAGCAAATTAAAACAAAGCAAAGGTCACGGTTATTGCAGGAATATTGAGAGAAGGTCACTACAGCTCTGAGAATTCTCACTTACTTAGTTAGGAACAATTTAGGATTATGTGACAAAATCAATGGCATAAAGTGGTAGATTTGAGAGACATAAAAGGGTTTTCAGTCTCCACGTTCAAAAATAGAGCTCCATACTTTGGTGACATTTTTGTTTTACCTCACGTCCA
Source organism: Epinephelus moara (assembly GCF_006386435.1). Taxonomy (NCBI): domain Eukaryota; kingdom Metazoa; phylum Chordata; class Actinopteri; order Perciformes; family Serranidae; genus Epinephelus; species Epinephelus moara. Next base: position 26,194,034 of record NC_065522.1, on the reverse strand, counting down.
TCTTACATAACCTTGTCATTTAGCTCAGCACAAGGACAAGTCTGAAAAACACTTTTTTAAAATAGCTTTCTCGTTTTTTCACTCCAACGCCTCTACATTTACTTATTTTTAGATACTTTAAATAACCCTGATTAAAAAAGTAATTTTCAGATTTGCATAGCAAGAGGAAAATGTTGACATTGTACATTTCTGCAAATCCATTATAGTTGTACATTGTACATACGTATTATAACAACACATTCTCACTCCAGCCTCGTCACATATTGACATTTGGTCATGGACTTTCCACGTCCACATACGACGTGCAAGGTACCCTGGGTGTGTTGGTTGTTGACGTTCTGGGATGCCGTGTCAAGTTCTGCCTGTTACATGCATTGTCTTCTTTCAAGATACACTTCTGTTTTCACAGGAAATTTAACGTTTACACACAGTCTCTTTCAAAATAAAAGCCCCACGTCGGTACAACACCCTGAATTGACGTCGTCTTTCCTTCAACAAAAAACACAAGTGGTTACGTTTTCCCAACACTCGCACATGGCTGGATTTGGGCAACAAATAACAGTGTCTGGCTTTATAATCTTACGGGAAGGGAACACAAGCCTCCCTGGGGAAAGTCATGGTTGCTGGACCCATCCACCACTAATCCCATCCACCCTACTCGGACTTTCGTCACCTTAACTTTTGTTCTTGTCCCGCTGTGTTTCAACTATAATGACGACTGGCCATGCATCATGCAAACGTGAAAGGACGGCTTTCTTTATCTGTGTCTAATGCTGGAAGTCACTGCCCAAACGCCAGATTTTGACGACTTCGGAGTGAGACTGAGTTGACCATAACCCAGTAACGCCGTATATGTGCTGACCTGTCATATGGAGGTGGAGGGGATGGTCGATGGTGGTGAGACACCTAGGAAAGATGCCTGCTAAGCTGCAGAACACTGTTCCAGACCAACACTTGTTGTTTTTTGGCAAGTAATCACTACATTTCCAGCAACTTTTTAGACACCAAATATGAATCTTTTTAGTGACAAATTGCTTTGTTTCCACTGGGGATAGTGTAACTAAAAGCAGTTGTTTTTAACTGAGACATTGCTGCACTTCTTGCGAGGTTTGTGTAATGAAAAGTGGTTTATTTTTACTGTACAGGATTGTGCAAAAAAAAATTGTGTTATTTACGAAGACATCTCTTTGTTTCGTGCTGGCATAATGCTACGAAACAAGGTTGTTTTTTACCAAGACATCGCTGTGTTTCCAGCTGGGATAGTGTCACAAAAAGTGATTGTTTTGTACCAGGACTTTGCTTTTCCAGGTGAAATTGTGAAAAAAAGTGGTTGTTTTTTACAAAGATGTCGCCGCATTTCTGCTGGCTCTGCGTCACCAAATTTGGGTATCTTAAGCCAAAACCTGAGCTTCTCCAAACCATGACTAAGTTTTTTTGTCTCTAAACCAAGCCACACGTTAACCACAGCAAAGTTTCAACATATCTGCTGTACAATAATGTGCAAATGCTACATATCTATGATATCCAGAAACGTAAATCAAATCAAATCAAGTTTATGTAGCACATATAAAAACCGCCGCAGTTGGCCAAAGTCCTGTACAAAATACAAATATACACGAATATAACATGAACACAAATATTAAGCAGAATAACACCAGTAAGAACAATTACAAACATAAAAAGCTTATAAAATGCTAAAATATTAAAACCACTACAAACAACCAAAGGCCACTGAAAACATGTTCGTCTTAAGTCTTAAAAGTGTCAGTGGAGGGTGAGCAGATGGTTATTCCAGAGCTTTGGAGCAGCTACCGCAAAGGCATGATCCCCCTTACCCACCAGCTTCCAATATTTATAATGGCAATTGTGCTGAAACATTTTTACACTTGTTTCCTGACTCCTCGCATACTGTATTTACTTATTTTTAGATGATTTAAATTACATTATTTTCATATTTGCCTCACAACCCTGTTGAACTTCTATCTGGGTGATTTTTGCAAAGTTTGTTTCTTAAAGAGTTTGTTGAAGAAGGACTCTGTGACTCAGGGTCGATCTACAGCCTTGAGGGACTTTTACTGAAGACGCAACATGAAACTTAAAGTACAGCAACAATGAGACAGTTCATCGAACATTTTTATACTCCTCCTCAGATAAATATCATACCTAACTTTCTCTATGTGTGTATGTCTGTGGGTGTGATTTCCTGCCGTTTCCCAGAACTTCCCATCACAATGTTTCACCATCACAATGTTTGCCAGGTCACTCTGCTCATAGAACATTCAGGGTTACTCAGTTTTCATAAATATGTTTTGCTTCTAACTTGACCTTAAAGGACAACTTCTGTATTTTTCAACCTGGGCCCTATTTCCCCATGTGTATGTGTGCGTATGATTCATAGGTATTACTCGTTTTAAAATTGGTTCAGTATTGAGGGAGGCGGATGCAGCCGGTAGCCGCGAAACGAGCTAAAACGCTAACGGGGGCAAATGCGTCCCGTATAAGTTTGCGCATTAAAAGTGTTTTTTTTGCCACTGACCGGTTCAGATCGCCAGTGCTATCTCTTTAAATAGCATACTAAGCGTTTCCCTGACCTCTGGGCTGTGTGACGTCATCTCGCGAGAGCTTTGCCCCACTGTGTCTGTAGCTCTCTCTACTCGTGGGACAGCCGTTTTCTTGGGGAAGAGGTGTTTCGGGATTGGATGTCTTCTCTTCTTCTGCTGGCAGTAGTCATCTTGGGAGAAGTGAGCACTGCAGACCCGATGGTCTGCAAGGCGCAGTGTCTGGACAGGAGTGTTAGCATCCATTTGTAGCACAACTAGCCACAACTTCAGGCAACAAGCAAAGCTCTCGCGAGATGACGTCAGCCCAGAGGTAAGGGAAACGCTTAGTATGCTATCTACAGAGATAGCACTGGCAATCTGAACCGGTCAGTGGCGAAAAAAAGCACTTTCAATGCGCAAACTTATACGGGACGCATTTGCCCCGTTACCGTTTTAGCTCGTTTCGCGGCTGCATCCGCCTCCCTCAATACTGAACCAATTTTAGAACAAGTTGTACCTATGAATCATACGCACACATACACATGGGGAAATAGGGCCCAGGTTGAAAAATACCGAAGTTATCCTTTAAGGATCAAGTGTTTCTAGGTCTTTTCGCCACCACATGTGTTAATGACTTTACAAATATTGTTTTGAAATTGGCAGGGGTAAAAAATAAAATGAGAAACGCAATGCAAGAGATAGCAAGAGAGGAAACACAGTTACGGATGTGTGGTGATGCTGAGCCTATTTTCGTTCAGTCAGTGCACTTCTCTCTCTGGCCTATCTCTCACATGTGCACAGTTTTATGCCCGATAAGATGAGCCTACAGGCAGCTGCAAGCTGTGTGTCTGTGTGTTCGCTGGGTTTGAAGTCGAGATATGGGGCGCATGATTTTTCAGCTGATTTGCCTGTCTCATAGCACTCCCACATTTGCTCTCATAGTGGGATAAAACAAACACCGACCCCTGGCTCACCCCGCTCCGCTCGGCCCAGCAATCAGCACAAGCGTGAACGAGCAGCAGTCGCAAATGAGAGGAAGCGCCTGGCGTCCTCGTGAGGTATCGGGTCAATCAAGCCCACTGTAGGCGAGGCGTGCGGGGGCCCCGAGGCTAAACGCTGTAGTACTGAGCTCAAAAAGCGCCTGCTGGCCTCGGGAGCGGCTTACTAAATGAAAGAGGATATTGGGGAGATTGTTTAGTATTATCATCGTTCATCATCGTTCCTCGGTTGGCTGTAACAGTATGGTGCTTGGTTATTGTGCTCCCCCTGAGGAAGACTAGCAGCTGCCACTGATAAAGATATATGAGCTGATTGTGGAGATTGGAGGGAGACAAAAAATTGTGGTTGGTAATGGAAGTGAGAGGGACAGAGATGGATTTGTGACAGGAGCAGGAGGGGAATTAGGAGCAGAGTGTGGATAGAAATGAATGAGAGGACAGATTTGTGAATTTATGTGTTGCTATCCTCCATCTCTACACACTGTAAGTCCAATCAATTAGCTGTGGCTGTTCTTTGCTGGCGATGCGGCACTAAAACAGGGGCTGCAGGTATAAACAAACTGGTGAAGGGGGGAAAAATGGGCCGGTTCTGCCTGGACACCCTGGAGGCAGCAGCAGCAACAACAGAAGAGTTGAGGATTAAACTGAACTCCATCTTAGCCAGCACCACCCACTCTCTCTTTAGTGAGCTGATGCAGCCACTGCCTCATTCCTCAAAAGATGCAACCTTGTGGCAACCACATCACTCGCTGCAAAGCTTTTAGTTTCATCAAGGCCAGTACAGTAAGCTGCCGTGGCCGAGGTGTAATCGTCAGAATAACAAAGAATAACAAGTCTCTCTTTTTTTTTTTTTCTTTGTAGATTTCTCCTTGTGAGCTGCTCTGTGAAAGATGTGTGAGAGGGTGGCGTGTGAGAAAGGCCACCAGCCAGATTCACACTGATTATGATTCAAGTCTGCGATACAGACGAGATGCACTCCACTTCACAAAATAATCAAATGGATGTTTCTTTAAGAATTCAGATTTTCCCGCAACAGCTGGTCCTGTTTGGCACCGCAGCTGATTAAAATCTTCCATTTAGGCTTTTTTTAAATTTGACACACCCTTTGGAGAGCTTCCACTTATGCATCATGTTAACTAGAGGAGGTGGTGCTGCTTGTGAGCTGAGGACCAGTGGAGGGATACTGTAGCTCACTCTATATAGCAGGATTTATACTTGGGCATCAGCTCTATGCAGAGCCTACACTGCTGACTTGGGCATCAGCTCTATGCAGAGCCTACACTGCTGTGAGCATTTGTACTTGTGCGCCGGTGTGTCTCTGAAGTGCTGTTAAGTTTAGTTGAATCAAAACACACATTAAACACACATTAAACATGGCTTAATAGAGACAATTTCAAACACAAGTACACAAATCAGCTTCACTATAACTCGCAGCATTCACAGACAAACACTTGTCTTTATCTGGACACATTTTCCCCACAAATACAACATGCTAACGTTATTAGCACAAGCCTATGGCATTTTACATTGTATAAATTAGCCTAGCAGCTAGCAGACTTTTCCTCTGCTCATATGAAGCCTGGGACAACAGCAACATTTACCAAAGGTAACGTTACAAACTTCAGCTCCGTTACAACTCACAAGGTTCACTGACAAAACAACTTACAAACAAATTAGCCTAGCGACTCATATGAAGCCAGGATAAATCACACACAAGACTTAATATGCTATTTAAACTTTATTGATTACTTTTAAGGGTCTTCATGGCCTGGCACCGCTATATTTCCACAGTAGCCCAGATCGGACACACCAAACACTGGCTCCAGATAACGCCATTCGTTTTGAGGGTTGCAGTTATGCTAGTTTCAAGGTACACCATGATAATAAAGTTGATGGTTGTCGGACGTTGAATCTCCCCTTTATTTTAGTTATTTTCAGATTTTCAGATAGGAGATAAAGGCGAGATCAATCCAAAAACTCTACATCAACACTGAAAGAGTTTCTGAAAATCTAGAAGAAATTTTACAAAAAGTTAGTTTTCAGTGACCTATAATACAGTTTGACACTCGTAGAAAAAGCTTTATTTTCATATATATATACCCGTGTATTTGTGGACTTGGCTTTAAGCTTAATGAATAATGGTGAACTATTCCTTTAAGTAACATAATGTGAACGTCAGCTACATTTATATGAATCACAGGGGACCTTTAAGACGTCTGTTTGTCATGATGCGAGGCTCAAGCTGGAGGAGAGTGACATCATGACGGAGGCAGAAAAGCACCCCACAGTCAGTGACATCACCATGTCCCTGAGTGATGTCACTGGAGCGAGGGCACACGGTCATCCTTTGCTGCGCTTTAAATAGTCCACTGCCTTCCTTATCTCTTCGCCCCCCCTCTCTCTCCCTCTCTCCCCCCTCCTTCCTTACTCACCACCTCCTGTCATTTCCCTCCTCCGCTCATTTGTCCCCTTTGCCTTCTGTCCTCCACATTTTTCCTCCTCTCACTGGACAATACAGCAGCAGCTTATCTCCCTCTCCCTCTGTCTCCCCCTCTATTTGTCTCTCTTCAGCCTCCCTCCCTTTCTCCCAAGTCTTTTAGCAGAGGGTGGAGGTGGGTGGGGGGTGGAGGGTTGTAAAGCAGGGGGTTCAGCGCAGCCACATCCCAGGCTCTTTGCTAGATTAATTTGCGGGGGCTCTGGCCTGCGCTGCACTGCTTACTGTACGCAGTGAAAGTCACTCAGGGATTAACGGCAGGCAGGAAGGCAGCGGCCCCCACCCACTTGCTGCCTCTGCAGAAAAACTCCCCCCCCACCACCATCCCCTCCCTCCCAAACCTAACCTCCATCTCTCTTTCCTCTCTCACTCAAAACCACTTTCTCTATCTCTCATACCTCCTTCTGTATCCCAGCCCTCCTTCTTTCTTTCCATCCCATCAACCCCCTCTCTTTCCCTCTCTAGTTAATTACTGTAATGGGCTGGCCGTCCTTGGGGGGTAGTTGGAGGGCAGGGGGTGGGACCAGAGGAGATGCTGTATGGTTCAGCTCCGTCATGCTTCTCGCCTCCGGCACTGTCACACACACTCACACACACACACACACACACACTCGGCAACTCAAATGCTCGGTCATATGTACTGTACACTCCCCACATGCTCACACACACAGATGGTTTCATTCATACAGTCGTACATACTGGACCTCAAAACACACATCACACACAAACTGTAGCATGAAATAATAAAACAAATCACAAATATGAATTTGACTCTTATTTTGGCTCCACAGACAAGTTGGAATAATAGTTTTGGGGTTTTTTTTCATAGTGTCTCTTTGAAGCTATTTACTTCCATCCCTACGATGCGTTATTATGGATACTAGTGCGAGCTGTGATTGGCTGGTGCTTGTCATGTTAGCACGTTGAGGTCAGAAGTGGTTGGCAACAGGGCAAAGAGGTCATAGTTCGGGCGAGTGCTGGTCATCAGCTTGATATTTTTGTGTGGCGTCAAGTTGGTGAATGTTTCTATGCTGTGGATGTGTTGTCATTGGATCTTTTATATGGCGTCAAGTTGATGTTTTCATGTGTCATCATCTTAATGTTTTCATGTGGCGTCAAGTTGGTGAATGTTTTCTAAATGCTGAGCATGTGCTGACAAATGGGTCTTTTCATGTGTTGTCAGCTCAATATTTTTGTGTGTCAACTTGATTTCTTTAGTGTGGTGTCAAGTTGGTGAATGTTTTCTAAATGCTAAATATATGTCTTCAAGTTGATTTTTCCATGTGTCGTCAACTACATATTTTCATGTGTTGTCAACTTGATCAATGTTTTCTAACTGCAGAGTTTGTGTTGTCAAGTTAATGTTTTGGTGTGTCTGCAACTTGATGCTCTGGTGTGTTGATGTTTTCATGTGGCGTCAAGTTGGTAAATGTTTTCTAAATGCTAATCATTTGTTGTCAAGTTGATATTATCATATGTCATCAACTTGATGTTTACGTGTGTTGTCAACTTGATGTTTTTGTGTGATGTCAAGTTGGTAAATGTTTTCTAAATGCTAAGCATGTGTTGTGAAGTTGATATTATTGTATGTCATCAACTTGATGTTTTCGTGTGTTGTCAACTTGATGTTTTCGTGTGTTGTCAACTTGATGTTTTCGTGTGGTGTCAAGTTGGTAAATGTTTTCTAAATGCTAAGCATGTGTTGCGAAGTTGATATCGTATGTCATCAACTTGATGTTTATGTGTGTTGTCAACTTGATGTTTTCGTGTGGTGTCAAGTTGGTAAATGTTTTCGAAATGCTAAGCATGTGTTGTCAAGTTGATATTATCGTATGTCATCAACTTGATGTTTACGTGTGTTGTCAACTTGATGTTTTTGTGTGGTGTCAAGTTGGTAAACGTTTTCAAAATGCTAAGCATGTGTTGTCAAGTTGATATTGTATGTCATCAACGTGATGTTTACGTGTGTCATCAACTTGATCTTTATGTGTGTTGTCAACTTGATGTTTTTGTGCCACGTCAAGTTGGTAAATGTTTTCTAAATGCCAAGTATGTGTTGTCAACTTGATGTTTTCGTGTGTTGTCAAGTTGGTGAATATTTTCTAAATGCTCACCGTGTGATGTCAACTTGATGTTTTCGGGAGTTGTCAAGTTGGTGAATATTTTCTAAATGCTCACCGTGTGATGTCAACTTGATGTTTTCGTGAGTTGTCAAGTTGGTGAATATTTTCTAAATGCTCACCGTGTGATGTCAATTTGATGTTTTCGTGAGGGTTAGGGTTAACCCTCGGAAAGCTGATGATTCCATGTGCCATCATCTAAATGTTTTCGCGTGGCGTCAAGTTGGTGTCGCATTAAGTTGGTGAATGCTTTTATGCTGTACATGTGTTGTGAAGTTGATGTTTTGGTGTGTCATCAGGTTGATGTTTTAGTGTATTGTCAACTTAATGTTTTTGTGTGTTGTCAAATTTGTAAATGATTTTTATGCTGTGCATGTGTTGTCAAGTTGATATTTTTGTATGTCGTCAACTACATGTTTTCACGTGTCATCAGCTCGATAAACTCAAACGTGTCTTTTCATGTATCATCAACTTGATGTTTTTGTGTCACCAGTTTGATGCTTTCATGTTGCGTCACCTTGAAGTTTTCGTGTGGTGTCAACTTGATAAATGTTTTCCAAATGCTAAGCATGTGTTGTGAAGTTGATGTTTTTGTGGCGTCAGCTTGATGTGTTCATGTGTTGTCAAGTTGGTGAATGTATTCTGTGCTGTGAGTGTGAGTGTGTTGTCAAGTGGATGTTTCCATGTGTCATCAGCGTGATGCTTTGGTGTGTCATCAAGTTGGTGAAGACGTTTCTGCATTTGCTTGTGTCGTGTCTTTTTGCCCTTGTCAGCCACCGTAGCTGGAGAGTGACCCGTGACGAATGAGACTGAAATGAATGAGACCAAATTAAAACCAGTAAGAGTGGGTTACATGCATGCCTCGTTCCCTGTGACTCTCTTGTGGGACTGAAGGCAATTTGAACCCAGTGTGGGAATGGCGGACCCCGCCACTAACAATGAAAATTACCATATAGAGAGGTAATTACTGAATGTAAACACACTGGATGCCTTTTGCTAAAAAAAATTGCAGCCCATAAATAGAATCAGAAACTGTGTTTGATGTCATGTAAATCTTAAGGATTATACATTTAAATTATACAGCTGAGAAATATTTCGTATAACGGCCGCAGTGTGAGAGAAAAATACAAAGTGGGAGCAGAAAGAAAGGTAGAGAAAGTATGAGGAACAGAGTGGGGGAGGAGTGGATGGTTAGGGAGAGTAATGGATGGCAGGATGGAGAGTGATGTGTTGAGATAGATGCAGCAATATACCCAAAGTGTCCATGCGCAGGGAATGTGGGGTTTTGTGTGGGAACTTATTGGCCCAGTTTAAGGATCAGTCAGCTGAAACACTTTGGCTGAAGCTGACAGCTGTTTGAGAAATGCCAAATGGTGCTGGCAGAACGCAAGAGCACACACACACACACAGAAACACACTCTTTCTATCCATCTATCTATCGTCTCTCAAACTCTCAAATACCCCCGATCACACTTAGATACGCACAAATACAGACACACATACACAAATACAGCCTGTGTGATTACAAATGTAATATTTGCAAGTGTGCTGTTGAGTGCACACGAGCAAACATGTTCCCCCGACTACACACACTACCGACACACTCGTACACACAGGATGGGAGGCACTGCCAACTGCAGATGAGGGAGCATATGTGTGTGCTTATAGGAGACACTAAGCAGAAATGACTTTTCTCAATCAAGCCAGTTAAATTTGATCATCCGTCTGGCTGACTTCACGAAGAAATCCTTTTAACTCTTTCACCGTCTGGACTATTTATGGCTTCACATCCACAGATACTGTATTTCTCTATTGATTACCGTCGTTTTTTCATCTGGGGTTTGGTTGTATTTTGTTTGCTTTGCTTACACACACACACAGGAGGGGAATGATATAAGACTTTTTTTCTGGAGCGGCTCCATTTACAACTGAGAGAGACTTGGCCTGTAAGAGAGGGAATTTAATTGAGAGATTGTGGGGTTACTGAGTACACGATGGAGCCATAATGGGGACGTTGTCTGAAGGGTGCCGGGTTCATTTTCCTGGAAAATCTCTGCAATTATATGTGTTCAGAACTATTAGTGACTTAAGGCTGTGAAGCTTGACAACTGTTTCTCTTTTAATGTGAATCAGGGTTTGTAGTTTCATGAAAGTGTGCTGTAATCTTAGCAGGCATCTTACTATATAATGACGAAAACTCTGTCTGTGTGTCTGTTCCACGTTTTTCTCCTCACTGACTTGGTCAATCCATGTGAAATTTGGCACAGTGGTAGAGGGTCATGGGAGGATGTAAAAGAAGCAATATTACATCAATTGGCCAAAGGGGGGCGCTATAGCAACTGATTGAAATTGCAAACNTTCTTATCTAGGCCTAACCGCCATATGGATTTTTACTGAACTTGGTAGAAATGTAGAACAGGACGCCTCAAGGTGACTGGAGAAATTTAACTCTAACTGGCAACTGGGTGGCGCTATAACAACAGAAAAATGCTTAAAAATGGCTAAAATGCGACGATCACTGTGGCTCCCCCTGTGGACCAATGTTTGGGTTTCTTTTCTAATTTTTGTTATGACTAAGTCATGGTATGGCATGCTGTACATAATCACAGCAACTGTCAGTGTGTCATTCTGTCTTGTACATAATCACAGCAACTGTCAGTGTGTCATTCTGTCTGTCAGTCATTCTGTCTGTCCCACGTTTTTCTACTCACTGACGTGGTCAATCTATGTGAAACTGCACATAGGCATTGAGGACTGGCATAGGTAGAAGGTGACAAAGCTACCAATGGGTATGGACTAGTAGAGAATATTTAAGGTTAATTCTGGCATTAAGCTGAAATGTTTTGTCAGTCAGGAAGAATTCATCTGTAAAAATTGTCAGTTTGCACGTTTTTCAGCTGTATTGTTGCTTTTCTTTGTCTTATGTCTGTGTTCTTGCCTGTTAGTTGGACAATAACAGCAATATGAAGACATCACCAGGAGTCGATATAAACATTGCGTTTGCACAAAACGAGGCCTGAAAGAGGCGTATGCCACTTCCCACACAAAAAGTTGTGATTTATAAAAACAGACTTGATGGTACTTGATACTTGATATCCAGTTTAGGTGGCATAATCCCCACTGGAAATGCAGTGTTTTTTTGGTTAGAAAACAATTGCTTTTCATGGTTCCATCCCAGGTGGAAACAGCAATGGGTCGAAAAAAACCCTATGTTTGGTGGCTAAATCACCTACGTTCTCTTGGAAACAGTCGCTTTTAGTGGCACTATCCTCGTTAGAAACGCAGTGATGACTCTCTAAACATAACTGGTTATGTTGTTTGTTTGTTTCGAACAGTGGTCTGCAGCTTTGCCGTCGTCTCACCTAGGTGTCACGCCATCAACCATCCCCTCCACCTCCTGTTGATAAAGACAGCTCATATACATGTAATCAGAACTACATCACTGTAGAAATGCTGATATGATACATTTGAAACGTACAATTCATCTAGGGTTTACAGAAATGTACAATGCCATCATTTTTGTCTGGTAACTGGGCTGTATTTTCAGTTATTGATAAAAGTCTTTGGCAGTAAGAGATTACAGGAAATGAGGGCAGAACGACATGCAACTAAAGGTCCATCCAAAGTTGAACCAGGGACATTGCCGTTCACGTTCAGCACCTTAATTCTTAACCCTTACATCACCTTTCCCGACTCTTTTTGCGAAGTTGCAACATTCCCGTGATCTCAGCAGTTTCTCTGGTGTGTGTCATAACCGATAGAAATGATGACCAAACCTACAAAAACAAGATCCAAGTTGTAATAAATCAGAAAAGTCTTTTAAAGCTTTGCAAAGGGAGATTCTTTGTGGGGAAAAAACAAACCCATTTAATCATCCTGAATCCCAACCTGCAGCCAGACTGCTGCTGTTTGCTGTTGTTGCAAGATTACAAGTCAAATGAATCTCCCTGATGAATCAGAGTGTTTTCTTCTTAATTTTGGGATCTCAGGTACATGACACAGATTTGGAATTGAATGAATTTATCCCTCATCTGTATAGAGAATGTAAATACATGCATACGCAGCCAAACACACAGGGCTCAGGATTATAATGAGTTATAATGTGGTAGCGTTGACCTTGAGGTAACACAACATGCTTCATTTCCTTTCATATTTGCTCATGATCGTCGGACTCAGTATGTGTTTGTTCGTAGATTTCTGCGTCTGTCTGTCTGTCTGTATTCTCACCTCGTTTCATAAATTTAAAGGCCTGTGCAGCCACTTTGATGCTCTTAAGAAAGGAGAAATGACAGCTTTGGGATTTGGCAGGGAACGGACACACACACACACACACACACAAAAAAAATCTGTCTAAAAAAGTGAAAGTGTTGGATAATCAGACAGGAGGAGGGAAAGACCTTACAGCACTTCCAAACTGCTCTGGTGCCACCGCTCATTAAGATGATTATGATGTGAATATTTACTGTTACGACTACAGTGCTCGCTGTGCGGTAGCCTGCAGCTGTTAACATCTCAACTGTGGCATTTAGTCTCACAAACACACGCACATTGTTGTACTAACCCACATGCACCGAGCACACAGGAAGTAACAGAGCACTTAAATGACTTAACCCTGATGAGCATGCAGCCGATCACCATCACCATAAACATAACAGTTAGGCATAATTTTCAGATCTACCCCAAAACACCACATTCGTCCAAGTAACTCCAGAACTCGGCCTGAAAGTCTGCTCCAGCAAACTTAAAATTAATTTGAGAGATTTCCTTCTTTTGCTTCAGCTGCAGTTCTTATTGTAATTCGACTATGGCTAATACCTTTATCGTCTTTGTGAATACAACATCGACTGTACGTCATCCACCTGCACCAGAAGAAGGGCTGCTCTTCCTCCTACTCTTTGGCTGGACCACAGCAAGGCGAGGCCAACTCTGTTAACCCGAAAGTTGTGAAAAGTTATCGATGGTACCAATAGAACCTTTCCGTACTGTCCCCATGTTTGGTCCCCTCTCTGTTGGGGTACCTAGCACACAGATCTGGTACTAAAAGGTGGAGCTGTGAACACTGCCGTCTGATTGGTCAGTAGAGGACGGTCACTCTGCTCAGGGCTGAGCTGTGTCTGGTTCTGAGGCTCATGTAACCACTGTTCATACTGATCATACATACAGACTCAATAACTTAATTCACTGGGCCGACTGACGGGCACTTTAAAGGTGGAACGTTAACTTGTAATGTTACTCAATGTATGAGCTGACGACATGAATCCATCAGCACACCTTAAATTTCACTGTGACAACTTTGACCATTACTTTAGTTTTTATATGACACACACTTTTAGTAATGAGTGGATCTTCAAGTGTTTAAAAATGTATATTAATTTCGATCAGATCATGTGAACTGCATATATTCTAATCCTCAGCTGGAGAAAAGAAAGCATCATGGAGCGTTGTTCCTGTGGGCTACAGCAACACTAAACCCCTGAGCTTGCCTGAGAAGGACTAAATGCACAAACCTGCTATTTTTAAATATCCCATGGAGAGAGACTCGGCGCACAGCCTCGTTCTGTGGACGATAAACGAGGTGCAGACTGATAAGGGAGGAAATACAGTGAGAACTGGACGGAGCAGTGAGTGACAACAACCCCGCCCACATTTAAGGGTACTGTTTGCGGTGGAAACACTAGGGTCTAGGTACCATGTCTGGAGGGTTACTGTTGGTTCCAAAGGTACCATTCCCAAAGTGTTTGGTGGAAACAGAACTTTTGTGTTCAGCCCAGTGGCCAGGGCGTAAAATTAACATTTTACCTCATCTGCCATTGGCTAGTGACCTCCAAAAATTTACCGGCCAAACATATTTTTCACCAGCCAAATACATTTTTTTTGCCTTATTTGACGAAAAATAATTACCTTACGTTTTTAGTATGAAAATCCAACTTTAGGAAGATCCAACCCTGTCCTCTGTGTTTCTTTGGCGTGCTTGTGGCAAAGGCTGCAGTTGTAGTATCAGGATACCACGGCAAAAATGAGGCAGATGTGCCTTTTGTCATTTATAAAAAGATAAATCACTTTTCTATAATACATCAATGATATTTCAATGGAATAAATTACTTATTGACTTATTCATACTTCAAAAACAGCATCAATAAGTGATTAACATAGGGGGGATCAAAATAAAATAAATAAATAAAATAAAAATCAACCAGCCACCCTCCTCCCCTGACAAGTAAAGAACAGTCCCTTCATAAGTAAAGAACAGTCCCTAAAGTGCGGTGAGGTTTGTGGACCGTTACCTGCCACAAAGAGAGAAATGTGAACGGCTCGTTTCTCCTCTGACACGCCACATACCTGTGTGCCGCCACGGCTCGGTTGTCCAGGTACTACTGGGCAGTCATGACACCAACGAAAGAGGAAATTACTGGACCTGGAGTCGGACTTCTCTGTCGCCGGTAAGCCGTTATCTTGCGCCGCAGAGCACTATGAGCCTCCGCCGTATTCCTGTCTGTGACCCCCGTTCAACCCACAACCGCCAGGATTCGCCTTTCCTTTCTGCTGCTGGTTGAAACGTGATAATAGGGGCGCCCCAGCGCCCACTCCACTAACTTGACGTGGAAATGAGCGGTAGTCTAGAAAACTGGCGAGTTTTTTTGTTGTTGTTGTTGTTTTTTTTTTTTTCGAGGGCGCTCGTGCGCCCTCACATAGATTGCGCCCTGGGCGGTCGCCCACATTGCCCATAGCAAAAACCGTCCCTGGACACAGCTGGCAGAAATGGTCAAAGCACATAAAAAACCCACATGCAATTAAAAATTTTCCATCGGCCACTGGCGGGTGTGTGTTTTTGTTTTACACCCGCCATTGGCGCTTGGCGGGTGTTAATTTTACGCCCTGCCAGTGGTCACAGTAAAATGTTGGCATTTTTGCTAACGTTGCATATGTTGCATTTGTACGATTCTCATGTAGTGGATATGTTGACCCTGTCAGTGTGTCATACATGATATGCATATATGATATGTGAATATTACTGGGACCACGATGGAAAATTGCAGTTGATTATTTAATATCTAGGAATTCACATTATAAATACAGCTGAATATTCGTGTAACAATCTGGTCACAGTTTAGCACATGGACCCAACACAGTCCAGTCGTATACAGTCCTTCACTTAACGTTGTTCCTCTTTGAATTATTTTTTCCTTAGATTTCCGCCTTGACCCACCCCAAGATGGCAGCATAACGATTAGCTCCCGATCAACACTCGATAAAAAGTCCCAAATTCAACTATTTAAAAATAAATAATCACGCCCGAAGCTGCAATTGAAAGGGACGGAAGACACAAAAACTCGAAGGAACAACTTGATCTGACCAATGTCGACGGAGGACACATGATAGACACATAGGGTTACGAAGAAGATGGGCAGATGGAGCCCGAAGAGGCCGACATGATACATCAATGCCTGAAAGATAAGAGTAAGGAGATTCAGGACTGGAGTGGGCTAAAAACAGAGTTCACCACATTTAGAGAGGAAATTTAAAAAAGAAATGAAGGGAGAGCTCGATGACTTTAAGAAGGGTATTAACGAAGAGCTCACAGACACTACGAAAGAGCTAGCAACACAAACCACGAGAATGGAGGGAGCCGAACAGAGAGTTGACGAATTGTTTTTGCCTTCTCTAAATCGAGGGTTTAAAGATATACGGTGATGTATGTTGTTATAATGTGAAGCCCTCTTAATCCATTCATCATGGCTTCATCACTGTGTTTGATCTGATGGTGTGACTGATGGCGTTTTCAGAGTTTGCCAAATTATTCTTCTGAGTTTTTTGTTTTGCTGAGAAAAGTCAGAAACTTTCACATCCCTGCACTGAAGTCATACTATACAGTTTGTTTTCTGTCCAACACGACCGCAGCAGATATCCCCAGCTGTGTAGGGCAGACAAAATGGTATATCCATGTGTCTATCAGCAACACTCACTGTGAATATTTGCAGGTTTGTTTCATCTCTCTTTGCAACCGCTGTGCTGAGAGCCAGCCAAGGGGTAAAGATCAGAGGTGGAGGAGAGGTCAGCCAAGCAGACAGACTGTTGGCTTTCAGTGGGGAGCTAACAAGATGCTCATGTAATGTAAATGGCTATACGAAACCAGCACCGTGGGCAGAGTGAACCCAGGATGAACCTAGGGTGGTGCTAAAATATCATAAGCTGCGTAACACTCTACTTTCCTGTGGAGAAGGGATCAACCTGTGGATCATTGTGAAACTCAAGTTTGTGGAGTTTTAAAGGGAAAATAAATGGTCTTTGTGTGGCAGCTTCTGTTTACTTGCTCCTGCATGCTGAAGTCTCTTGGTTGAGTCGCGGCAAAGTGTTGTAGCATTAAATCTACTTGTTTTCTTCTTCAAATAAACTGTGGCCTACTCCTAAAGCTGGGATTATACTTATGTATTGAGGCTCCACATCCATGTACAGCCTACACCGTACCCTACACAATAGCCTGACGTGCACCTCCCCAGATATGTAACTACAAGTCGCAGAGACGCAGACCTCCTGTCTATTTCTGTAAGCTGAAACCATTTCCCTCAGTGGAAACAAAGCTTTTATTTACTTTAATTTCACAGATAAGAAACAATAAATTGTGAAGACAATAAAGCCTCCACAAAAATAGCATTTTAAGTCTTGTGTGTGATTTATCCTGGCTTCATATGAGCAGGGGAAATCTCTGCTCATCGCTAGGCTAATTTATACATGGTAAAATGCCATAGGCTTGTGCTAATAACGTTAGCATGTTGTATTTGTTTGGAAAACATGTTGAGCATAAGACAGTTGTTTTGTCAGTGAACCTTGTGAGTTGTAATGGAGCCAAATTTTGTAACGTTACCTTTGTTAAATGTTGCTGTTGTCCCTGGTTTCATATGAGTAGAGGAAAAGTCTGCTAGGTGCTAGGCTAATTCATACAATGTAAAATGCCATAGGCTTGTGCTAATAACGTTAGCATGTTGTATTTGTGGGGAAAATGTGTCCAGATAAAGACAAGTGTTTGTCTGTGAATGCTGCGAGTTATAGTGAAGCTGATTTGTGTGTTTTGAATCAACTAAACTTTACAGCACAAGTACAAATGCTAACAATGGCGTAAGCCATGTGTGTAGGCTACTAACTAATTTAGAACAATTAGCACAGCTTGGACAGAGATGGATGGATGAATTCATAGTGGCATGTCACTGCATCAAACTGGAAAAGAGGTAAATGTTTGGGAGTCATTTGTTTTAGAAATGAATGCTTATTCTGACCTTTGCCACTGAAGATAAAAGCCAGATGTTGGTGGGTGTCAGTCGTTTTTTGTCCAGTGGAATAGGGGCTTTATCGGCCGGATGGCTTAAACTGAACAAACTCAACTCTGCATTGCAGGGTAAAGACAAAACGGTGTCAGACAAGCAATGTCAATGCATGCAAAGCCAAAGTGGGTGTTTGGACCTCTCAGTGGAGAAACTGGAGATTGACACACTTCCCAAACCTACAGAGACTAAAACAGTTGCATGGTGCATTGTCCTTACCAAACTGAGAGGACATGGAAATAACTGACCTGTGAAGTGACATTGAAAGACGAGCTGGGCAAAGGACAGCAACTTTTGGGGACTTGAAGGTAGGGGAAGATTTCCTTTCTTGTGCACTGAAGGTCAAAGTCATCCAACAGGCACCTCACTGACTGTGTGAGACAAGGTGTCTCTGAGTATGAGCCCCGACTACTGAGCTCTAATTGATAGTGTGCTGTCACAGCCGCCCCGCTGACTCAGGGGAGGTTTTTACCTAATTTGAAGTGAAGTAGTCTATCGTGTATAGCACCTAATTGCTTGTTTATTTCCCATTTGTTTCCAAGTGTCTTCGAGGCTGATTTTTAAAGGAGTTACGGCCTCTATTGTGCCTCGAGAAAGCACACAGTGGTCTTATTTGTGTTCAATTGTATAAAAGATAAAAATAAAAAGCAGCTTCATTCAGCTGAATAGGCCATATGTGGACATGAGAAGTGATCTTGGCTTTGAAAAGGTAGATGACCACTGCCGTAGAGTCTGGTTACCGCATGCCCAAATGGCCCTATTGTAAATATTGCTTGTGTATTCAAACATTGCAGTCCCATTTTGCAGTACAGCGAGAATATAGCTTCTCTAAACAAGGTCAAACCCATGTTGATGTTTGGATATATTGCACTGTGACCAGAGAGCGACATTATTGCCTCCGGTCGCTTGAGGTAAAATATATATGTTGTCTTACATTGTGATTGTGTTCTCATCTTTTGTTATTTCCTCTGCTGTCTCTTAGTGCCGCCAGGGTTAGCTCCACAGTAGCGGTAAACATACTGTCTGCTTACACAATACACTTAAATGATTTAAAGTGTGTGTGTGTGTGTGTGTGTGTGTGCAGTCTGTACTATATCTGCTGACCACAGCAATATCTGCAGTGTATTTACAGGCTCAAAAAATCTATCAGAATCAAAACTAGCAGGAAAAATTTGAGATTAAGGTCATACATCAGAATTAAAGTGGAACAATGTGATCCCAATGGACAGAAGCTTCTGAGAAATCCAATCTTTTTAGGAACTTAATGGTAATCATCTCCACTTCAGGGGCCACATGTTGGAGGAAATGAAGCCACTTGACTGTGAGGGTCATCTGCACTGCGGCATCTAAGTGGATTGAGTGAGGAGAGTTGGGCAGCTGGTTGTAAAACATAAGAGTGACTTCAGAAACCTCCACACTGCAAAACACAACGTCTTTCATCGCTTTTTAAGAATTTATTTTAACAATCATATGCAGTATTTTCTTTTCTTTGTAGAAAATTCCTCCAAAAAGTCACAGACTTGTTCAAAATTAAAAGCTTGTTGCATTTGACATTCTGTGCTTTGTATACTGTGCATGATCAGCACCTCTCAGCATGCAGACGCCAGCTCATGGGGCATAACCTACCCATCAGTTTATGATGGACAGGTGAGGGAGACACAGAGACATGAAGGGATCATAGGGCATCAGACAGAGCGTGAGTTACAGGGAAATGTCTTCACTGTCATGCTAACGACCTTCTCATTTTCTTCCTCTCCCTTCTGCTACTCAAACCCCTTTTCCACCAAATTAACTCTGGTTCTTGAACTGGATTCGTCAGGATTCTTGGAACCGTGGTGCTATCCAGCGAACCAGGCCATGTTTTAGCTGAAAAAACACCAGCGCCACCACAGTGCGGCTCGTGTCAAGCACTGCCCCTAGCACACACCGGATGTGTCGCGCTACAGCTCAACAAAAGATGACCACAGAAAGTTATTACAACTTTTACTGAAAGATCTGTACCTCTTCCAAGTCTGCGTTAGCTTAAAATCACGTGTGGACAGCCCTTAATTAAACTTGCTTCCTCACCTGAGGAGCCAATTTCCAGAGCTATGACTCGTCAGGCAGTCGACTTCCACTAAGAATCTCTCGTCATCCAGATTTCGTCTCACATGAACCAGCAACAGCTACAGAGTTCTCTTTATGCATCCATGGTGAGGAGAGGAGTCGAGCTGCTATAGGAGCAGAGGAAAAGAGCTGCTATGGGAGCTGGTATGTGCAAGCAGAGAGTGAGTTGGGGGGGGGGGATTTCACTCTGGGGGCGGTGAGGCTGGAAATAGGACAGTAGTGTGAAGTGCCATGGGGTGGCACGTCCAGGACCACCAATGTGCATCTAGTCACCTCACACTGAAAATAACAGGGGTGTATTTTTTGATGCACACCGTTCGCCAATGGTGTGTTTTGGCCTGACCATTTTTGCACGGAACCATTATAATCACAGTTGTGTCGTCAACGAAGGGCATTGCACAATGCACAACAGAAGTAAACAGTAGCAAAATCACAATTTTGCATCGTCATTACAGATATTTGTTTTTTTCCCCAAAAAAATAAGCTATTAATGAGATCGGTGTTGTCCACTGTCTGTGAAACCTGTTTTAAACTTGGGCTTAGGTGATTTGACCACCGCCATCTTGGATTTTTTGAGCCAGAAGTGACCATATTTGGACGAGAGGGTGGGGCTATTCTTAACTAGTTGCTAGCTTGATTAGCATGATGCATTTACAGTCGATGGTTAATCTCTCAAGACAGATTCTGCAATTTACATTATAGAATCTGTCGGCAGCCCTGTGTGAAAGACAACTACGGGGGGGTTTGAGTTTGAACGATGCTGCGCTTTAGCCAATCACAATGGAGGGGGCGTGGCCGAGACGTGCAGGTATCCCCAGGAAATGTGTACCTACAGAAACAGCAAGCTCCGCATCCATGGCGACCGCTCCACCCAAAACGCCGTCTCGTCAACGTGAAAAAAATATTTTTTCCAGCGGATGTCTGAGTTACAACATGATTGAGCTAACTGGAGTAGTTTCATGTCATATCCGACAATGGGAGGCTTTTAACAGATGACGTCCTGATGTTAGCTTTGCTGCTAGTGTTAGCTGTCCCTGTCAGCTGCAGCCACTGATGCTTTCTAGACATCGTGATTTCCCATAACTGAATAAATACCACACATAGCAACACAAAACTGCTTTGCTAGCTCAGTCATGTTGTAACTAAGATATCCGCTGGAAAAAATATTTTTTCACGGACCGTTTATTGAGTTACTGAGTTACTACAGACACCGCTAATGGGGCTAACAGCTTACGGTTAGCTCAGCTAATCTACGATAACCATGTTATTAATTACAAAACGTGCACACAGAAATAGTAATGTTTGTTCAATCACTGTGTTTATAAACTTTACAAACATCAGATTAGTCTAAACGGTGATATAGTGACCTGTGATATATAGCTAAACTCTGCTGGTTTTCTACCTGGAAGTATTTGTAAACAACAAGGTGATTCCCTGGGGGCACCGCCGAACTGAAGGGTTTGAGCGATCGCCGAGGCCCCTGCACTTCCGTTAGTCAAAGAACTACGGGCAGTGCCTCCAGAGGTAAAGGAAGGGGGAAAAAAATCCTTTTTTTTTTTTTTTGTTTTACCGATGGATTTCCAGATTGGTCGATGGTTTACTGTGACAATGCTGATGCTAATATTCGCTGGCATAAAAAACAGGCTTTAAACAATTAAACAAAATGTACTTAGACTCCTTAGAGCCAGTTTATACCTGGTATTAACATGCATCTTGGGTGATCCAATCACAAGTGGGCAGCCAAGATGCAGTGTGATCTGATCACTCAAACCACTTGCAGAGGTGGTCTGGGACACATTTGAGCAAGTATCTTTTGTAGTGTAAGTGCTATTGTGTCCTGATGTGCCCTGACTATGTCATCAGTACAGGACATGATGGTGATCGCTTGCAAACGCTCTATAACTTGTCTATTTTCTTGGACAAAGCAATATCTCCAGGTACCAACACAACCCCTAACCTGACTAGCGAGCATTTTAGCGTGCAGCTAGCAAGATTGTGGCTGTAACTGGGCACAGAGCCCTTTGAGCTTTTAGCAGAAGGGACGTAGGTAGTAACAAAATCTGACAGAGACAGCAAACTAGCTCGACGACATGGCTCAACGTAAGTATGACATTGAATGTATCAAACTGTGTGGACCTTGAACTAATGACTAAGGAGAAGTCTGGACCCTGTGACTGGACCAGTTGGGAACCACTGTTTTAGGGGACCAAAATGTTCCAAGTAATGTTCATGAAGTGATATACACTGGCTATGCCCTTGATTATCCGTAACTTTAAGCCTTAATTACAATAAAACAACTAAGTAAACTTACGCTGTATAAAAACTCACATCAGGGAAATTAGCTATAAAGTCCCATACTGTTTTTGTACCAGGCTGTAAACATGTTTATTTCAGCTGGAAAGTTGAGCATTTTAAGATGGGGGTCTGTGGGGACTGGCTTGCCGCTTGGTGGAGACCAAAAGAAAGCTAAAATGAAAGTGAATGTTGGACTTACATTTTTAAAGTGGACACAAACACATCTCCAGTGGGACGATAATGTTGCTCTGTGTCTGCTTGATGTGTAATTAAGCAACTGCTTGCTAACAAGTTGGCCATATCAACTTTAAAGGCAGTGTTTACTGCTTACTTCAAAGTAAAAAATAGTGGCAATTAAGCTCTCTGAGAAAGAGAAATGAAAGTACTTTGACAAAACCACTCTCTGTGTCCGAGACTAGAATTTATATTCATTTCTCTCCTATTTTTTTAATATGTAAAATAACCCCTGACTTATCTTGGGAAGCTAGTGCTTGACATTTTGTCCTTTCAGTGTGGACACAGCAGCTTGATGATACAGCCTAATTGCAGAATTATTTCTTTATTTATGACACAGGATAAACTGTTGTAAACCCATGCAGTGGCAAAACATTGACATTTCATAATGGATGGACCAGGTGAGATCCTCATTACAAGTGTTGGTGGGGAGGGAGGCATACTGAGAATGAACATATAAGTCTATTTATATGCTGTGCAGGTACGAGTTGCCTGCTTGAGTGTCCATCCTTGGCTTTTAGCGGTGTAAACAGATATGAAGCCTTTTAACTTGAGAAATGTAGGAATATCTGCAAACCATTCAATAAATGTCATATTTCAGAATAGGCTGCCTGACAGTTATATCAAATGAGGTATTGAGTTTTGCACCTAAATTAAACCAAAAATGTCTGGAGCTGCAGGGTTTGTCAGCTTAAAACCACCACAGACACTGGAGCATTAGTGTGATAGAGGAAAATGACTTACTTTTCTGAGTGGGAGGACGTACTGACAGGGCTGTATTATTCACAAAAGGCTAAGATAGACACAATAAGAGAAACAATGTAAGAAGAGTACCTCAAGTTTCTGTAAAAATTAGAATAATTTTCTTGCTTGCTGATTGAAAAAGAATGTATAAATTGGGTTATGTTAAAAATTGACCTAGGTAATAGTAGCTGGCTTGCAGGCATTCGTTTTATGGGGACTTTTTGTATATGTATTTTAACAATGTGGGGCGTTCATATTAATCGTGACAAAAGTTTCAAATAAACATATGTAGAAGTAATCCCTGTGAGCAAAACCTCAGGTTTCAGACGTTCTAAAAACTCTGTTTCCAGTGTTTTTTCTACTTTCAAAACAAGGTGATGTCAGTGCATGACAGATTTCTTTATATAGTCATCTGCACCAGGCATGCTACTGCAAGTGTTAACATTTTATAGCCTACACTGCTACATGTAGCTAAATGCTAACATCAGGGAAACATGTAATCTTGGTCGCCAGTGTCATAAAATTATCCCTAATTTTGGATCAAAGTCCTGTCGGAACATGACCAGTGGTGAAATGTTTGGTGATTACAATAGAAAGTGCCACTGTAGCTACTCCATGACAGTCATTCCCTAGCTACAAGTACACTGCTACATGTAGCCACAGCTAACATCAAGGAAACATGTTTTCTTGCTCACCAATTTTGTTTCTTTTTCCCTGATTTTGGATTGTATGTCAGATTGTGTTTAGAAACCTTTATTGGTGATTTTTCATGGTAGAAAGTGTAGCTATACCTCATTACAGTCATTCTCCGGCTGCAAGTACACTGCTACATGTAGCTACATGCTAACATTTGGGATGTAATTCTGGTTGCTGATGTTGTTCATCTCTCTGTAATTTCGGAACATAGTCTTAGTGGAACTCGTCAGGTTGTTTTAAGAGGCTTTTAATAGTATTTTTTTTACAGTAGAAAGTGCCTCTGAACTCCGTTACAGTCATTCTCCAGCTACAAGTACACTGTTAAATGTAGCCACAGCTAACATCAGGAAAACACGTAATCTTGGTTGCCAGTATTGTTAATTTGTCCCCAATTTTTGTATCATATTTCTTCTGGAACATGTTAGATTGTGATGACTTTGTTTAAGAACCGTTTATTGGTGATTTTTCATGGTAGAAATTGCGACTGTACTCTATTACAGTCATTCCCCGGCTGCAAGTACAATGCTACATGTAGCTACATGCTGACATTTGGAATGTTATCCTGGTTGCTAATGTTGTTAATTTCTCTCCAATTTTGGATCATATTTCTGTTAGGACATGAGTGATTGTGTTTAGCTTTTACTGTTGATATTTCACGGTAGAAAGTGCTGCTATGGTCTGTTACATCCACTCCCTGGCTGCAGCTCCACTGCTACATGTAGCTACATGCTAATACCAGGGAAACATGTAATCTTGGTTGCAGATGTTAATTTCTCCCTAATTTTGAATCATGTACTTGCTAGAACACATCAGGTTGTGTTTAGCTTTTATTAGTGTTTTTTTTTTACATTATAAAGTGCTGTTGTACTCCATTTTAGCATTTCCCAGCTGCACATCTACTGCTACATGTAGCTACATGCTAACATCAGGGAAAAATGTTATCTTGATAGCTGCTGTTGTTAATTTCTCCCTGATTTCTGATCATATTCCTGCTGGAACATGTCCGGTTGTGAAGGTTGTGATGGTAAAAAATGATGCTACACTTTGTTACAGTCATTCCCCGGCTACAAGTAGGTTACACTGCTACATGTAGCTACAGCTAACATCAAGGAAACATGTAATCTTGGTTTCAAATGTTGTTAATTTGTCCCTGATTTTGAAACATATTCTTGCTGGAACATGACCTGCTGTGAAGCGGCACTTAGATGTAAAGGACCCAAAAACACTGACCAATCAGAGCAGACTGCGCTTGATTCGGGAGGGGGGCTTAAAGAGACAGGTGCTAAAATGGAGCATTTCAGACAGCGGTGAATACAGGTGTATCAGCAAAGGCAGTAAAAGGAAAATTAAGGTTTTTTTAACCCTTAAAATATTTATATATGTTCCAGTAGAAACCCAAGTATGAATCTGAAAATGAAAATAATAGGTCTCCTTCAAGTGGAAGTGTTGTGTGTTTGTATGGGTGCACAGGGCTCTTCATGTGTGAAACATAACTGTCAGGGGAGGCCGAGCCATGCACTCTTTCTGACCTTCTAACCCTGAAAAGATCATCTCAGCCAAACCAGAAGTGTTTGTGTGTGAAGGAGAAATCGAGCCAGTCTCCACGGCTCTCCGCGCCTTGCGATCACGCTCGCGCACACACAAACACCCACTCCAGATGTCAGGCCGGTTTCACACACCAGTGGACACGCTGTTGCTACACCTTCTCTCCCCCACCCTCTCCCATCACGTCACACCTTCTCGTCCGCTCTGCTCCTCTTCTCATCCCTTCCCTCCTGTTTATTCGGTCCTTCCATCACTCCTGTAGCACCTCTTCACCCCTGCTGCCGCTCCCTCTGTTTCTCCCTCAGTCATCCCAACCTTTTTTCACCTCTTCCCTCCTGCTCCGTCTCACAACATCTCACACAATCTTGGAGGATTTCCAGAGTAAACAAAACCAATTTAACTCCATCAGAAAATGGTCAGCGAGGACATCGATGTTGCTGAAATTGCATCTGTGTGATTATGTTTTTGTCAGCATGTGCTTTCTCACACGGGGTGTACACTTTGAAACCTCATACTGATGTGAAAGGGACGTAAATGGAGGCTTTTCATGTGTGAAGAAGAGCATGACACGTTGGCTGCAACCACATCACAAAATGTATTGTTGCCCGCATCTTATCGAAAACAAAGTCGACAGCAACCCAGCTAGCATTTGGCTCAAATAGGGCGGCACATTGGCCAAGCAGAAACCCCAAAGTCCCTTGGAAAACCACTGTCTTATCTTTGGAATTGAACACAATCCTGAACAATGTCCTTTATATCTTGGTCCCAAGCTCTAATGCTCAGCTCTGTTCAGTCTCTGATGTGATGTGCTGCAGCTGAAGCAGTTTTTCGTTTAGTTTCATGTGGAAAAGAACAGCTCTGCTGCTGTAGTTGTATCAGTTTGCACAGCTTGCTCGAGGGGAAAAGCTCCTCTGCGGTACATTTCAAAAGTTAGCTTGTTAGCTAACTAACTTGAACTACTACAGCTAAGTTTACTATGATGGCTAAATATTACGAAACCCTTAAGTGGCCACTTTGGGACAGCAGAGATAAACACAACGCTAAGAGACTATCACTTTTTTAGGTGACGTAGCAAACTTGTTAGCAAGTAGTGGTCCTTTCCTCATATAAATTATCTTGTTGTCTTGAGAAATCCGCCTTTTGTTTTGTCTAGGATCGACATAAAGAACCCGTTCTCATGAGTAAACAAGCTTTGTTATTTCGAGATAACAAAATAATTACCTTGTGATCTCAACATCATCGGATCAAAAAAGAAAATGCAAGCATGGCCGTTCTCAGCTTCTGTTAACATCGATTATAGCAGCTCGAAATATTCCCTGAGTGTGACGCAGGGTCTGCTTTTTGCAACGGGAACTCAGGCCCTATCAGGCCACAGACCCCCAGCTGCCCTGTCTACCACCGAGATGAGGGACAAATGAAGAGTTTGTCATGGACCACTGAGCAGTACACCTGAGAGGTCTCTCTGTCAATTTCCTTCCCCATCCCACACACACACCCACACACGAACACTCAACCACACACACACACACACAGTGGGCTGGAGTCAAGCCCAGTTGTGTGAGTCAGAGATTCACCCCTGAGATTTGATCCATCCTCGCTGTTGTCTGAATGGGTAGCCACACAGGAGCTGTCTCTATTTTTCACTCATCACAGGGTTCAGGACCGCACAGTGACCCGTGTCACCCACTGCACCTCAGGGTGCTCTCATACCTTATTTTCAAGGTAGAAATCGGAAATATATGTCCAGTCTTATTTAAAACAGATTTGTTGACACAACTTGTAAGATATCGATATCACTGTCAGGTACAGAAAATATGGAGCTTCTGCAAGTGGCCTGGTAGCTTAGCTTAGCACAAAAACTGGAACCAAGGGGGGAACAGGAAGTTCAAAACATTGTAGAATTTGACGTAGAATAATGATGGTCGATGTTGATATGTTGTCAGTTTTAAGTTTGTCAAGTAACCAAAATCCAACATCTTCCAAACGTGTCATGCTAACATCATCTTGACGTAGAATAATGACATTTTTTTTGTAAGGTATAGAGAACAAAAACACATATGCAAAATGTCATAACGTTAACATCCACATAACGTGAAATTCTAACGTCATCAGACATTCAGAATATCATCAACCCAATTTTAATTCCAACTTAAATTTAACATCTATATGACGTAAGAGACCAACACCTCTCTAACGTCATATAGAAGTCTGGTGCCAGCTGACTGGAGGGAAACTCCGTTAGCGGCTAGGCTAATTTATGCAAAATGTCATAGGCTTATGCTAATAAAGTTAGCATGTTGCATTTGTGGGGAAAATGTGTCTAGCAAAAGACAATTGTATTTGTCTGAGAACCTTGTCAGTTGTAACAGAGCTCAATTTTACAATTGTGTTTAATATTGTTGCCATGAAAGGTGGATTTATATTTGTGCGTCAGCTCATTGCCGTAGCTTATGCAGTTGTGAGCATTTATACTTGTGCAGTGGTGTGTCTGTGTCACTCTGCAGTTACACCGCCAAAACACTAGTCGGCGGTGGTGGTTTCTGGGAAGTGCTGTAAAGTTTAGTTGATTAAAAACACACATTAAACACACATTAAACATGGCCTAATAGAGACCATTTCAAACACAAGTACACAAATCAGCTTCACTATAACTCACAGCATTCACAGACAAACACTTGTCTTTATCTGGACACATTTTCCCCACAAATACAACATGCTAACGTTATTAGCACCAGCCTATGGCATTTTACATTGTATAAATTAGCCTAGCAGCTAGCGGACTTTTCCTCTACTCATATGAAGCCAGGGACAACAGCAACATTTAACAAAGGTAACGTTACAAAATTCAGCTCCATTACAACACACAAGGTTCACTGACAAAACAACTGTCTTTTACTAAACATGTTTACCAAACAAATACCACATGCTAACGTTATTAGCACAAGCCTATGGCATTTTACATTGTATAAATTAGCCTAATTAGCACAAGCCTATGGCATTTTACATTGTATAAATTAGCCTAGCGTCTAGCGGAGATTTCCTCTGCTCATATGAAGCCAGGATAAATCACACACAAGACTTAAAATGCTATTTTTGTGGTGGCTTTATTGGCGTAGGGTACGGTGTCAGTTCGATGCAGAAGTATAAATCCCAATTTAAGAGGTGCTGGTATGCAGATATTAGCTTGCTGTTTCCCTCTGTTTTCGGTCTCTTTGCTAAGCTAAGCTAACTGGTTGCTAGCTGTAGCTTCATATTTACCGGTATTAATCTTCTTGTCTGACACTTGGTAAGAAAACTAACAGAAAACTAAGGTGTTTCTGCATAAAATATTGAACTATTCCTTGAAGCAGTTTTCAGTCACTTTAAAGAACAGAACATAAAAATAAGTTAATTCGTATTTGTTGACTTGAGATCATAAGAAGTTCTTTTCATGTGTAGACATAACTTTGACTGTGTTGCTTAGAGACTGCAACCAATAGACATTATGTGATCAGCTTTCCCTCCGCATCTTAACATTGAATCTTTATGAGGATTTGGCTGTGCTTGGATCTAAATTACTCTGAGGCAGTACGGTGTGTATGATTGCCTAAATGAGTAAACAAGAGCCGGGGTAATTAAGGCAGCCTTGAATCAAAAATAATCAGCCATACAGCTAACGGAAAGACTCGCGTAACTAAACTGGCCTTCCACTTTCTCCCCTTTTATGCTACAGCAACAACAAATCTCAGGTTTTCGTGTGAGAGGAGAGGAGTCTGTATTTCCCCCCAGATGTGAATTCTACGGTCGGATGACTCAGGATGAGCTGTGACAGTGCATATGTTCATTCATGGCTGTTTCTGCATCTCAATCACATCAGACTGTTTTACCTTGACAGCTCGGAGTGAGCGAGCAGCGAGGCAGCGAGGATTCCTGCATGAAAAAAAAAAGTCAAGAGCGCTCCAAACCTAGGAGAGGATGATGAAATGAATGATGAAACGAATGAGGTTTTAATCAGAACCTCTTTATGCTGGCACTCCGTGGGAATTCTTCACCTCATCATCCCTCCGTATCCCCACCCCGACTGGACGACGGGCAGCCTCCCAGAGTGCCTTGCTGCGTGGCCTTTTCAATAATGTAGAAGGGGGAGAGAAGGGAGACAAAATGAGAGGGGAAACGATTTCCTAGCGCTGTGGGAGCCCCCTCTGTGACATTTACCCTCAACGTGTGTGTGCGTGCGTTTGATGGCCTTGTGCCAGACTAATGATACCCCCCTCTGGCACACACACTCGAGGCACAAAACTCTCCTGCTAGTGATGCCACACATGTCCTTTAGAGTCACACCCGAGGGAGCAAAGGAAGAAAAGTGTGTAGATAATGGCAAGGAAGGATTGTAAAGCATCGGGAAGAGAAACACAAGAGCAATAGTTCAGCCTAAGTGTGGAGCTGAGCAACAATAGAAGGGCAGGAAGTAAAGGGAAGAGAAAAGGTTAATGAATAGAGGAGACAGTTTTTTGTCAGCGAGTGACAGAGAAGGAGAAGGAAAAGGAGCAGGAGCGATCATCCTGTTTAATCCATCAGCTCCACCTGTTACCATTTCATACTTCATTAACCGCACCTCCTCTCGTTTGCGGCACAGGGTGGTCTCCGCGGGGAGTCCCCCGACCCCCCACCTGGACACATGGCATCTGTCATTACCCCCTTGCTTCAGCTCAGAGCCTGCAGAATGTCACACAGCTGGAGCGAGAGGCTCTGAAGACGGATGAAAAAGAGAACCCTGGCGAATGTCATTAAAAAGACAGAGCGCACTTCTGGTGCCCTCAGTTTCGTCATAGGAGGGATTCATTGTCGCGCTGGATAAACCAACTTTAACCCAGGGAAAGATTTTGACATGGAACATAATAGTTGAGGAAACATTGGCTGTATTATATCTAGAGTTCTCCGAGTTAAATATATAGAAATACAAAATAGATGTTCAACTTTTTAAAGACTTAAAAGCCGAGCTTCAAAGTTAACTCTTGACCTTGGTTAACAACTTAAGAAAACAGTTTTCCAAAAGGCTCATTAAAGGTCCAGTGTGAAAGATTTAGAGGGATTTAGTGGCATCTAGTGGTGACAATTGCAGACTGCAACCAGCTGAAACTTCTCCTGGTGAGAATTCCTTCAGTGTTCATTGTTCAGGAGGTTTTTACTAGGAGCCGCAGAAGTTTGATGGCCAAACTCGAGGCCTCTAAACAGGAGTCCCCAACCAGTGGATGATGTCAATTAGCTTTGTCCATTATTTTTACAGTCTATGAAACAATCACACAGCACACACAAATATAAATGATCCTCTTTCCCTCTGTAGACTGTTGGCTAGCTATTGTTAGGTTTAACAAGCTTACTTATCGTTAATGAAATAAGCACTAAAGACTCTGGAGTTTCTTAGCGGTGTCCTGTTCTTTTGTTGGACCGCTGCAATCCACACTTTGCGCTGGTTTGTTTCTTTAGGGAAGCAGTGGACTTATATTCCCGACATCAAGTTGGTACATTGTCGAAGCGAACGACTGAAGTTTAGCATTTCACATGCTGTTTCTGTGCAGTAGTGGCTGGACAAGAAGTCTAAGTTGAACAATGATGTTTCCTAGCAACTGAAAGATGCCTTGAAACAGCCTATTCAAAAGCAGGCCTTTATTTCTTTTCCACAAGTTTCAATTGTGAGAGCTGAAATGCCAACTGTTGGTGGCAGATTTTATCAGCTGTAGCTAGCTAGCTAACTCACCTTACGTTAGCTCCATAACTTCATCATCTCCTGCCGACATTTTAATGCTTCCAGCTTGTTGTAAAACAAGGAAGGTCCTTGTTTTAGAACCTACCTAAGACCTACCAAGGTGTCTCAGGTAGGGCATACCTAAGACACCTTTTACACCCTGTACAAGGTGTCTTAGGTATGCCCTACCTTGATGGCTAACAGTTACACAGCCTACATGATATTGTGCAAAAAACTGAGACAAAGCTGTGTGTTTCAGGCAAAAACTCAGCTCCCTCAAATGATGATGATAAGACATGTAGACTAAATTAAGAAACAGCAGTGTTCTTGTATTTCATGCGGTCCATCCGTACATCCATCCCATTCTTGTAAATGCGATATGTCAATAACGCCTTGAGGGAATTTCTTCAAACATGGCACAAAAGTTCACTCAAAATTGAACTGATTATATTTTGGTGGTCAAAGGTCAAGGTCACTGTGACCTTGCATTCATCTCATTCTTGTTAACCTGTTATCTTAAGAACACCTTGAGGGAATGTCTTCAAATTTGGCACAAACATCCACTCCGAGTCCTAGATGAACTGTTTAGAATTTAGTAGTCAAAGGTCAAGATCAGTGTGACCCCGTCCGTCGCATTCTTGTGAACATAATATCTTAAGAACACCTCAAAGGAGTTTTTTCAAATTTTGGCACAAATGTCCACTTGGACTCAGCAATGAACTCGTTAAAATGTGGTGGTCAAAGGTAAAGGTCACTGTGCCCTTGCGTCTGTCTTATTTTTGTAAATGCAATATCTCAATAAGGTCTTGAGGGAGTTTTCCCCAACATGGCACAGTCGTACGCTTGAACTTAAGAATGAACTGATCAGAATTGGGTGGTCAAAGGTCAAAGGTCAAGGTCACTGTGACCTCACAAATCATTTTTTTTGGCCATAACTCAAGAATTCATACGCTAATTACAGCAAAATTTCACAAAAATGTTTAATGGGATGTGATCATAAAGTGATGACATTTTATATCTGAAAAGTCAAAGCCTCACTGTGACATCGCAATTCCTTGGCCTTGGAGGAACTTCGAACTTACTACTGTAGGTAGTAACTAGCTTACTTAGCCTACCACTACTTACTGCATAACTAACTACTTTAGGTTGTAGCTAACTTACTACTTATTACGATGTAACTACTTACTAATACAATGAGATGGGCCCTCTTAGTAGTTAGATGGTAATTTCCCGTTTCATGGTAATTGGGAAAACTCTATGTGACAGTAAACATCATCTGATATGTTAAAAAACTCCACAATAGCTACAAATGACCTCACCTTTTTGAAGCCTAGGAACATTTAAGGAATCTGCAAACATTAAAATGTTCAGAGGATCTGTGTGCTTATCAGCATTTTTTATTTTAAAGACACAAAAGTATTCAAAAGAGACACAAATCATTTATTTTTTACATGATTTTCCAACTCATGTCAGAGCAGAAATGTACTTTATTATGCTGAAAGAGAAGCTATTGTTATCCAATCAGTTATGATCAGCAGACCCTGTCAAGTCTTAAAGATGACTCGGTGTCAGGCAGCTGAATAGAGGTCACAGCTCAGTGTCAGTTTGTTTACACACACAGAGAAGAGACGGCTGACTGGCTGTGTAAATCACCTGCCTGTCTGTGGAGACAAACTGCAAAATAAAGTGAGAGTGTGACGCCACTGTCAGAGATTAATGGCTCCAAAAAATTCAGACTTTAAACGTAAAAATAACCTGAGAGAACTCTTAAGTTCTAACTATCTTCAGTACCATACAAGAAATTTAAAATTACCTTAATTATTATTATTTAATTCTGAATCAAGTCATGGGCACAGATAATTCTCCCCGCTTGTATCTAGAGACAGAGATTTATTGCATTGAGACACATAATATGAGGTAAGGTGTTAATTAAAAATGGCTTAACTAAATACACTTTCTAATACTTGACCATGATTGTCTGAATGTCTCACTTGGTGTCTTCTGTAGCTAAGATATATTACAAGAAATGTTTAAATATTATCTACAGTGCTGGTCCCCTGCCTGGGGTTTCCGAGCCTCCCAGGGGTCACAAGACAACTAGTATAAGGTGCCTTGAGACAATTAAGTCCTGACACACCAAGCTGATGGTTAGCCACGGGTCAGTGTCGGGCCATAGGTCAGCGTCTGTCGCCCTAGTTTCGGGCTGTGTCCTGCACCATTGGCCCTCATTGGCCCTTGACGGCTCTTTTTTGACAGATCCAGCATGTTGAATCAGCGTCAGAGACAGCAAAACCGGGCGGTGAATAAAACCACTCCAATTGGCACTTTAACTTAGTGCACAAAAAGAGAAACAGAAATGAGGAAAGTAAACAATCAGCTAAGGTCAAGAGGGCGTGTTGAAACAAACTTATGAGGTAAGATTATTTTTTTCAGTCATTGAATGCTTTAATAAAAGCGGTTCGTAATTGTTTGTGTTATTGTTCACTAGCGCACGGTAAATATCTTATGTTCTGTCCCTGGGTTGTGTTGTTGATGTGCTAACTTGCTAACTAGCTTCTTCAATCCGTCCTGTCGGTCCTCCAGATTCCCTTCTTGAATTTACCAGTTACCATTTAGGTGATGGTGTGAGTTTGTTGGGACTGTTCAGTGTTGGATGTTGGCATTGCTATTGTGTTAGCTAATGCTAACTGGGCAAATTCTCCAGGAGGAGAGCAGCTCCATTTACAGCGGCAACAGAAAGTTTGCTGAACCAGAGAGGAGTCAGGATGGTCTGACATCAGACCCCCGGTATCAAAAAGGATCATATGGTGGTATGACTAGGCTGGAGATGTTTTGAAAGATGTGGCAAATCAATTCCAACTGTCCCTGTCTGAAAACAGATCAGCGGGCAAGAGGGTCCTGCAAGACAGAGTCTGGGCTTTTCTGTGGTCTATTGAAAAGTTGTTTTATTATTTGTACCTCTTCATGACAAATCACTGAAAGAACAAACCCGGCAGACCTTATCACACGATCCAAGTCTTTGTCAAAACTTGCAAACTAACATGCAGACAGTAAAAGAGTGGGAGAATGCCGGCCTAGATAGAAGGCAGATGGCAGGCTTATAGCCACAGTCTACGTCCAGTGAGTCAGACTACCTATGTCAGAGCAACCCAGATCAGCAAAAGCGATGGGACTAACTTGGGTGCAACACCAGGGTCAAACGTCTTACAAAAAGGGCTGACCCCGACTAAGGATATTCCGAGTCCACCAATAGTCGTCATTTAGGGCCATTAGTCGACTAGTCGTCCACATGTTTACGATATTTAATGAACCTTCATTAATATAGGCCTATATTTTATCTACAAGTGCATGTCACACACTGAGCGAGCCGCCTGTTAATGACGCTGTGGGCTAATGGGCATGTAGCTACTTCCATGTTTCAGATGATTCGTCATGTTTGTAGTCGACCAATGAAGATGAGTTTAAATAGAGTGCCGAAGTCACGCCCCTTCCGGTAGAGCTCATGGGACCTTAGATCGGAAAAAATAATAATGGCAGTGAATGGGGAGAGCAATATTATCTTTTGTTCCCGTTTGAGTTGTGACATGAAATCTAAATATGTTGTTAATGAATTTAAAACATACATTTTAAGGTCAAGAAAGTCATACTTTGTGGTATTTCCAATCTAAGGTCCCATGAGCTCTACCGGAAGGGGCGTGACTTCGGCACTCTATATCACCTTGGGTTCGTCCTTCACCTTCTCAAAATGATCCCACACTTTGGATTTCCTGCCCGACATGTTATTAACTAGCCTGTGGAATAACCGCAGGTACCAGCCCTGGAAATTAACCTGACTCCTGTCTAACTGCTGAGCGTGGACACTTCTTGTGTCTGTCCTTTCAAATTAAAGTTCCACATGGTCCAGTTTTGATTTATTTTGACAAGGCCAGCACCAAATGGAGTTACACTATTTTCTGCAACAAAGCAACCAATGAAATCTTGTCGACTAATGACCTTTCTGGTCCACTTACGTTTGGTCGACTATTAGGGGGCAGCCCTTCTGACAAGGAGCTGTCTCTACGTCCAAACAGGCTCCGTTTACATGTCAGTATGCCCTCAAATTTTGACCCTGATTTGAATTTGCATTGCCTCTTATCTGCCAATCAAATCAGAACGCATTGCTCCAAGCAACCTGAGTTTACTGTGCCTGCAACCAGCCGACCACGCCAAGGCGAGTGGCCATGTTGTCAGTCAAGAACGCCTTTCAGTGCTGGAAATTCAAAACTATTTTCCCTCTGAGATCAGAGGAGGACTCTAACATTACTATACAGGACAAAGCTTATTTACCAGCAGTGAAAATGCTGTCAACATCGACATAATTTGTGTTTTTATGACATTTCATCTTCAATGATCAGATTAAAACATTTGGTAGAAAAGTAATGTAAGTTCCAGTAATTAACATAGTTTCATTATTTATTACATTTTTAAACAGTCTAAGTAGTAATCTATAACCTATTATATTTCAAAAGTTACCTCCCAAACACTGGTTGTGTTGTTTGTGTTCTTGTCCTTGTATATAGTGTTATTTATTCATGTTGCAGTTTGATCCCAGAGATATGTTCTGTCATTCTGCCGTGTATAATCCGGTAAAATGATAATGATCTAGCTTTACTGGATTGTTTGATTTGTGAAAGTCTTCAGGCCTCTAAAAAATACTCAGTGGAGTCAGTCTTGATTCACAGACAGAGCTGACTCCAGTTTGGAAGAGAGCAGAGAATCTCACAGTCCAATGCTGACCTCTTGTGGATCAAACCAAACACTACCACCAACTCAATTGGCAGGAACGCTCTCTGACCAACAGCAACAATTAAAAACTTGTCGTGTGTGGTGTGAAAACTACTTTCTATGCTTCCTTATTTCAGTGAGCCCTGCCTGGTGGTGGCAGCCTGTCGCAGCAGCAGCTCCCTGGCCAGGTCCGGCCTGCCACTCTTTGCTAAACAGTGAGCCAGCTGAGAGGCCTTGGCTTGGTGTGGGGCGGCAGGCAGCCCCCTCCTCCACATGGCCAGGGCATGGAAGGCCTGGGTGGACAGGCTGTCCCTGGCCCGGAGCTTCACCAGCTGGGCAGCGCTTCGACGGAGACGCAGGGAGAGAACCAGAAGGGCGACTTCCTCCTCTGAGAGCTCCCCGGACAGCCAGAGAAGAAGAGAGTCTGACAGGGAATCTGGTGGGTGGAGATGAAAGATGGAGGTACTGGTGCAGTGATGCATTTATATCTTCAACACTAACAAACTGAAGATTTGAAGATATTTTATGATGCTGATAAATATCAAAATATGGCAAGTGGAGATATATAAAGTGGAAATACTCAAGTAACGTACAAATACCTCAAAACGTGTCACCCACCTGTCCCCTCGCATAACTTCACCCGCGCCGTGATGGGCCGATTGATGGTTCTCACTTTCTAAAATGAAACACAACAAAATGTTAGGGTGTTATTTTTTAACACAAAGTCAACAATATATAATTCCTTGTGAGTGTTTCTGCACCTTGGGTAAAGTCAGAGACAGCTTGCAGACAGGCTCTCCCAGGAGCTTTGCGTCCATCAGCACCGCTCTGTCACCTCGCCACTCCAGCTGACCTCTGGTGACCTTATAAAACATGGCCGTGCCCTTATAGTGGGGCGAGCTGTAGTTCCCAAACGGGTCCACTTCAGTCAGGTGCACCAAGAGGTGGTTCTTCTGCTGACTGTGGAAGGCGAGTCGTTCATGTTGGAGGTTTTGAGCTCCTGTTATGAAACATTGACGTACAAAATCTTGTTACTCCGACCAGCTGAAGTCAGTCAGTATGTCATCTTCACGACTGTAGAGCGAACATACCAGAGACTGTGAACATGCAGGCATTCTGCTGGCTGCCTGTGCAAACATATAATTTGCTCTTTATTATACGGTTCATCACATGAAGTTATGTGGCGACAAGCAGCAGGAAGACAAACCTGTTTAGACCAAGGAGAGGTATTTCTAACCTCTGACAACGACAGCAAAAACTGTTGATGACTTATGTTGTTGTGGTAGCTGCCTTCTGCTTTATAATTTTTAAGGTATGTTTATTGTATACTGTTCATCAGATTAGTCTTTTTAAAAAAATATTTTTTTATTAAATCAACTTTCTTTAATTGATAAATGTAGTTTATGATACTACGGGTTAATACAGGGAGAGAAAACAGTTTTTGACCGCAGGGATAATGTTGTTCATTACAGATTGAAGTAAACTGTAAAATATTTGACTGTACATTTACAGTAAATTACTGGCAACTAGTCGCATCACTTTCACAGTAAATGACTGTATAATTTTTACAGTACATTATTGTGAAATGACAGCTGTATACTGTGATCTCACAGTAGATATGCCTGCATGTTACTGTGATTTAGCGGCAAGCTCTTGTAAAATTACTATATTTAACTGTACCCTCACAGTTAAAGCCCAATACATTACTGTGATTTAACAGTATGTTCCTGTAAAATAACTATATCAAATTGTAACCTCAGTTAAAGCCCTCTAGATTACTGTGAAGTTACTGTATTTACCTGTAACTTCACAGTTAATGTCCATTAGGATACTGTGATTTAGCAGTATGCTCCCACTGTAATCTCAGTCAGTTTCCTTATATTACTTTGATTTACCAGTGTATGTCTGTAAAATATTTACCTCTGTGAATTTCACAATAAAATTCTGAATGCGGTTAAATATCACAG
This sequence comes from Epinephelus moara, assembly GCF_006386435.1. Lineage (NCBI taxonomy): Eukaryota > Metazoa > Chordata > Actinopteri > Perciformes > Serranidae > Epinephelus > Epinephelus moara. The sequence continues at coordinate 26,156,489 of NC_065522.1, read as the reverse complement.
TTGTAGCCTCAGAGGTGGTAATAATGTAATTTATTGTGAAATATTACAGGTACATTTTGTAACTTCCTGGAGATAATATTTTGGAAGATGGAAACATTGTTCGGAAATCATTCAGCTACATCTTTCTTTTTTCATTATATTTTGACTTTTTGATTTTACAACACTCTGGAGTTATTGGAAATGTTGGATCACAAAGTCAGAAACAAACAAATGCAGCCACCACTGGAGTCTAATTCTATACATACAGTAGTTTTATAGCGGCAAAGCCTGAATTTAAAGCCACTAAGGGGCTGCAAAGACAAGCTGCTTATTAAAGAGAAATTTCGGTTTATTTCAACTTGTCTCCTATCATCCTAAATTTGTTTCAAGTGACTAGTGACATAAAAATAATAGTTAGCATGTTAGCCGTTAGCCTAGATACAGCCGGGGCGCATAGTAGCGTCAGACCTGTTAAAACGTAAGTGAACGGGCAACATTCAAGTGCAAAGTTAGTCCA